>NC_045737.1:21833907-21856407 GCF_008692095.1 Etheostoma spectabile | reverse complement strand
CATAAAAAAGAGAAGACATAATATTCTTCTATCTAGATGGTTAGAGGAGTCTTAGAGGAGATGTTGGAAATACCTTCACAACAGCGTTAAGTGTAGACAGGTAAGATTGACGCTCATAATATAATATATGTTTGTCAGATGCACTTCCACCATCAGTGATGCGACTCACATGTTATATTAATACATGAGAGCCAGACAAAAACATACCGTCTCTCATCATTTCCAACACTGAAAGGAGGTGGTTCAGTCTGTCACAGCACATCCTCCAGTATCACCTGTCTATGGAATGAACAGAGGTAGTGACTACAGTGACTGTCAGCTGGAAGCAGTAAGGCCCCAGTGGGTAGATCCAAGCACAATGGTGGCAGAGACTTCAGACAGCATGCCTACAGCCAGCATCACGCAACATGCTGTCGCTCCCTTGTTGCCTTTGCCTGAGCAGGTTTAATGTTACTTGAGCTTCACAAAGAATGGTGCGGAATGATACACTTTGATAATCAAACAAAAGAAAAGCTAAAAGCTGTCTTGCAATCAAGTTGCAGGAATCTTTTTCTTTTTTTGGTGGGGCCAATTAATTCCGGGGGGGCTGATAAGGACAATCTAAGCTCAGGTAACTGCAACAGGGCTTCACATTTCAAAACAATGCGTCCTGCTGTTTTCTGTATGATCATTGTTATTATGATTTTTATAAGACACCTTTGCAGCTTGTTTCAGTATTTATCAGTTCTATTTCAATTTCAGCTCAACAGCCTTTTCAATTTCCTTTTCTATATACATGTACGAGTCCGCTTGATGAGATTTGTTTGATTTTCTTGTGTTGGTTTCTTGTGAGCAGTTCTTGATATTTTGCATGGCTTGGTCTGATACTGCGTGTGTGTTTTTTTGCTATTTATATATTTGCCTTTTTCCTGCCTTTGATTGCTTTGATGGGATTAAGCACAGTTTTGCCTCCATGCAGCTTAATGCTTTTCAGCATGGCAAATTGAGCACCACAGTCAACAGTATTCATTTCCCGCTCCACCCATCCTGCCTCCTCTTCCTTCCTGTCGCTCTCAGTATTATTGGCTTCAGGTGTCAACTGTACTGTGAAAACTTTGTATGTTAAAGTGAAATTGAATCGATATACAGTATGAGAAATGATTATGAAGTCTGAAACTAAGTAACTAAGTCAATTACTAGTTTTAAAAAAAATTATTGCTTAAGTGAAAATGCATTAGGTCATATGCAAAGTCGTTTGCAAGCTTGTTTGTGATTTTAAAATAAATTACAATAACTTACAAGGATAACTCCCCAACTTTTTCATTTGCAGTTTAGACATTGTGGAATCTTATCTGCTAATGAATATTACAGTGCTGCCAATATGTATTAGCCCAACACCACCAGAGTAATTACAAATGTAAAGTGATGACAATTCATACACTGATGATATTTAGCACCCAACAGAATCATTATCCGACATTCCAGTGGGACCATTGCAGTTGCCAGGTGGCCGCTTGTGTTTCACAGTACATTTGAGCTTGGTGTTTTTTTTGTCTGTCTGTCTGTCTATCTGTCTGTCTAGGACTCATCTGTCTCTGTTATAATTTACTCCACCCCTGTCACCCTACCATACACTTCTCCCTTTGCTTCCCATAGCTTACCCTGGCCCCCAGCTCCACCACTTTCCACCATCTGCTGCCATTGTGATCAGTCTCCCTTCCACAGGACTTCTCATCTGACTGGGATGGCATGTTCCAAGGCTATACCTTACCCAGTGCAAATTAATTCCTGAAACCAGTTTAATGGAGCCTCCTCCCCCAACGCCCCTCCCCCCGTTTCTCTCTGTCTCTCTTCCTCCTCCATCTCTGCACCTCCTCTTCCTCCTCCTCTTCCTCCTCCATTTCTCCCCTTGTAGTCTGTCTCTTTTCCAACTGGAGTCATATCTCTTCTGCTGTCTGCAGGAATGAATCCTTGCCCTGCATTCTACCTCTTTCTCTCTCTCTGTCAGGCTCAAATCCCCCCACCCCCTCTCCCCTTTTACATTCACCTTCCCCCAACCGACCTGTAGCCACCGCTGTGCCGTTCCAATTTATGGGTTCATTACAGCAGCTATCCACGGTAGAAGGAAAGGGGAGAGGTGGAAGAAAAGCGGTGTGGAGAGAGACAACAGGGGAAGAGACATGGGAAATGAGGGAGGGGAGAAGGCGAGAGAGAGAAAAGGAACACATATGATAAAGATTTATTAAACATAACAGGACAATAATGTAGCAGTGAAGGTTATAAGGGAAAGAGCACAGAGATAGGAGCCGGACAAACTGGCTGAAAGGCAGAATTGAACAACGAGATGGAAGAAAGGGGAATAGGATAGAATATGAGATATAGTGAGATATTACATATTGCGGCTGAACAGAGTGAACAGGTGTTTCTCTCTATTCCTTTTGGTCATTTGTTTTTATACTGGGTCACAGTTTTAACCCTAAACAGATTTTTTTATGCTATTATCTCGGTTGAAACAGTGTCTGGTGCAATCCTTTTCGGGAGATTTGTTAAGGCACTCTAAGCACTTAGTTAAGGAAAATGTGTGTCATGGTTAAGTATTGAAAATGTAATTTGTGACTTGAAGCACCAAACAGGATGTTTTACTTTATTACCGTTTAACCGAAACCCCCTAACTTTAACCAAAGTGTTTTGTTGCTCAGGACTCAGGATGTAAACCCTGCTCTCTGGTGTCAAAGCGCTGCACTCTGTACGTCCATAATCCACCCCGAACTCCCTCCGATGACTTGCGTGCGTTATACACACTGAATGTAGCAGTTCCTACTCTAGATAAAACATTTCCTGTGAACATGTACTGCATGTCCAGGTAGCAATTACGTTTCTCACCATGACTAGGTGGGAGACATGGTTGTCTGGTGAGATGGTTTTGTTTTCTCTTACTCATAATGACTCACAGGAGGAGTATTCACAAGTGTCTACTGACGGAAGACAATGCAGTGTTTACATCTTGGAAAACAGAAATTTAAATTGGTTTAAATTAACCACTATATTTTTTTAAACATCATGACATTTTAACATGTCTTAGCCATTAGACAAGAGCTTCTGTAGTTTATTGAGAGATACAATTTCTTTTAATGTATTTTTCATGGTTACACCAACTAATAGATGAAAATGAGCTTTTGGTGCATTTACGGAGTGTAAACTCAAAATGTCAATTGATGTGCATTGTCCCTTTTAAATAAATAAAAAATAAAAAAATACCAACTGTCTGACAGTTGCTTTGCAAGGGTTATTTTCAACTGCAGGCAGCTCTCTGACACCTGTGTGCCAAGGTGAGGCTGGCATGAGAGAGAGAAGGTATGACCCCGCTCACACAGGGAAGCGGCACTATTTTTGTTATGCCAGATAGTTGATAGTCTGAGCATTTCACTTCAACTCACTTTCTGGAAGGCATCATTATTGGAGATGGCCATGTCAATCTTGAATGTTAGCTGTATTATTTGGGGTGGGGGGAAGACGACTTGGTTTCAAACTTCCTAACAATGCACAGTATGAACATGATGCACACAGTGAATTCTAGCTCCACTGCATTGATTGATTGATTTTTTTATGTTGATCTTAGCTTTTCTGGCAAATTTGCAAACCCAGTTATACTGTTGAAAAAAAGTTAACTTGTGTAGTTTAGAAGAGTCTATCTAACCACTGAAAAATCAACAGCTCTTAGTAGCCATTTCTCTAAAACAGTCAGGACAGCTATCACATGTTAACTTTCAGCTTTATTTCTTCTAACACAAGGGAGCATAAAAAGCCAGAAAGAAGGATTTCTTGGTTGTCGAATTATGGAGACTCCTCTGTTTTCAAATTACCCATCCTCGGAAGTAAGGTGCAAAGAATAGACGCTTTAGTTTAACGTGAACTCTGCTTACTGTCAGATGATGCTTTTGGATGGTGACCTTTTCCAGGAGCCTATGAGGGCGACCTCATTGGGTAATTTAATGTTAGTAGTTTATATGAACATGCAGTAGAATGATAGGACTTAAAAGTTGGTGAGGTGGCTCTTTAAGGCACATCTGCACCGCAGCAAAGAAAAAGTGCTAAGTAACTTTTGAATTAAAAAATTCTACAACTCATATTCCTGTCATTGTAACACTGTCATATTCCTGTCATTAGTATTTAACAGCAGGATTTTTGTTTCCTATTGGCCAAAGATTGTGATAGTTCGTTATGAGGCAGATGAATTATTTGCAGGTCATTGTGAATCATAATAGAAACAGTGTACTGGATGTTTTCCCGGCGTTACGCACCTCCCTGACTGACGTCAAGTTATAAGCCATAATTTCCTCCACTGATTAGCTTATTGTTGTCTCAGGCTGCTTTTGTTTTTTTTACACACATTTACTGCTCACTTTGCCATATTAATGTGTTGGTTACGCTTTCCAGTAAGACCTCTTGCCACTGCAGGCTCATACAAAAGCTTTGCTTTGTCTTTTTGGCCGTGTGAGAATGAATCTCATATCACAGCAGCTCATCCTTTTGTGCTCTTGAAGCTTGTCTAACTCACATTCAGCTGTCATTATTCTGCTTTGAACTGAATTTAAATAGTCACGTTCACAATGTCCACAAGTGAGCCACTCATCAAGTAGATACAAGCTAAGTCTTTGTTCTCTGGGAGGATTACGTAGGGCTCGTTTTATACTTAAAACATTTATGAATGATTATCTATGCTGGCATTTATAACTGGATGAATTTCAAAATGCTTCACTTTGGTCATACATAGAAGTCAGTAGCTTGACACACATTTTCAACAGTTATAGCACGATAAAATACTCTTAGTGGGTCAACATCTGTATAACAGTGACTCTGCATGTGCTCTGGGTACAGCGCAAATCCACAGCGCGCTGCGCCCAAAGTTCAACAAGGTTAAACTCTGTGCACAGTGGTGTGCTGCCGCTGCACCCGCCCTTTCCTTGACGCAGCAAAAAGCTGTCGTGGCTCGGAAACAATGGGTTTCAGAGTGCAGCGGTGCCGTTGCCGCCTTTGGTCTGAAAGGCCCTTAATTAATAGGAGTTAAGACTAAAGAAAAAGCTCACAGGAGTTTGAACAACAGTTTTTCCCCATAGGAAAATCCACAATTTTTTTTATAAATTATGATTTCTGATTTCAACACTGCTCTGTCAATATGTCAACGTGTGATAGCAGTGAAATTCAGAAATAATTGTTGAAGCTGTGCTGGGCAGCACCTTTTAACAAGTCTATCACCCATTCATACAAACAATGCTGGTGTCAACTTAGGTATCAAACAAATGATAATACATTTTCCCAAGGATGTGTTATTCAGGTTGATTTCCTTTGAGTATTAAATACTTCAGTTTGAATGCACGGAGGTGGATAGGTTAGTACATTGGTGTTAATACCTGAGGTGCAGAACGATATAATTAGGGCTTTAATTATATCTTAACTGGCTCATCAGTATGCTGTGCACTGACTCTCGATTGTCTGATGAATGCTTTAATATTGAATAACAGCATTAGTGCGAGTGTGTCTTGAACTTAAACATACACAAGACTTAATTGTGGGATAATTGGGATAATATTCTAACTGGCGTTTAATAGAACATAATGAATTGCTTGCATGCATCAAAACAACAATTTCCTTTTTAAAAGATGACAACAAGCAAGTGCCTGAAAGCAAATAAGAAGTTTCAGTTGAAGCAAAAAAAATATGAGGCAACATTTTCTGCTTCTCTCCTTAATCTTTTATTCTCCTTCATTAGTTGTCAAGGTCTACTGTTCTGCCTTTCAACAAGTGACACATCAATGAGTGCAGTTAAGTCTGATTAAGATTTTTATCATTCTGCAGGCAGGGTCTTTGTTTAAGGGCCTGTAGTGAAAGGTTAGGGCCCTCTCCGTAACCTCTCTGTGATGTTTAACTACCTTTGAAGTTTCCCCAACACCAACACAAAGACAAGCTCTGTGGGCTCAGTTGGTGCTTGTGAAGAGATTAAACGAGTGTAAGGGTGTGTGTCAGACAGACTGAAAGAGAGCATTCACGAGTTCCAGTCACAGCAGATTACAATGTTTCTGATTTACAAGTAAGTGTTGCGGACTCAGGCTGTTTTGACAGCGAGAAATATCTCAGTATCTGAGATATGTGTTTAATATCTGAATGTTGAGGCCCGAGGTGGTGTGAAATTCAAATCAATTCAACCGCTGAGAGAAGTGTCGAACTGCAGGAAGCCTCGCAATGCATTCTGGGGGCGAGACTAGAGTTGAAACCAGACAATTATAAGTCACTGTATAGTCAAAACCTCAACAGCATGAGAATGAAGCAGAAAATCTGTGGATTTCAGCAACACTTTGATAGTTTTCAAGGTCGTGTTGGGAAAGTTTTGACAAGTTTTGCCAAGATCACAAACAGGCCTCAACAAAACAGCGACGTAGCCACCTTGATTCAAATACCTGAAGTCCTGTGATACAACAGAGACAGCTCCCATGTCCTCTGTGGCTACATAAATTCTCTTTGATGTTAAGATGAGAAACAATTCCTAACATGAAAGATGCAAGTCTTCAAAGTTTCCTCTTTTTTATTTTCTTGTGTTTTACCCAAGGTATTGGACTAAGGACTCTCTGGAAGTGTGTGTAAGTGCGACAGACATGAGTGATGGATGGAAGGGGAGAAAAAGTGAGAAAAAGAATTAAAGGATTTAAAAAAAAGGAAGAACCATGCTGTTCCGGTCAAACAGGGCTTTAACCTCGGCTGCGACACCCGGAATAGAAGACAAAGATCTAGCTCCACAATTCGCCTTCTTCACCAAAATGGACACCCGTTTAGCTCGGCTCCCCTCCGTCTTTGTTATTCAATGTGAAATCTAAGTCCCTGGCCGAAGAAGGTTAACCTTTAGCAGTAATAAATTCACTGTCATGAAAATTCATAACAGTTTTCACTGGCTCTTCAAACATGTAAGCATCGTAGACAGAGATGGATGAATGTATTTACATTTCACGAGAATTACAGAAGAAAGAGAGATTTGCCAAAGTATTTGTTTATGCCTGCACTTTAATTTTCCGACGTAAATGGTTTTCTTCTGAGATTTTTGGGGCTCCTCACTAAAAGTAAAGCTATATTCCTCTTCCTTTGCTTCTTTATTCACAGAAGCGCTTAACCCAGCAGCTCTCAAACACCACATGTCACCATTGTGGTTTCTGCCAAAGGATGATAATTCACAAAGACCACAAGGTTATAATTACAGTTCCCCCAGTTTCCACTGAATAGAACACTTACCATATGGAAGCTGAACAGTGTGAAAGAAACAAGAAGGAAGTCAGAAAAGTGAATCACTATTTCTGAAAAGGAAAGAAGTAGCAGAAAATGTGAAAAAAAGATCTTGGTAGGGCAAAATATAAAATAGCAGAGAGGAAAAGGATCTCTCTCGTTCTCAGAAGTTACTGTATGAGATGGGAAGCAGATGTTTTGTCAGACAGGCCATTTGGTCACATGAGGCCACAGAATAACACATGTCCTCCCTTAATTCTTCACTGCAGATAACACTCATCACTTCTCACATTATCTACAATACAGGCCACGTCCTTGATAAGAAACGATTTTGGCCAGAAAAGAAATATTTTATCCCTTTGTTTAACACAGAATGAGTTACAGCCAAGCTGTGTGTTGTCAGCACTCTATTAAAGAGAAAAGTGAAGTTTTGTTTTTACAATAAATGAGGAACTGCTCTTTTTTAATGCAGGTTGAGCTTTAAAGTCAAAGCAGAGACTCAAGCTTTGCTCAGTGCTTCATTTCAGCTCGGAAAATGTGGTTTAAGTCGTGTTTTTGGACTAATGATGTATGACTGCAGCAAGTAAGGATTATGGATGTTAATTTAAGAGAGTCTGGATTTCGGTTCCATGAGAACAGATTACCATGTTGTCTCTGTGTCTGTGTTATGTCTTGCTAAGGAGACACAGAAAGAAGATATTCTCCAAGTGTGTCCTTGGTGACACAGATGAGCTGAAAAGCCTAAACACGATTACCCAGCCCCTTCAGGATTTTACAGAATTATTGCAACCAACATTTCATTTTGTCTCATCTTCTTTTGGAAAATTATAGAGCAAATTGAAACACTTTTCTGATTATCTGCAAGAAAAGTGAAGGGATTCGTGCGCACAGCAACATGTAAAAGAACAACATTGCAAGTGTTCTGCTTGTTAACAATTGTTTGGATTTCTATGTTGTTGTCAACTGAAATGTTTGCAGCTCATACAGGTACAAAGGTATTTTTGTATTTCTTTTGCCAATTTCCTGCAGGCAAACAAAACAAACACATTATGTTTCCATGTTCATGTAACTGATTGCATTTGTGTATATATATATGTATATATATATATTGTATTTACACATATTGTGTAATATATATTGTTTCTATAAAGTACAGTAGGTAACTTTCCAATATATATTTTTGACTTTGTTGTTATGACAATCAGACATAAACAAGGCAGTCATAAAAAACACAAGATTTTATTAATACAAGTCAATAAAATTGATCATTAGGAAATTAAACAAAAAAGGATACAGTCAGAGTTGTTATACAAATCATTTCACCCACATAGTGTTTATTTTAGAACTTAGTTTCACTGTAAACACCTTCTCTGTAGAGGAGACGTACACATAGTATCATGATGGATTATGTGAAGATGAATTCTATTCATACATATGAATATCAGGTTATTGTCCTTAGTTATAGCATCCATTGGGACTGAAAGCTTCCATCCTTTTTTGCATTTTACAGCTTTACCTTTTTTTAAGACCACAAACAGCATGCACAGAATTTCAAAGTCTTCCACATCTCGGTGGATAATATATACCATGGTTGGAGTACACATGTGTAACTGAGTCACGTTATCAATGCCAGTGTTGCTCTGTGGGAGCTTTTTATGTGATAGAGCCCACCTGCCTAATCCTCTGTCTGTGGTAACTGATCTGTTTTGGCCGTAGGTCATGTGTGTACGCATTATAAATCTCCTGGCTGTGTTTAACCCAAGGAACAGAGTGCTGCATTAGAAGTCTACATTCATCAGCAGGCTCGACATTATCATCTGTGTGTGTGTGTGCGTGTGTGTGTGTGTGTGTGTGCGTGTGCGTGTGCTTGTGCGTGTGCGTGTGCGTGTGCGTGCGTGTGCGTGCGTGTGTGTGTGTGAGTGTGTGTTAGGTGCATGTGTGCACGTGTGTGCAGATTGTTGTTGGCCCATTTTATTACACGCAACCTGCTGCTCCCACTCTCCCACCAATAGAATACTTCATAGCTGCTTTTATTGAATTATCTTTTATTTGGCCATATCGCAGCACGTCTTTGAAAGTGGCGCTTTCATAAGACACTGATGACACAGCTCATTGGATTTAGCGCCTAATCAGAGGCTTTTTAATGTATTCTCTGTGATTCATAAGATTGGATCCAGGATTTATGAATAGTCTCCTATTTGCATCTGTGAGAAGAAAGGGTTTGGGTATTTCGGGCTCCTTTATCTACACTCATATCTTTTTTCATTTCAGCAGAGGGTTTTATCTAGGATTTAAAATGTGAATCATAATCGCCCCTCCAAAACACATTTTCAATCTGAGATTGGATTTTCGGGAAATATTGAAAGAAGCTACTTCACGCTACTATTTGTGCCCGTTTTGAAAAGGTGTTCCTTATGATGGGATAAACCCAGCTTCATTTGCATGTCTTTTCATAAAATGATTTAAACCACTAATCTTTTTACCCAGAAAATATCTTTTGATTATTGTAATTCAATATTCAATTCAATAATTTTCTATTTTTTGGTTAGTCTAATAATGAGCATCTTTTCCCAACAGCTCTATTTTTCTTAGAAACAACTGCCCACAACACACAGCAGAGGCAGAGGCAGAATAATCTCTATATCTATCTATTGTTTGCCAGTCTGAATGTCATCTCCACATCTCTCTGCAGGTGTGATCCGTGAGAGTTACCAGAAGGGTCGTGACCAACTAGTTCCCGTGACCTTGTTGGCCATCGCTGTCATCCTAGCCTTTGCCATGGGCGCCATCTTCTCTGGCATCATTGTCTACTGTGTCTGTGATCACCGGCGGCGAGACATAGACCTGACAGGCAGCAAGGAAAAGGACAGCCACCACCTCCACTCCCGCCGAGGATCCATGAACAGCGTGACCAAGCTGACGGGCTTATTTGAGACACAGGCCAAAGATGGTCGACCCGAGGCAATCCTCACCCCTTTGATGCACAATGGGAGACTGACACCAAATGGTAAGATGCTGATAAAAGCAGACCAGCACCACCTGGACCTCACTGCTCTGCCAACGCCTGAATCCACCCCCATGCAGCCGCGTCGTAAGCCGAGCCGGGGAAGCCGGGAGTGGGAGAGGAACCAGAACCTCATCAACGCTTGCACCAAGGATATGCCACCAATGGGCTCCCCTGTTATCTCTACAGACCTTCCCCTGAGGGCCTCTCCAGGGCACATCCCCAGCGTGGTAGTCCTGCCTTTGCCGCAGCATCAGCACCAGCTCCAGCCTCACCTGCAGCAGCACCAGCAGTCCTACCAGCACGAGTATGTGGAGCAGCCCCACCATAGTGACCTCAGCATGGGCCACAGTGTTATGGACGACCAGGGAGCCACCCTGGAGTACAAGACAGTCAAGAGCCCTTGTCACAACCTCAACATGGTAGATCCAGATGGGGTGCTGCCACCACGTGTGCCCCAACGAGAGGCTTCTCTCACCGTCCCTCCGGCTGTCCCACAGATGGGCAAACGCTTGGAGGTCCACTCGTCAGTCTACGGACTCCGTAAAGGATCAGCATCCGGAGCTTCCGGGTCCTCCGTTCTCAAGAGGCACAACACCAACTCATCTAACTCCTCTCATTTGGCGAGACATCACAGCTTCAACCGCATGGAGACGCCACCCCCTGCACCTCAGAGGGTGGACTCCATACAAATGACAGCACAGGGCATATCTCTGTCCCGGCAGCCTGGAATGAGCTCCTACGGTTCACTGCCTCGAACGGGCTTCAAATATCTCAAGCCCGATGTCCCCCCAAAACCCTCCGTAGTCTCACTCTCGACAAAAGTCAAATCCAGTGACTCCTGCACATAGTCCGCTAGTTATCCAGTCAGTCCACTGTGAATGGACAGTAGTAAAAGTTTTTTCTGAAAGAGAGAAAAATCTGGGAATACTGTACAACTTGCATCTCTTTTTAGTGTTTTTGTTTGTTTGTTTTTGGTGTACAGTAGAGTGAAAAATGAAACAGTTTTTTAAGAAAACACTTTCTTTTTATATAAATATGTAAATATTATACAAATGGTTGTCGTCATTTGTTGCCGTCATCGAGCTCATGCTCTGGCTGGCTCCCAGTTCCTCTGTAAACACACATGGGAACATGTGCTACTGAAACAGAAGAAGATAACGCTTGTCCTGAATATTTTATCCAACTGCACCCTGTAGCATCCAAGACGGTGGCTCTCTTGTTTGTGGTGTCTTTGGCCACCGGGACTTGACTTGATACTTTATCACGCTGGTGAAAAGCACACAAGAAGACAGCACAGGGGGTTTGGAGAATTATCGTTGTACAGTATCTTGAGGACTGTCCAATCTGCACTCAGAGAGACTGAGCTTGGACTGAAAGGACAGACGACTGTTCTGAGTTCTGTCAGAAACTGTGAAAAAGCCTCTCAGTGTTACAGCAATCAAGTCCTGCCTGGGTTTGACTGAAAGCCTGGGCCAGAGGAATCTTCTACTGTACTGGTTACTGAATAACACATGACTGTTAATACTAATAGTTTGTTGTATTTATTTTTATTAAGTGCTTTTGAAAAAATACTGACTTTCTAGGCTCGGCTTGGAGAGAGAGAGAGAGAGAGAGAGAGGGAGAGAGAGAGAAAGAGGCAGAACGGAGAAGATATCTTTTAATATTAATTAAACAAGTGTGAGAAAAAAAACATATTTAAAGTCATAAAACTGGAGCCTGTAGAACTTTCTTGATGACTAAAGGTCCACTATGTCTTTCTGTGTGCTCAGTGGGACCTGCAGCTTGAGATATATGTGACCTCTGTGAAGAGGAGGAGATATTTATTTAAACTGTGCCAGACAGGGACTTTTACCTTCATGGACCAGAATTTCCATTGTTTTAAGCAATCATAAAAAATACTTCCTGAATCCCACCCTTTCACTCCTCCAATGAGCATCCCCCCACCTACCCCACGGCCCCAATCAGCACTGTGGTTTTGTGTGAGTCAGTTACATTTGTCCTGATTGGTTGCTGGCTTACCGGTGCCATCAAAGCTCACTGTTGCATGTTGCAAATATAAGAGAAGCCGCTGCAGCAATGGAACGGGAATCTGCATTACACACACAGAAAGAAGCTGCAAGTGAAGCTGCAAGCAAACAGAACGATGCCTCCATCTAGAACGTATCGTCTTTACTAGCAGCGTCACGCAAATTAGCAGGTGAAAAAGGAAACTATAAAAACATCTGTATCGCCTGCTTCTTTTTCCACATGTAAATTTGTGCCTTACACCTAAAGTAGTGACAATGTTTTTAATAGCTGTTAACTTTGTCTCCTTGTAGTATATTTTTATTTTTCTTACGTCATCATGTTTCCCTGGTTTGATAAAAATGCAATTAAAGAATGTAGGTGTTATTGTTGTAATTCTGGTCCCTAGACATAACACACTTATGATCCAGAGGGAAGAGAGAAAAGGAGGATTTCCTTTTCTTCTTTCACTCTTTCTCTCTCACACACACCCTCATACACATGCACACACACACACACACATACACAAGCATCTTTGTGGTTAATTTCTGATTGTGCCATGAGCTTAAAGCAACCCTTTATGTTGTGCTGGCAGTGTCGATGTAGACATTGTGAGTGTTTTTGATTTTATATTTTATACAATTTTAAAGTCCTGGTATTTGTTTTTACTTTTTTGCTGTCCGTTGGTTTGGAGTGATGGTTGGTTGACTGATTAACTGAACAATTAACATTTGTTACTTGAGAAGGCCAGTGTATGGGTATCTTTGTGGTGCACTGCAACACTAGCAAACACAGTGTGAGATACACATAAGCACCCAGTGTACTAACACAGTTCTAGGCTTCTTGTGTGCATCCTAACACTCAGTTGTTAGGCAGTTGCAGAAACAGGCTGGTTCCTGTGAAGAACTTTGACATTTTAAAACAACAATATTAAAAAGTACCTTATTTAACCCCCTTTTTGTAAGAGACAACACAGTTTGAGGAAGTGTAGTTTTTATTTTGTTTCACTAACTCTCATTATCAAAGCCTTATGAATGGCTGAGAGTTTGAATAATTTCACCTTTTTCTGTTTTCACTTCCTTTTTACTTGAGGATTTCTATTGATCACCTCTGACCCCAACACTTAAATCAAAGGAGCACTCTCTTAGTGTTGTATGTGTAGATAGGTAAAGGTTTTCTTGATATCAAGCAATCTTCTGTTTCTCAATGGAGGAAAGCCAACTATGTCTCAATCCCCAGCTAACGTGAGAAGGAACGTTTAGGATCTGTGACCTGACTAACACATGTACATATACTCTTGCAGGGTTTGGATGCAAATGACAGGGTCATGGGCAACAGATTGGGTAAAAGCTAGAACCAGGAGGAGGGTGTCCCTATAGAAACATATTCTGGGGTCAGTTGAGACAGTTATCCCAGGGATTACTTAAAGCTATGATCTTCAAAGTGCAAATGACCCATGATTAGTATGAAGAGGTGGGTTTACTCCAGAATACCACTGCATTGTAGACTGGTTACTGGGCACTACAAGGCCCTATTTACACCTTCCAGTGTATTGAGGAGTGCATGACCCAGCAACTTTCCCAGGCCTGAAATAATGCTACATATTTCTTGCCTAGAAATGTTCAGTTGTGGTGGCTGTCACCTCGGAGAACTGCCGTGTCAACACAGAATGTGAACAAGAAAATCTAGGTTCAAAAGGTTAAATCCTACATCCTGTGTAGCTTCGTAAATGTAGCTGTGGGTCCATTTAAGATTCTGTAAAATCAAGCGTTTGATGTCAGTGGGGTTTGAATATTTTCAAGACTGGACTGGGTTTGACTGTGAAGGCTGCTGTGAACAGTGAGGTTCTTTGGTGTGTGCCTTTTTTGTCTTTCACCCTTGTTATAATACACTGCTGTTAGATGCAAATTGACTCTCTTCTCAACTTCTCAACCTTTTGAACTTTGTAAGCTTGTAAGATATTGTGACGTCACAGTTTTTTGCCCTACTCTCTCCACTTCCTTAACATCTGATTCACAGCTTAATGTATGTTGTAAAGAAAAAACTCTTTAATTTAATGCAAAATGTAATAAAAAAAATAAAAATAAAATTCTTGTCATGAAGATGGTGATATGTCCTTGACTTTTTCCACTCGTGTTTCTGCCTGAGGTGGTTATGTTTATACTTTAAACATCTTTAATTGTTGAAATATGTGCAACACTGTTTTGGGAAAACCAAGTTCTTACAATTAGGAAAAAATAGTGTACTTTTGTGAAGTACACTATATTTCTTTGCTTGTAAAACCTCCGCTAACCCCTCGAGATCTGAGAAACTTTTCTACTTCTGATACAAAGCACGTCTAAGTGGATGAAAGTACTTGAAACAGAAGTGAAATAGTTTCTTTCCCTTCATATCTAATAAGTGAAAATAAAACTAGGTTATGAGCAGAGGGACGAGATATGGTACTATTGATCCTGTCGGTTAAATGAAACAATTTGATGGAGATTGGGGGCAGCTTTCTATTGGCAGACTGATGCAGGAGGCACTCTAAAAATCCTAATATATAATTGTTTAGAGGTATTAGAAGTGTAGTGAAGGTTTAGGCAATCCATTTATTATATAGGAAAACAATAAACTATTCAGAAGTTAATTGCAAGATAAAAGAGGGATTCCAAAAAGTGGGTTGCATTTTCTGTTAGGTCAGTTTTAAAGTATACAAGTTTGACACTTTATAAGGTGATGTCAATGTTGTGTGTACAACCTATTTCTGCTGTCCCCAGTTAATGTCAGCTTACATCTTGAAAACATAATAGGGGCCGTGGCCAGCAAGTTTCTGGCAGAGCGATAATCGTTATAAGTACTGTATCGTCACAATGCCAACTTCCACCTCAATTTCCAGTTCTCATGATACTCAGCCTTGTCCTTAATGAATCAGGGCTGACTAACACTGACCAGAAAATCAAATAAAGGTGTCCACTTTCATATGTAAGCACCTCCTTGGTATCATTTTGTCAGGAAATATAGCTTTGGCAGGAAGTTGACAACTCATACGTTTGATCTATGAGTTAAGTCCTGAGTTACAAGCGTTGGTACAAGTCAGACTGTGCATGGAGATCAGATAACAAGGATGTGGTGCAGCTAATGAGGCCTGTCGCTGCCTTCACAATGCCGCATTGTGCAGTCTCCATTTAGGCACCCGTGTGTTGTACTTCTCAGAGATCAAGATTCAGATATTCACCACCAAACCTTTTCCAACATGACATGAGCACAATCAAATCTAGTCGTGCAAGTGTGAGCTGGTTTTATCACAGAGTTGTGGTCAGAGGGTGGCTTTGTGACCTCAAAGATTGGTATTTAAGGGGTCAAAACAGGTGAAACCTACATCTTTGTGTGGTCTGTCCTAGAGATAAAGACAGCATGTCAGGATAGATATCAGGGTACAGCTTTGAAATACATGCAAGTAATTCACCGCATGATACTTAATCCACATCAATAGTAATGTAATATAAACCTCCCTCTTAATGTAATTGAGTGGTTTGATTATTTCAGCACATTTAAGTTAGAGACCAGAAATTGTGTTTCTCAGCTGTCTTTAATTTGGTATCCGTACAATATTGTAGTGTTACAGAGAATTAATGACATGTATAAGTTCTCTTAACGCTATGAATTGTTGCTCAACAAATTTGATGTGTGGATCCAGAACAGTACAAGACTTATAATATATAAAAATAAGAATGTAGTTGTCACTGTGTTCGCTACATTTCTTAGTTTGAGATTCCATTTGTGGCATTTTGGGAAATGTAGATGATACAATTAAGGATAATTTGAATGGACAGTGTTTGTTCAAGATTTGTGTTGCTTCAGCCTGCTCTGTTTAGGTGGTGAGTGGGACAAGAGTTAATCACATTAAATATTTTATGTCATAAATCTTGTTAGTTAACGTCCAGTGTCCAGAGTTGTCTATGTACACTTGTGCAGATATGTTAATGATTTCATGACACAACATCTCGTTTCAGTGAAGCCCAGTTGCTTACACAACAACAATAATTATATTGTTTTGCATAATCTTGGGGTATCATTAAAATGTTCGCTCATTAGCCTGTTTATTAGGTGTTCTTACGTAAGAGGTGTTAGTTTTTTCCACCCCATTTGTATTAATGAGGGTAGATTAAACAATAGGAACACCTCGCAATATAACGCACTACAATTTGGCAGCCTCCAAAATGACCAATGAAGGGTGATTGACATCTCTGAACAAAAAGTGGATATTATAATGAGAGTTGAATTTTTTGCAGGGTTGTTAGCCAAGGGTGTACATAGTTTGAGCTGTGTCTCAGTGAGAGATGCAACTAAGAGTGGCAGAGAGAGAGAAACCTGTTGATAAAGGATTACTTGATGAAAACTGTCACTGTACACTCTACATTTCTGAGGTCTTATCAAACTATGGACTTGTACCCAACCTTTTTTTTTCTCTCCAAGATCCTTGAGAAGGTATTCGCTAATCAGTTATCAATTAATCAGTTAATCAGTGATTTTCTACATAGCAAAAGTTTACTTGAGGATTTGGAAAGCATCATAGCACAGAGACGGCACTGGTGAAAATTCCTAATGACCTTCTAAGTGCTGCAGACAAAGCACTTGTCTCTGTACTTTTTTCAATAGATCATAGTGCTGTAATGCATCTAGTAATCTAGTAGCAAGTATGAGTTGCTCTTTGATCAGCAGTTGCTGTACAAACACTGTATGCTGCAAATCTTGTTGTGGAAGTGGAAGTGTAAATCAGTAGCAGTCACTCTGGCTCATGACCCAACATTATGACCTGTCAACTCAAGGGCTGGATGGCTCATTTCACTGCCAGCAACAGCTACAAAGGGCAGCCCGCCAGACTTTTAACAATCCTGGCAGCCAGCCACCCAGCCAGCAGACCAGCTAACCAGCTAACCAGTCAGACAGGCATTAGGTCCTCCAGCCAGCCTTTGAGTAAACTATGTAGTCATCCATGCAGCCCCTGCCCCCACCAGTCCAACACAACTTTAATCCACCCTGGCCATGCTCATTTTGAATGCCCCGCAATCTGTGGTCACAACAAGCTTAGCCATGTGATAATCCGCACCGTCACATTCAGCAATTATTATCCTCTCACTGATACTGATACAGCTGCTGCTCTTAAAATGGTACACATCTTGACGTTTTTGTATGAATTTTTCTGCCAATTCTTTTCCCTGCAGCGACAACGACACAGTCACAAAAGAGACACAAAGGCGCAACAGGATGGACAGATAAATAAACAGAAGAGATAATTATCTGCCCTGTCAAAAAAGCCTGCATAGATTCAAGTCAAAATACATAGAGGAACATTAAACACACACACACACACACACACACACACACACACACACACACACACACACACACACACACAATAACACGCTCCTGAGTAATGTGTCCCCTGTGAATTAAAATGGCTGTCAATGAGTCATTAATGGAGGTCAATAGGCCCCTTAATGGCCGTTCTCCATGTTGGTTGGTTTGTCGTTAATGTGTCATCGTTTAAATATATGTGAGCTTCATAGTGGAGTCTGAGTGTCTCTTTTACAATAATGTTATAGTGTGTGTGTGTGTGTGTGTGTGTGTGTGTGTGTGTGTGTGTGTGTGTGTGTGTGTGTGTGTGTGTGTGTGTGTGTGTGTGTGTTTGTGTGTGTAAGAAGGGTGTGTAAAAACACAATAACAGCCTAATTTTACATTTTCCTTATTATGTTTCTAATTCTAAGGACTAACAAGCTCTACACTGCAACAACAATGCCTCTTCTCAAACAGCAGCCGGTGTTTTTAACTGTTTTTTATGGGGCTAACGTTAGCTGAATCAACTAGTTGGCTACAGCTGATCCAGATGAACAGTCCCCGGCTAGAAGTGAGAGCCTGCTTTTGTCTTCCTCTGTCTGAAATCAGGGACTGAAAAAATACTAAGGATTTTTAGTGGTAAGTCTGTTGCTGTTATTCTAAACTGAATGGCAGTGTTTGAGTAGCAAGCGTAACAGGCATAGCAACAGTAACTAAGGGCGGCTGGGTTTTTTTGAGATTCAACTGGGGAACTTTGACTCCTGACCTCAGTATATAAATGTTTCTAAAATCCTGACTATGACCCTGATAGTGTGTCTGACTGTATGTCTGCAAGGTTTTCCCTATTATTATTTCCCTATCTGTGTGTTTGTGGATGTGTGTATGTTCACCATTCTCTCTATGAATGCCTCTGATCCTTGAAAAACAATCTTCCAGGGGCAATGCATGGTTCATTGCTGTTCTAAACCCACCCCAACAGACTGCTCTTCACAATAAACAAGAATATTATGAATAAATAAATACTGGATTAAATTTGGTATACAATGCCAAACCTTTGTTGCATCTTGCTGTTAAATACTGAATATAATGACTTTTAAAAACAAAAGTCAGTGGTCACAAAGCAACACAGTGGTAATCTCTGCTCTGCTGAGGATCTTTGTGGTTTAACAGCCAGTAACAATCATTCACACTGCACCTTATGTCATACAATATCTACTCCACTTCATATTAAGCTGATTAGGTCTTGCAGTAATCTGGATGTTGGCCAAAATTCTGTGCAGAGCAGACATTATTGCCTTGGTGAAATACATAAAAGCACACTGGAGACATTTTATCCTTGTAGGAAGCACATTAACACATCCTGAGTACTTACGCTGCACTAAATGTACCTTCAAGGCATTTAGGTGGCCTTGTTGTGAAATGGAGAGACCTGTAAAGGTGTAAAGGCCCCAATGCTGCTGCTGCTATTGAGAATGGCGCCTGACAGCCACAGAGTGCAGAGACAACTGTAAAATGCAAAGACATTAAAATGGAGAGGGGGAATGAGTTGTACTGAGTAAAACTGATCGGATTACACAAACTACAATGTGGTCAGTCATTGTATATGTATAATTACGTAAGTGTACCTTCATGCATCTTTCTGAGATTACAATGCCCACATTCATGCAAAACTTAAAATGTGTCACTTCAAGTATCCCATCAGTAATACATCTGCATCTGCACCATGAACTTTAACAGGAATCCATTAAAATTTCCTTGAATGGTCATGATATAATGGCTTACGGAAGGGATATGTAGCACACTGAACACTGTGTAGTTTCCAGCGCACCAAAGCATGCATCATTCAGCTCAAACTTCTCAAAACCCGAGAAGAATCCAGCAGAAGATTATCAGCAAGGAGTCACAGGAACGAGGGCAAGAGAAACTCTCTCTACATTGAAAAAAGCCTTGGGCTGTGAAGAAGCAGCAAGAGGAGGATACCTCTGAGACTTCTGATGGCAGAGTGAGCAGGAAAAAGAGCCAAGCCTTGTTCTGTCGTTATAAGCCCTGTGCTGCATACATAGACGAACGAGCGGGGGAGAAATTGGCAGTGGGAATAAGGGCAAGACAGTGTAAATTTGGAGCACAAAAGGCTTAAGGGGGCACTGTGCATGGATCCCTGTAGCCACGTGCACACACATAGTGCAGTATGCACGGGGCTTAAGAGGTGGCTGAGGAAAATGACTGGCGAGGAGATCAAAACAAAAACCCATGGGATATGTTGGAAGGGAGCTCAGGGACTTTGGATGGAAGTTAGCCCCTCATCTGCTGGTCACATGCACATTTGGATGTGCGCACACTCACACACATTCAAGAAGTCTGAGAGCATAATGACCATGAGAGAAAGAAAGATAACCCAAAAAAGACACACCACCAACAGAAAAAAGTCAAACTCACATGCATTCAGGCACACACATACACACAGCATAAGGCTTTAACTGGCTGATATTGCCAGGGGTGCAAGGATAATCCTGTGAAACTGTGTTTGTGTGGAGAAACTTAGCTTCAGTAGCCAGGAGAAAATATAAATACCCTCCAAAAGTTGAGAGAAGATGCCAATCAAGTTTACACTACAATAATCTATGACCTGGTTTCTCAATGTTGTCTGCCTCTTTGAGGATTGAAAATAACAACACAGCTACATCCAATTACCTTCGCTTAAGGGCATTTCAACATATTCTGTAAACATGTCTGCTATTTTCATAGTCACAGTTCAGAGCCACGGTTGGCCTGATCAGAACACCATATGGGTGTGAAACAAATAGTGTGTAGAGTTGTATTTGCGAAAGGCATTAGTGTGATCTAGCTTTCCTCCAACAGCGTAGGTGCAGCAAGAAGCAGCAAAATGTGGTGATAAATTACCGAGACCCAAAAAGTCAGAATTTATGGGAGTGCAGTTCCCATTAATGGTGTCATCCTGTGGGGAGCCAGTCACAGCTGGGGTGACAAAGATGTAATTGGTAAATGTCATCTGATTTATGATTTTGCATATGTTGTTAATTTTGGACAGGGATAATCAGTGCATGTGAGAATAAACAACTTCCTCCCAAAGCAGCCAGACTGTTTTCTGTTGCTGTGTGCACCTTGAATAAAAGTGAATACAGAAGTGGTTTGAGGGAATGAGTTACTAAAAAGCTATCAATGTGAAGTCAGAAAGCTGTTTCAAGAGTTTTAGCCTGACTTTCCATCTATCAAGAAGATTTGAGCTTGTATGCAAACCTAACATACATTTCCTGAATTTCTTAGTTACTTGGAATTGTATTCTCATTTTCTATTAATATATACATTTATAACCTTGAATATGTTAAAGTAATCTAAAGGTGTCAGTATACTTCAACTGAAGTGCTTGGCAAGTGGTCAAACAGCATCTTAATCCCCCACACCTCTCGAAAGTTGGAATTGGGGATGCTGCGGACATTCAAATTGCCTTCATGCAGGCTCAAACTTCTCCAACAAGCTCTCTTTTTAGATTTTTACTTATTACCATCGGTGGAAAAAGTACTGAGTAAGTACTAAGTAAAAGTACCAATAGGCCTACTTTGATGACATATTACTCAATTACAAGTTAAAATACCTATCTGAAAAATTAGTCAAGTAAAAGTAATTAGTTCATTTAAAATGTACTTTAACTAATTGTTTATTATATTTAAAAAAACAAAAACAAAAATAAAACAGGGTTGGGGGATCTCGTCCATGTAGTGAAATTAGGATAAGGGGTCATAAATCCCAAACTGTTTTGTTTTTAATTAAAGAAAACATGCAAATCTGTGCAAAAGTATAAATATCTATGAAAATGTATACACATGTATTAACAACATAACACATGTCATTTAAGACCCTTAGAAAGGTATAATGTGCAATTTTATTTCAGACCATCCAATAAAACATTTTCAAACAATCAACTGAAAGTGAAAGAACCACATTGTAAGTTTTGAGGGCCATCCTTCTTTTCTTCACAAACATAAACCACATTTATAATGCAAATCAATGCCAAATCACGTGTTTTGACTCCATAAATGGGTTAGACCCTAATTTTCCCAGCCCCGACTAGCAGCTAGCTTCTACACACTTGGTTGCCCATATGAGCTAATTAGATGTATGTGAATTAATTTAGCCAGTCTCCTACATACGTTATCCTAGGGAAGGGATGGACAATTCAGTTTCACAAGGGGCCACATGAGAAACAGGGACTGTTGTGGAGGTCTAAACTCAATTCTGCTCAATATTAATTTTATGTCAGGCGGCACGTTCACCAATGTCTCTTTTTTCTCTAGGCATATTAGCGCAACACACTCTTTAGAGTCACACTCTTTAATAAACTCCCCTTCAGAAATGGCATACTGTTTTTGGCGATTTGTAGGATTTCACAAAGCCTTGTTGCAATTGCAGCTTAACTAGCAAAGCTACAGATGTCCGTGCCCACTCTGCATAAGTCAAGTTGTATTTCTTTGCGTGTTTAGTATTGTAGTGGCGATTCAAATAATAATCCTTTAACACAGCCATCTGTTCTCCATAAAACCTTTGACTTAAGTAAAGAAATACTTAGAAGTCCATGTTTGGTTAAAAACTCAGCACTTCTTTCTTTCCAATGAGCTGACATTTTTTAGGGATAACAGTTCATTCACGTCTCCCGCTCAGTTTGTGGCTCATGGACACAGACACCAAACCAAAGAATTTGGTTGCAGATCCACCAGAGTTCCACTAGGGGTGATCACAGTCTAGTGCAAAACAAATGGGACTCTAGCTAGATGGCTAAATCTGTCTCTTTCGCCTGATTGCCATTGAGAAAGCTCAGATTTGATTTAGTTTTTGCAAGTTCAACATGTCTGTATGACCAAAGCGAGAGCTGTGTCCGGGTTCTCGGCAGTAAGTCGGACTCGTTC
>NC_045737.1:21823626-21833882 GCF_008692095.1 Etheostoma spectabile | reverse complement strand
CAGGTGGGGGTTGGCCTCCGCCAGGGCTGCGCTTTGTCACCAATCCTGTTTATAGTATTTATGGACAGGATATCAAGGCGTAGTCGGGGCGGGGAGGGGTTGCAGTTCGGTGGGCTTGGGATCTCATCGCTGCTTTTTGCAGACGATGTGGTCCTGATGGGATCATCAATTTGGGACCTCAGCAACTCACTGGATCGGTTCGCAGCCAAGTGTGAAGCGGCTGGGATGAGGATCAGCACTCTAAATCTGAGGCCATGTTTCTTAGCAGGAAACCGATGGAGTGTTTTCTTCAGGTAGGGAATGTTTCCTTACCCAAGTGAAGGAGTTAAGTACCTTGGGGTCTGTTCGCGAGTGAGGGGACCCGGGGCGTGAGATTGGTCGGAGAACGGAGAGCTGGTGCGGTATTACATTCCGTTTATCGCACCGTTGTGACGAAAAGAGAGCTGCCAGAAGGCAAACGTCTCGATCTACCGGGCAATTTTCGTTCCTACCCTCACCTATGGTCATGAAGGCTGGGTCATGACCGAAGAACGAGATCAAGGGTACAAGCGGCCGAAATGGGTTTCCTCAGGAGGGTGGCTGGGTCTCCTCTAGAGATAGGGTGAGAAGCTCAGTCATCCGAGAGGAGCTGGAGTAGAGCCGCTGCTCCTTCGCGTCGAAAGGAGCCAGTTGAGGTGGTCCTGGGCGTATCCTAGGGAGGTGTGTCCAGGCCGTCAGCTGGGAGGAGGCCTCGGGGAAGACCCAGGACTAGGTGGAGAGATTGTATCTTCAACCTGGCCTGGGAACGCTCGGGATCCCCCAGTTGGAGGGTTGATGTGGCTCGGGAAAGGGAAAATTGGGGTCCCCTACTGGAGTTGCTGCCCCCGCGACCCGAAACCGGATAAGCGGATGAAGATGGATGGAGGATGGATGAAGTTCAACATGGATTATAGGTCAAAAGTTGAATGAATGAAGTGACACAGAGGTTGCCGTGAAGCAATATCTCTGGCTGTATGATGTGTATGACGTCATTGAGATTTTAATTGGCTTTTTAGAACAAAGAAATCTAACACCCAGTAGGGTGTATTGTCCTAGCCTTCCTTTTGAATACAATATTCAAATTGCTAGAGTAAAAATTCTATCCTGAGAAAAGTGGTTTTGAGGGGTATAGCTCCATAGAGTCCCATATAGTCTGCATTCTCCATGGTTTGCAAAATAAAAAAACAATGGCCAGGTCTGTATGTATCAATGACAAAACCTGTGCTATTGAAAATAATTTGGCATGAAACAAGAAATATTTGCACTGAAAATTGTTGAATGCTATAAAAACAAACATCAAAAAGTAAAAACTCACAATCCCTCAAATCCTAAAACTGGGAAAACACAGTTAAAGCAGTTTGTCAGTGAAGTGTTCTGACTGTTAGTGGTGGTGTGATTTGCCTAGAAACATGTCAGTCAGCAGCTATACTTGTGATTGGAGGAGAGTTAGGGGGAGGGGTCTACAATTAAAAGGTAACACCAAACCAGCCTGAAATGCGGTTTTAACACATCTGTAAGGATTCCTGTGGAGGTGCGATCTCTCACCAGTAGCCTATTGGCGGTTTCCATGCTTGGTATTACTCGAATGCCTCGACTTACTCGCCTTTTTAGTTTTCCATTACGAAAAAAAAGTCCTGGTACCTGCTACCAAGTACTTTTTTTACCACCCAGTCGAGGTTCCAAGCGAGCTGAGGCGATACCAAAAGGTGACGTGGAAACCTGCAGACTGCTGGTTGGTCGGATCACTGTGTTTTTAGCAAGCAAGAGTGCGGAGTGTGTACCAGAACAAACAAAAATAATCTAGCCAGACACCGACAGATTATCTACTCTCTGCACTATTCTCATATCAACTTTTCAATATTAAGGGCTATTAGGGGCTTTATGTCGTTTCCAATATTGCACACTGTCACTTTAAAAAAACAAGAATATAATATAAAAGAAAAGTTTTTATTTAGCTTTACAGTAGCGCATCAAACCCTCCCGTACATCCCGCCTTCTCCTCTGCACCTGTGACAGTGTCACCACCGGTCTGCTGTCCCAGATGCACCCAGTCACAAGCCTCTCCCACGACTTTCATAAAGATTATACAAAGCCCCGCAGGTCAGAACCAGAGATTTCACCAGTCGAACCTCGCCACCAGACGGTCTGCGGCGGCGATTTTGCAAAGAGTGAATGCTCTGAAACACAAACAGTACACAGCAGACATATTTTGTGTGTAATATGGTTGCTAAAGTTCATGTTCTTCATGTAGCGTATAGGAAATACTGACCGGGGCCCCTCACACATGCAATGTTGGCTAACGTTACCAGGAAACTTACTTACCCTTTTGTGTCGGCGTACAACCGTCATGTGCAACGTCTGAACCCCTTGGAATTTCCAAACTCCTGTTTTTTTTCAGCAGTGATTTTGTTGCTTCCTTCAGCTTCTTTTGAAACAAAACATTTCTTCTGGCTGTGGCAGTAGCGACGTGCGTGGTGAGTCGCGTTGAAAATTACATCATCACGCGTAGCTATGGTGACCAGCCACGTGAGGCGTACTCAATCTGCAATGGAAAACGGACGCAGTATGCGTCGAGTCGAGTTGAGGCGAGTCGAGTCGAGCTGTTACCAGCAGTGGAAAAACGCCATATGTTAACTGCCTATAAACCACGCCCCTCTTTTACCCCTCAGGCCCCTCTCCTACGCCCAAAACAGTGCAAGAAAATTGAAACTGAAAACCAGTGACATTGTAAAAATCTTGACAGCATAAAAAACTGTCACTAAAAAGACACGGACATCACAAAAATACCATAATGCAACAAATGTCAAAGTGAAATAACATAATAAGATTGTGAGATTATTACTTTTGATGTTTGTGTTGTATTTATCAGCTAACATTTTTCAGTGCCATATTTCTTGTTTCAATGCCAAATTGGATTTTCAATACCACAGGTTACTGTCATGTTCTAGCTCCATAGGTCTGCTGTAGTGGCTCCGGGCGAGATTTATTTAATTTTTTTCTCCTTTCTGTTTTCGTTAGTCATGTTTTTTGTTTTTATCAGTAAATGAATTGATATGTAGCAAAATACAACACTTCACTCAAAACATAATAACATAATCAAGTACATTTTAAAATACAGATTTTGAAACTACTTGAAAAGTACACAGTTCACAACAAACTACTCAATACAGTAACATGAGTAAATCTCTGTTATAGTTAAGTGTTTCTTTTCATGCGTGCAACACTGTGGATGCCTTTAAGGTAAGATTGTCCCAAAGTGTTGCTATCCCCAAGATTACAATGTCTCATATTGCACAGCAGGTTTTTTGATTTTGAATGTGTAACATTGGAAGTGCTATAAAACTTTTGCCTTAAAGATGCCCTGCCACACAAAAACTTGCATTTAAAAAAAGAAATATGTTAGGTTCATAGTGTTTGTCTTATAGTGTGAGTGCAAATGAACTTCAACCCTCTGTCAGCTCTAGCCACTGGAAAAAATAAGTGGAGAAATCAGGCCATTACAAAAGCGGTCAGTTTGACGTCATGTTGCCTGAGCTCATTACTATTCATGAGCTCGCCTAGTTGCACTGGGTAAAGCTGCTGCTAGTCAGGTTCTCATTGGATAATGTAAGCCAATCAGAGTAAGCCGCTTAGCTTGTTGAATTTGAATGAGAACTGGCTCAAATCGAGCTGAGTCTTCCTGCAGGCTTCTATACAACACTAGAAGGCTTGAAACAAGGTACCAAGGCATTTTTCCTCAAAAAAAGTTGAAGAATCCATGGTAGAACTTCAGACATTACCACAAAGTAATGAAATACGTGTGGCAGGGCACCTTTAAGAAGAGGTGGTTTTGAGCCTACTGTAAGCAACAGTGGCCGAGAGTAATTAGAATACATATTGGACTGTGGGTATTCTGAAACCCAAAAATGTAAATCTTGTAAATAAAACATTATAATCCAATAAATATTTAATTAAGAATTAAGGCCCCCATAGGTCTTCATCAACATAAAAAGGGCTGTTTGCTCATTCAAACCTAAGCAACAGAAAATTCCATTTTATTATATGAAATGATAGGTGGTATTAGCTCACATGAAGACATCTTTATTAAAACTTTCACCATGGTCCTTGACCCAGAATTTGTGTGCTCGCAGGTCATTAAAACCGTGAGAGGAAGAGGTCAAAAGAGTAGGTGTGTGAAAGTCTCACCTCCCTCCAACCCTCTAGGCCACTGTGACAGGGGAGGGAGTGAAAACATGTCTGTGTGAAAGCTGCCACATAGTTGCTATTGCTGAAAGGGTTTCATCCTCTACTCTGAACAAGGGAATAGACTTTGTCCATTGTTTGCTTATCTAGCCTGTGGAAATGTACTGTAACATCTTACTTCACTTAAGAACTGAGAGCGTTTTTTAGCTTGGCTGGGTTTTTTTAGTTGTAATTTCTTTATTATACACACTTTCATGTATATATATTTCATACAGCCCTGCCCTGTTGTTGCTGTCACTGTTGCGTCAAAGAGTTAAAACCAAAACAAAAAAGCCTCCAGATAAACACAAGCATGGAAAATTAATGAGCATGTCATTAGCAATAGAGATTCATGGAGATTGTTTACCCTTCAAACATCTCTCTAAGTGCCGGTCATTCAGGACTTCATGAATAAATGTCAGTAATAGGAAAGAATCCAGAGCCACGCTAGCAGCTCTGTGAGGCTATACTTTGGTACAGCAATGCTTTGAGCTTAATCGGATGCAGCATGCTAACTGGACGTAATGACAACGCTAACATGCTAATGTTTAGCAGGTTGTTATGTTCGCATGTTCTCCCTCTCCTAGTGTCCTTAGTGTAGTGTATTATTGTGCAAAAATAGTGCTAATAAGCGATTGAACACAAAGTGCATCTGAGACTGATGAGAATATCACTTTTGCAGAATTTATCATAAATCAAAGATTGGAAAATTCAAAAATGTACGTAAAAAAATATAAAATACAAAACACACACCTTATAGAAACATTTAGTTAGAAACCACAAATGGGATTGCCAAGTTGGAAATTAACTTTTGGGCCACTAGAGACATATATTTCTGGACCTAAGTGGGTGGACCGACCAGCGGACCAGCATTGCCATCCCTGGGGCCATATTGCTAGCGTGTCTAAAACTATTTTTTCTTTCTGTTTTCTGCTGTGGAAGACCACGAATTTCATGAAAGTGTAAATTTTTCAGGACAGAGGCATCTATGTATGTTGGAATAAATTCCACTTGTGATAATAAAGAATAAACCCACATATTGAAAATGAAAACATGTCAACTTTCCATTCTTGCTGGTCATTCAACCAGGACGTAATTGCCAAGACGTGGGCCTGATGGCTGCTGATAAGTGTGTTCAAGGGATTGTTTGGGCTTGTCAAACGTAAGTAAGAAGAAACATGTTGGCTGGTGAGTATGATCACATTTGTCTTTTAGCAACCATGTCCTGAAAACAACAACATCTAACTGAGATCACAGAGTCAGATGTTAGGATGTTTACCATGCATCAGCTACCCCTGACAGTAGCAGAGTGGGTTAGATTACCCATTTAACATAAAGAAGTTCCTTATCTTAAACTAATGAAGCTCAGCTAAATCTTTCAGAAAGACTTCTAAACTTAATCACCTCTCTCTCTCTAACGTGATCAGCTGGTTCAAGGATGTTCATTTCAGTTAAATAAATCCAATCAGCCATGATTCAGGAGCCAATCACAGAATTCACTCCCTGTTTTGAATCTGTTTCTCTCTCTGCTGCGGTCAGCGTTCCTTTCACGCAAAGGTGCAAACCCTCCACCTCCCCTTCCACCCAGTCATCATCACCCATGACACCCTGGGTCTTTCTCTGACAAGACCGTCCCATGACTCTTTCGGTCCAGTCTTTGGGCTTTCACCACCACCACCAGTGTCTAGACACCATGGGGGATAGTCTTGGCTTCTATACCCCTTTAAAAAATATTTATAACGATGGAGTCTAATCTCCAAAGACTCTGCACATTTCATATTGTGTAATAGTACAAATAAAACTTTGCATATCTGCAACAAAGTCTCTCCTGATTGAATTTCATGGTTTTAGAGAACCCGTCTTTATATATAAGCTGGAGAGAAAGCTGTCTGACCTCATGGTCAACGGTTTTCTGACCAGACAGCATGAATGAAAAAGTGAAAAGCTTGGTGATAAATCAATCTCTCTGTCTCCATATATCTACCAAACCTTTCACTTCCTACGAGAGCAACTCGAAAAGGACAGCTCTGACACTGAGACGAATAGATACTGTAGAACTATTTATCTGAATTCTACAGCAAAGGCAGGTGGAGGTGGATTTTTATACAGTTTGCACATCAGTGGTAGCCAGAGATACATTGTCAGACTGGGTGCAAAGTAAAACATCCTTATAAAGTGTTTATATTAGTTAAGTGAGAAATAGACACCGAAAGTTCCACATTGGTGCAAAAGTGCCTCAAACAGCATATTTATGAATGGAATTAGAGGGCAAGCAGTTGACAGCTTTGTGTATTAAAACAGCAAAAGAAGCAAGGGAAATAAATTACTGTATGTGGGAAGACAGATTCTTGTGTAACATCTTTGGCTCTGACACAGTCGAGCAGAATCAGCCTTGGACGAGGACAGGTTGCACTGAAACACGCCCACAAGACTGCACTACTTTAATGTCAGAAAGGAGCAGAGAGGTCACCAGGTATTATTTTGCTCAAAGACTCTCGAGGTGAGCATCTGCAAAAGAAGGTGAACTCAATAAAGAGGATGGATATTATCACAGCACACACAAAGATATTGTAGGTATAGAGGGATACCTGTAAAAGTGCAACAACAATTTAGATGATGCAGATTACGCAGACTCCGTTTGCTGCCAATACCAGTAAGTACTGGATGACACTCAAAGAGAATATCATTGCTCAGATTACTTGATTACTTGTAATGTAAATAAATTTGCTGTATTTATATAGCGCTTTCAGTCTTAACAAACTGCCTCAAAGCGCTTTTACATCTACAGGATACATCACCATTCACACACATTCATACACTGTGGCCGGGGCTGCCGTACAAGGTGCCACCTGTCAATAGATAAACACTCACACACTTCACACCTCAATGCGCAGCAAGGGGGCAACTCGGGGTGTCAGGTTGCCCAAGGACACTTCGACAATGACTGCAGGGATCAAACCACCAATCTTCCGATTGGCAGGCAACCGCTCTACCACTGAGCCACAGCCGCCCACCCAATCTTGTCTGTAGTGGTCATATTAAACTTCTGTTATATATGAAAAAGGCATATCTTTTTGGCCACATATGTGGCCACTGACAGCAGGTCTCTGTTCCCAGAAAACCTGCAGAAGTACTGCAGCACTAAGAAATGTGAGAAGAAGTGGCTAAGCAGTTCATGGAGGTGTGAGAGATGGTAGAGAGAGACCTTTTAACAACAAATACTGAGCTTCTCATTATAAGATAAACATTATAATGACTTATATTTATCACACCTTTCCAGAAAATGTGCAGCCCCAAGTGCTTCAGATAAAAGAATTAGACGTTGACTTAAAGGAACAGAACCATAATTATCAACCTCATTTACAATGGGCTAAAGAATGGATCTTACAGTAGCTAAGAGTTGAGACACTCCACAAAAGGACAGAAGCTTTTTGGTTTACTTTAAAAAAACGTTATCACTAGCAGGTTGGGTGTACTGTAACAGCCAAGGTGTCAGCTGATTGCTCAATTGCACTGATGTAAAACTGCAGGTTTACAGTCATTTTGTTGTCTATGTGTTTGCTTGTTTTTTTGTCTGTTTGTAATTTATTTTGGTTTTGTGTATTTAGGTGTGTGTGTGTGTGTGTGGTGTGTCTATGTGTGGTGTCACCGTGGCTGAGCTGGTCAGTGTCCTCTGCTCTGGGATGAAGAGCTACAATCCAGCCTGGTGGTGGGTCAAGGTCACACCACCACAACCACACACACAAAACACACACACACATTCTGTCTTTGCATATACGTCATTGTGAAACCTAATGCATGTCTGTGTTATAACCCACATCACTGAATCCTGACATGACAAAAAAAAACACATGTGTCAAAACTTCATTAAGTTACACAGAGAACTAAATTGTGAAATTTGAGTTGAAGGAAACACACTGAGCCCTGTTGGAAAGTTGATGAATGCACCAGTACATTAAAGGTCATGGGTTCAAATGATCATTTATTCCACGATTCCCATGTGTGCTCTCATTTTCCACCTATGTTGTCTAAAAAAGCTAAAAATAGCTGTGGAAAAGTGGATGAACGTGTACTTTGACAGTTGCACACTTTTTGCTGGTTGTGAGTATGTTTACGTGTGTTTTTTTTTCTGAGTTGTCAATCACTAAGAAGTAAGCGATCTCAAGTGAATGGCTAATATTCAATCAGAGCCCATATCCCAGTTGCATGAAAACAGAGAAATGTATGAACATAGTTTGAAGATGCCCCCAGTCTGAATAAATGATTGCTCGTCATAATGTCTGTCTAATTAATTTACCTTTTGCAGTCATCGCAGCCCTCTACAGAATGGGAAGCCAAACACTGAGCAAGGGTGGACGGCCATCTGGAGAGACTTTCATGAGGACAGTGGTCAAATAGTGGGCAGTGGTGCATCACAAACACGGATATGAAATAAACCCAAAAGTTCTATGCTGTTCAATGGCTGTAGAAACTCCCTCAGGAGGCCAGCATCATATTTCCAGCACAAATGTAGCACTTTTAAATCGTATACATGATGTTTTCAACTAATAGTTCCAAAAACTGAATTTTGTTTTTTGTTTTAAGAAAAGAAAAAAGAGAAACAACACTACGGAATTGCACATGCATGCTGGGTGTTGGGTTTGAAATTGCTTAGCTGTTATTAACAGATGGCAAGTTTTCACTCCAGCACTTAGTGCATAGTTTCATCATGATGTAGTTATTTGCCTCTGTGGATACTTGGAATGTAAGACAATATGTCTGCTATTTTCTAAATTATGTATGCATGGAATGTATTATGTCCTAAAAATAAATCCATCACTATTTTCATCACATAGAGGTTCCCCTTACAGTATTCTGTGGGGCAACACACCCCTGTGCTGTTGTTCCACGATGCTGTGGGTCTTATTTAATTCAGACCACACAACTCTTGTTGTTTATTGCCCGGATTACCTGGAGCCATAATCACACTGATGTGACGACGAGAGGTAAAGCACAGGCCATCTGGTCTGCGGCTGAGCCAACACACACACAAAAACACACATTGTATGTATAAGGGCAGCAGGCAACAGACACACACACACACACACACACACACACACAACACACACACACACACAATGCAGAGAAACAGCATTATCATGCAGAAACAGCATTATCCTGATTAACGTATTTGTACCTTCATTAACCTGCAAAGAACCTGTACATGCACTTCACACAAACAACACGCTATGCCAGTAAATCAAGCTATCAATCTGATGTTGCCAGTTGATTTATTCTATAAATATTGGCAGCTTTATTCAATGCATGTCGTGTAATAAAATCGCAAATCAAGAATATTTACGTGGATTTCATATATACACGTATATTCACTGTAAACCTCTAAAACTTTTTGTATACTTATGTAGGTTAAGATACCAGACTATTTTTTATGGAATGGGAAAGGAGGGTCATCCCATGTTATCCACAAATGGTTTAATTGATCTTTTTTTCTATTTGTTCTTTCTTGTAGTTGTTTGCTGTCTTACCTGTTTATCATGGCAAATTAAAAGATCTTAAAAACCACCCACACATGTAGGAATTGTCTATCTGTCAATTTGCTCCTAACATCCAAAGTGTATAAAATACACTATACATTATAGATAATTCAGTACATATATCAATATCACTGTAAGACTGAGATAGCAGCCTGGTGTCTGCCTCCTTTCTTGCCCTTCACCTCAAGTATCTATTGTTTCTTCCTCCTTCACATTCCCCCCACAAAGTTGACATCTCATATGCATATCTCCTCCAACACCCAGTCCTGCTATCAAACCTCTCCATCTTTCTCCTCCTCCAAGCCTATCAGTTCAGCCACCAAACTGTCACTGAAACCCAGAGCTATGGTATACAGCTGCCAGGATGATGTACCATCTCGGTGGGCTTGGGATCTCATCGCTGCTTTTTGCAGACGATGTGGTCCTGATGGCATCATCAATTTGTGACCTTCAGCACTCACTGGATCGGTTCGCAGCCAAGTG
>NC_045737.1:21822089-21823616 GCF_008692095.1 Etheostoma spectabile | reverse complement strand
GGGATGAGGATCAGCACCTCTAAATCTGAGGCCATGTTTCTTAGCAGGAAACCGATGGAGTGTTTTCTTCAGGTAGGGAATGTTTCCTTACCCAAGTGAAGGAGTTTAAGTACCTTGGGGTCTTGTTCGCGAGTGAGGGGACCATGGGGCGTGAGATTGGTCGGAGAATCGGAGCAGCTGGTGCGGTATTACATTCCGTTTATCGCACCGTTGTGACGAAAAGAGAGCTGAGCCAGAAGGCAAAGCTCTCGATCTACCGGGCAATTTTCGTTCCTACCCTCACCTATGGTCATGAAGGCTGGGTCATGACCGAAGAACGAGATCAAGGGTACAAGCGGCCGAAATGGGTTTCCTCAGGAGGGTGGCTGGCGTCTCCTCTAGAGATAGGGTGAGAAGCTCAGTCATCCGAGAGGAGCTCGGAGTAGAGCCGCTGCTCCTTCGCGTCGAAAGGAGCCAGTTGAGGTGGTCCTGGGCGTATCCCTAGGGAGGTGTTCCAGGCACGTCCAGCTGGGAGGAGGCCTCGGGGAAGACCCAGGACTAGGTGGAGAGATTGTATCTTCAACCTGGCCTGGGAACGCCTCGGGATCCCCCAGTTGGAGCTGGTTGATGTGGCTCGGGAAAGGGAAATTTGGGGTCCCCTACTGGAGTTGCTGCCCCCGCGACCCGAAACCGGATAAGCGGATGAAGATGGATGGATGGATGGATGAAGTTCAACATGGATTATAGGTCAAAAGTTGAATGAATGAAGTGACACAGAGGTTGCCGTGAAGCAATATCTCTGGCTGTATGATGTGTATGACGTCATTGAGATTTTAATTGGCTTTTTAGAACAAAGAAATCTAACACCCAGTAGGGTGTATTGTCCTAGCCTTCCCTTTTGAATACAATATTCAAATTGCTAGAGTAAAAATTCTATCCTGAGAAAAGTGGATTTTGAGGGGTATAGCTCCATAGAGTCCCATATAGTCTGCATTCTCCATGGTTTGCAAAATAAAAAAAACAATGGCCAGGTCTGTATGTATCAATGACAATAACCTGTGCTATTGAAAATAATTTGGCATTGAAACAAGAAATATTTGCACTGAAAATTGTTGAACTGATATATAAAACACAAACATCAAAAAGTAAAAATCTCACAATCCTATCAAATCCTAAAACTGGGAAAACACAGTTAAAGCAGTTTGTCAGTGAACGTGTTCTGACTGTTAGTGAGTGTGTGATTTGCCTAGAAACATGTCAGTCAGCAGCTATACTTGTGATTGGAGGAGAGTTATGGGGGAGGGGTCTACATTAAAAGGTAACACCAAACCAGCCTGAAATGCGGTTTTAACACATCTGTAAGGATTCCTGTGGAGGTGCGATCTCTCACCAGTAGCCTATTGGCGGTTTTCCACTGCTTGGTATCTACTCGACTTGCCTCGACTCTACTCGCCTTTTTTAGTTTTCCATTACGAAAAAAAGTCCCTGGTACCTGCTACCAAGTACTTTTTTTAGTACCACCTCAGTCGAGGTTCCAAGCGAGCTGAG
>NC_045737.1:21821787-21822079 GCF_008692095.1 Etheostoma spectabile | reverse complement strand
AAAAGGTGACGTGGAAACCTGCAGACTGCTGGTTGGTCGGATCACTGTGTTTTTAGCAAGCAAGAGTGCGGAGTGTGTATCCAGAACAAACAAAAATAATCTAGCCAGACACCGACAGATTATCTACTCTCTGCACTATTCTCATTTATCAACTTTTCAATATTAAGGGCTATTAGGGGCTTTATGTCGTTTCCAATATTGCACACTGTCACTTTAAAAAAACAAGACAATATATATATAAAAGAAAAGTTTTTATTTAGCTTTTCAAGTAGCGCATCAAACCCTCCCGTAC
>NC_045737.1:21821462-21821764 GCF_008692095.1 Etheostoma spectabile | reverse complement strand
CTGTGACAGTGTCACCACCGGCTCTGCTGTCCCAGATGCATCCCAGTCACAAGCCTCTCCACGACTTTCATAAAGATTATACAAAGCCCAGCAGGTCAGAACCAGAGATTTCACCAGTCGAACCTCGCCCACCAGACGGTCTGCGGCGGCGATTTTGCAAAGAGTGAATGCTCTGAAACACAAACAGTACACAGCAGACATATTTTTGTGTGTAATCATGGTTGCTAAAGTTCATGTTCTTCATGTAGCGTATAGTAAATACTGACCGGGGCCCCTCACACATGCAAATGTTGGCTAACGTT
>NC_045737.1:21819951-21821452 GCF_008692095.1 Etheostoma spectabile | reverse complement strand
TTAACTTACCCTTTTGTGTCGGCGTACAACCGTCATGTCAACGTCTGAACTCCCTTGGAATTTCCAAACTCCTGTTTTTTTTCAGCAGTGATTTTTGTTGCTTCCTTCAGCTTCTTTTGAAACAAAACATTTCTTCTGGCTGTGGCAAGTAGCTGACGTGCTGTGGTGAGTCGCGTTGAAAATTACATCATCACGCGTAGCTATGGTGACCAGCCACGCTGAGGCGTTACTCAATCTGCAATGGAAAACGGACGCAGTATGCGTCGAGTCGAGTTGAGGCGAGTCGAGTCGAGCTGTTACCAGCAGTGGAAAAACGCCATATGTAAACTGCCTATAAACCACGCCCTCTTTTACCCTCCCCTCAGGCCCCTCCTCCCTACGCCAAAACAGTGACAGAAAATTGAAACTGAAAACCAGTGACATTGTAAAAATCTTGACAGCATAAAAACTGTCACTAAAAAGACACGGACATCACAAAAATACCATAATGCAAACAAATGTCAAAGTGAAATAACATAATAAGATTGTGAGATTATTACTTTTGATGTTTGTGTTGTATTTATCAGCTCAACATTTTTCAGTGCCAATATTTCTTGTTTCAATGCCAAATTGGATTTTCAATACCACAGGTTACTGTCACTGTTCTAGCTCCATAGGTCTGCTGTAGTGGCTCCGGGCGAGATTTATTTAATTTTTTCTTCCTTTCTGTTTTCGTTAGTCATAGTTTTTTGTTTTTACTCAGTAAATGAATTGTAATGTAGCAAAATACAACACTTCACTCAAAACATAATAACATAATCAAGTACATTTTAAAATACAGATTTTGAAACTACTTGAAAAGTACACAGTTCACAACAAAACTACTCAATACAGTAACATGAGTAAATCTCTGCTTATTAGTTAAGTGTTTCTTTTCATGCGTGCAACACTGTGGATGCCTTTAAGGTAAGATTGTCCCAAAGTGTTGCTATCCCCAAGATTACAATGTCTCATATTGCACAGCAGGTTTTTTGATTTTGAATGTGTAACATTGGAAGTGCTATAAACACTTTTGCCTTAAAGATGCCCTGCCACACAAAAACTTGCATTTAAAAAAAGAAATATGTTAGGTTCATATGTGTTTGTCTTATAGTGTGAGTGCAAATGAACTTCAACCTCCTCTGTCAGCTCTAGCCACTGGAAAAAAATAAGTGGAGAAATCAGGCCAATTACAAAAGCTGGTCAGTTTGACGTCATGTTGCCTGAGCTCATTACTATTCATGAGCTCGCCTAGTTGCACTGGGTAAAGACTGCTGCTAGTCAGGTTCTCATTGGATAAATGTAAGCCAATCAGAGTCAAGCCGCTTAGCTTGTTGAATTTGAATGAGAACTGGCTCAAATCGAGCTGAGTCTTCCTGCAGGCTTTCTATACAACACTAGAATGGCTTGAAACAAGGTAACCAAGGCATTTTTCCTCAAAAAAATGTTGAAGAATCCATGGTAGAACTTCAGACATTACCAC
>NC_045737.1:21788038-21819941 GCF_008692095.1 Etheostoma spectabile | reverse complement strand
AATGAAATACGTGTGGCAGGGCACCTTTAAGAAGAGGTGGTTTTGAGCCTACTGTAAGCTTAACAGTGGCCGAGAGTAATTAGAATACATATTGGACTGTGGGTATTCTGAAACCCAAAAATGTAAATCTTGTAAATAAAACATTATAATCCAATAAATATTTAATTAAGAATTAAGGCCCCCATAAGGTCTTCATCAAACATAAAAAGGGCTGTTTGCTCATTCAAACCTAAGCAACAGAAAATTCCATTTTAATTATATTGAAATGATAGGTGGTATTAGCTCACATGAAGACATCTTTATTAAAACTTTCACCATGGTCCTTGACCCAGAATTTGTGTGCTCGCAGTCATTAAAACCGTGAGAGGAAGAGGTCAAAAGAGTAGTGTGGTGAAAGTCTCACCTCCCTCCAACCCTCTCAGGCCACTGTGACAGGGGACGGGAGTGAAAACATGTCTGTGTGAAAGCTGCCACATAGTTGCTAATTTGCTGACAGGGTTTCATCCATCTACTCTGAACAAGGGAATAGACTTTGTCATCTTGTTTTGCTTATCTAGCCTGTGGAAATGTACTGTAACATCTTACTTCACTTAAGAACTGAGCTGTTTTTTATGCTTCGGCTGGGTTTATTTTAGTTCCGTCAATTCTCTTTAATTTATACACACTTTCATTGTATATATATTTCATACAGCCCTTGCCCTGTTGTTGCTGTCACTGTTGCGTCAAAGAGTTAAAAACCAAAACAAAAAAGCCTCCAGATAAACACAAGCATGGAAAATTAATGAGCATGTCATTAGCAATAGAGATTCATGGAGATTGTTTACCCTTCACACCTCTCTCTAAGTGCCGGTCATTCAGGACTTCATGAATAAATGTCAGTAATAGGAAAGAATCCAGAGCCACGCTAGCAGCTCTGTGAGGCTATACTTTGGTACAGCAATGCTTTGAGCTTAATCTGGATGCAGCATGCTAACATGGACGTAATGACAACGCTAACATGCTAATGTTTAGCAGGTGTTATGTTCGCCATGTTCTCCCTCTCCCTAGTGTCCTTAGTGTAGTGTATTATTGTGCAAAAAATAGTGCTAATAAGCATTGAACACAAAGTGCATCTGAGACTGATGAGAATATCACTTTTGCAGATATTTAATCATAAATCAAAGTATTGGAAAAATTCAAAAATGTACGTAAAAAAATATAAAATACAAAACACACATCCTTATAGAAACATTTAGTTAGAAACCACAAATGGGAATTGCCAAGTTGGAAATTCAACTATTTGGGCCACTAGAGACATATATTTCTGGACCTAAGTGGTGGACCGACCAGCGGACCAGCATTGCCATCCCTGGGGCCATATTGCTAGCGTGTCTAAAACTATTTTTTCTTTCTGTTTTCTGCTGTGGAATGACCACTGAATTTCATGAAAGTGTAAATTTTTCAGGACAGAGGCATCTACTGTATGTTGGAATAAATTCCACTTGTGATAATAAAGAATAAACCCACATATTTGAAAATGAAAACATGTCAACTTTCCATTCTTGCTGGTCATTCAACCAGGAACGTAATTGCCAAGACGTGGCGCCTGATGGCTGCTGATAAGTTGTTGTCATAGGGGATTGTTTGGGCTTGTCAAACGTAAGTAAGAAAGAACATGTTGGCTGGTGAGTATGATCACATTTGTCTTTTAGCAACCATGTCCTGAAAACAACAACATCTAACTGAGATCACAGAGTCAGATGTTAGGATGTTTTACCATGCATCAGCTACCCCTGACAGTAGCAGAGTGGGTTAGATTACCCATTTAACATAAAGAAGTTCCTTATCTTAAACTAATGAAGCTCAGCTAAATTCTTTCAGAAAGACTTCTAAACTTAATCACCTCTCTCTCTTCCTAAACGTGATCAGCTGGTTCAAGGATGTTTTCACTTTTCAGTTAAATAAATCCAAATCAGCCATGTATTCAGGAGCCAATCACAGCATTACATCCCTGTTTTGAATCTGTTTCTCTCTCTGCTGCGGTCAGCTGTCCTTTCACGCAAAGAGTGCAACCCTCCACCTCCCCTTCCACCTCCAGTCATCATCACCCATGACACCCTGGGTCTTCCTCTGACAGACCGCTCCCATTGACTCTTTCGGTCCAGTCTTTGGGCTCTTTCACCACCACCACCAGTGTCTAGACACCATCGGGGGATATGTCTTGGCTTCTATACCCCTTTAAAAAATATTTTATAACGATGGAGTCTAATCTCCAAAGACTCTGCACATTTCATATTGTGTAATATGTACAAATAAACCTTTGCATATCTGCAACAAAGTCTCTCCTGATTGAATTTCATGGTTTAGAGAAACCCGTCTTTATATATAAGCTGGAAGAGAAAGCTGTCTGACCTCATGGTCAACTGGTTTGTCTGACTCAGACAGCCATGAATGAAAAAGTGAAAAGCTTGGTGTAATAATCATATCTCTCTGTCTCCATATCTCACCAAACCTTTCACTTTCCTATCCGAGATGCAACTCGAAAAGGACAGCTTTGACACTGAGACGAATAGATACTGTAGAAATCTATTTATCTGAATCTCTACAGCAAAGGCAGGTGGAGGTGGATTTTTATACAGTTTGCACATCATGTGGTAGCCAGAGATACATTGTCAGACTGGGTGCAAAGTAAAACATCCTTATAAAGTGTTATAATTAGTTAAGTGGAGAAATAGACACCGAAAGTTCACATTGGTGCAAAAGTGTCCTCAACAGCATATTTATGAATGGAATTAGAGGGCAAGCAGTTGACCAGCTTTGTGTATTAAAACAGCAAAAGAAGCAAGGGAAATAAATTACTGTATGTGGGAAGACAGATTCTTGTGTAACATCTTTGGCTCTGACACAGTCGAGCAGAATCAGCCTTGGACTGAGGACTGAGGTTGCACTGAAACACGCCCACAAGACTGCACTTACTTTAATGTACAGAAAGGAGCAGAGAGGTCACCAGGTATTATTTTGCTCAAAGACTCTCGAGGTGAGCATCTGCAAAAGACAGGTGAACTCAAATAAGATGGATGGTATATTATCACAGCTAACACACAAAGATATTGTAGGTATAGAGGGATACCTGTAAAAGTGCAACAACAATATTAGATGTATGCAGATTACGCAGACTCAGTTTGCTGCCAATACCAGTAAGTACTGGATGCACATCAAAAGAGAATATCATTGCTCAGATTACTTGATTACTTGTAAATGTAAATGTAAATTTGCTGTATTTATATAGCGCTTTTCCAGTCTTAACAACTGCTCAAAGCGCTTTTACATCTACAGGATACATTCACCATTCACACACATTCATACACTGTGGCCGGGGCTGCCGTACAAGGTGCCACCTGCTCATCAGATAAACACTCACACACATTCACACTCCAATGCGCAGCACCGGGGGCAACTCGGGGTTCAGTGTCTTGCCCAAGGACACTTCGACAATGACTGCAGGGATCAAACCACCAATCTTCCGATTGGCAGGCAACCGCTCTACCACTGAGCCACAGCCGCCCACCCACTTGTCTGTAGTGGTCATATTAAACTTCTGTTATATATGAAAAAGGCATATCTTTCTGAGCCACATATGTGGCCACTGACAGCAGGCTCTCTGTTCCCCAGAAAATCCTGCAGAAGTACTGCAGCACTAAGAAATGTGAGAAGAAGCTGGCTAAGCAGTTCATGGCAGGTGTAGAGATGGTAGAGAGACCTATTTAACAACAAATTACTGAGCTTCTCATTATAAGATAAACATTAATAATGACTTTATATTTATCACACCTTTCCAGAAAATGTGCAGCCCCAAGTGCTTCAGATAAAAGAATTAGACGTTGACTTAAAGGAACAGAACCATAATTATCAACTCATTTACAATGGGCTAAAGAATGGATCTTACAGTAGCATAAGAGTTGAGACACTCCACAAAAGGACAGAAGCTTTTTTGGTTTTACTTTAAAAAAACGTTATCACTAGCAGGTTGAGGTGTACTGTAACAGCCAAGGTGTCAGCTGATTGCTCAATTGCACTGATGTAAAACTGCAGGTTTACAGTCATTTTGTTGTCTTATTGTTTGCTTGTGTCTTTTTTTGTCTGTTTGTAATTTATTTTTGGTTTTGTGTATTTTAAGCGTGTGTGTGTGTGTGTGTGTGTGTCTATGTGTGGTGTCACCGTGGCTGAGCTGGCTCAGTGTCCTCTGCTCTGGGATGAAGAGCTACAATCCATCAGCCTGGTGGTTGGTCAAGGTCACACACACACACACACACACACACAAACACACACACACATTCTGTCTTTGCATATACGTCATTGTGACACCTACTGCATGTCTGTGTTATAACTCCACATCACTGAATCCTGACATGACAAAAAAAACACATGTGTCAAAACTTTCATTAAGTTACACAGAGAAACTAAATTGTGTAAATTTGAGTTGAAGGAAAACACACTGATGCCCTGTTGGAAAGTTGATGAATGCACCAGTTACATTAAAGGTCATGGGTTCAAATGATTCATTTATTTCCACGATTCCCATGTGTGCTCTCATTTTCCACCTTATGTTGTCTAAAAAAGCATAAAAATAGCTGTGGAAAAGTGGATGAACGTGTACTTTGACAGTTGCACACTTTTTGCTGCGTTGTGAGTATGTTTACTGTGTGTTTTTTTTTCTTGAGTTGTCAATCACTAAAGATTAAGCGATCTCAAGTGAAATTGGCTAATATTCAATCAGAGCCCATATCCCAGTTGCATGAAAACAGAGAAATGTATGAACATAGTTTGAAGATGCCCCCAGTCTGAATAAATTGATTGCTCGTCATAATGTCTGTCTAATTAATTTACCTTTTGCAGTCATCGCAGCCCTCTACAGAATGGGAAGCCAAACACTGAGCCAAGGGTGGAGCGGCCATCTGGAGAGACTTTCATGACAGGCTGGTCAAATAGTGGGGCAGTGGTGCATTCACAAACACTGATATGAAATAAACCCCAAAAGTTCTATGCTGTTCAATGGCTGTAGAACTCCCCTCAGGAGGCCAGCATCATATTTTCCAGCACAAATGTAGCACTTTTAAATCTGTATACATGATGTTTTCAACTTAATAGTTCCAAAAACTGAATTTTTGTTTTTGTTTTAAGAAAAGAAAAAAGATGAAACAACACTACGTGAATTGCACATGCATGCTGGGTGTTGGGTTTGAAATTGCTTAGCTGTTATTTAACAGATGGCAAGTTTTCACTCCAGCACTTAGTGCATAGTTCTATCACTGATGTAGTTTATTTGCCTCTGTGGATACTTGGAATGTAAGAGCAATCCTAATGTGCTCTATCTTTCTAAAATATATGTATGCATGGAATGTATTATGTCCTAAAAATAAATCCATCACTATTTTCCATCACATACGGTTCACCTTTACAGTATCTCTGTGGGGCACACACACCCTGCTGTTGTTTCCACGATGCTGTGTCTCTATATTTAATTCAGACCACACAACTCTGTGTTGTTAATAATTGCACGGATTACCTGGAGCCATAATCACATGATGTGTGACGAAGAGAAGGTAAAGCACAGGCCATCTGGTCTGCGGCTGAGCCAACACACACAAAAACACACATTGTATGTATAAGGGCCAGCAGGCAACAGACACACACACACACACACACACACACACACACACACACACACACACACACTGCAGAAACAGCATTATCATGCAGAAACAGCATTATCCTGATTTAACCTGTATTTGTACCTTCATTAACCTGCAAATGAACCTGTACATGCACTTCACACAAAACACACGCTATGCCAGTAAATCAAGCTATCAATCTGATGTTGCCAGTTTGATTTTATTCTATTAAATATTGGCAGCTTTTTATTCAATGCATGTCGTGTAATAAAATCGCAAATCCAATGAATATTTACGTCGAGATTTCATATATACACGTATATTCACTGTAAAACCTCTAAAACCTTTTTGTATACTTTATGTAGGTTAAGATACCATGACTATTTTTTAATGGAATGGGAAAGGAGGGTCATCCCATGTTATCCCACCAAATGGGTTTTAATTGATCTTTTTTTCTTTCATTTGTTCTTTCTTTTTAGTCTGTTTGCTGTCTTTACCTGTTTTATCATGGCAAATTAAAAGATCTTAAAAACCACCCACACAATGTAGGAATTGTCTATCTGTCAATTTGCTCTCTAACATCCAAAAGTGTATAAAATACACTATACATTATAGATATATTCAGTAACATATATCAATATCACTGTGACAGACTGAGATAGCAGCCTGTGTCTGCCCTCCTTTTTCTTGCCCTTCACCCTCTAACAGTATCTATTGTTTCTTCCTCCCTCCTCACCTTCCCCCCACCAATGTTGCATCATCTCATATCATTCTCCTCTCCACGCCCCAGCATCCTGCTATCAAATCCCTCCATCTTTCTCCTCCTCCAGCCTATCAGTTCAGCCACCAACCTGTCACTGAAACCTCAGAGCTATGGTATACAGCTGCCAGATGTCTGTAACCTCTATACACACACACACAAACAGACACACACACACACACACACACACACACACACACACACACACACACACACACACACACACACACACACACACACACACACACACACACACACACACACACACACACACACACGTGTGATTGTCCCCTGCTGCCTCTCTGGACTATAATCAGTGGGGTCTCAGCTGTTGGTCTAGCCATCTCTTCTCTAAGGGCTGTAGAAATCAGTCAGTCCCCTAGGGGAAGGAGTTTCTATCGTGTGTGTGGGGACAAATTTGGAATTTAAACCAGCTGATTGGGGATGGCTTGTCTGATTAGGGATGAAACTGGGGGTCCTTAGTTTGTTTTCACTGCAGCTGCATTCAGCGTGAGCTAAAACAATGTCGCTCTTGTTGGTCAACCTGGGACATTAGTAAGTCTCCAAGCCACTGAACAAAATAATATAAAAAAACAATGATATTTGATCCCACATCAGACTGCCTGGTTGAATAAATAAAGTTTGTGTGGCAAGTAGTTCACCACATCTCTTCCCCTGACATTTGCAAGTATATTTTGCTTTTTTTACGGTACTGAGCTGACTGATAAAGTGTCGCAGATTTGTCCGGTAGGGTTAATACTACTAATATTTAATATATGCTACCTTCAGGTGCATATTATCCAAAGTAGCATGATGTAAAGTTTAGCACAACTAGGAAAATTAACATGAATAATGGTGATAAATATGAGAACACTAGATATTTTCAGTGATCATTAAGTTGCTAAGATGCACATACAAAGTGTATCATCCCACACATAGAATAATCTTTGATTTACGTAAACCCATATTGACAATTTTTTTAGGCCATTTGGGGGCAGCAGAAACAAGCTGCCACAACATTGACATATTATCCAATATTAAGTTAAAGTGGCGAACTTGATACCACATTTTTGCATTTTTGCACATCCAAAAGTAGCAGAGCAACATTATTATTCAATTGGAGTTTCATTTTTGGCCACCTGATGAATGTAAGTTTAAAATTCACTCTACTTTAGCTCTGTTTTCTTTTTAGCTTTCTACCAACTCCTGAGAAAATTAACTGGACCTTTAGCTGCAAAATACTCCACAATTTTCACCAGCTAGTTGCTAAGCATGTCTGTCGGTCATTTGGTGCTGAAAAGGTAGTGTACAGTTGGTTTGCCTTCTGCAGCAGAAATCTGCACGATGAGATTAATGAGAGTGACCCAAAACGGGCTAGGAAACTGAACAATGAGCTGAAAGATGCTGAAATGGTTCATAGAAATTTAGTTGATATTCCTCTGTGGTTTCATCACCACCAGCAATCCGTTTCTCATACAAGTAGCAAAATGATTCTTTGACAATGTTATCTATCAATAAAAAGGTTTTTGTGTAATAAATATGTCATAAATGTGTCATCTTGTGAGAAGGAGCGTATCCAGTAGGAGGCAGTATGTGCCAGTTATGGACCAGGTAGGGAATTTTCTTTTATTCCATTATTTCACTAGCATTGTGTATGTATGCAATAGGTAGGTCAACAGGGAATGCATGTTTAAGTCAATGCAAAGCCCCCAAAGGAGAGTTAAACCAACAAAATGTTTCTATCTGTCTGTAGGTCTGTAAATAAGGGGTGGGTGTGCACCTGCATGTGTGTGTGTGTGTGTGTTTTTGTCTGTGTGTGTGTGTTTCCCACAGCCCTGAAGGTCAGTGGTGAGGTGATAATACTTCAGCAGCATCCAGGTTTGGAGCACAATCTGCTGCACTTCCACATTGATTTCCTGTCACTCCAGATGGAAATTCTTACTGCACGCCCCACCCTCTTCTCTCTCTATCTATCTAGCTCCTTCTCTCTTTCTTACACACACACACACACACACACACACACACACACACACACACACACACACACACTCACTAATCATCCTCAAACTGGTGAATGATTTCAAAGTTAGCGGTTAAAAGGTGAGGCATCACGCTGTGTTTTTGACAGGTCACTGATGGTTTCAGTGAACGGCTGGGAATGTATTCTCTGGGATCTGAATGAACTGTCAAATGAGGTCATAGGAAAAGGTTTCATCTGAAATTTTAATTCTCAAATTTAAAACATCCGACATGTTATTGAAATTCAAATGACCACCTCCTCAGTATTTCTCAATCTTACTACATGAATATGAATGGAGTGACAGCCTCCATCTGATTATTCCTTAATATGCAAGAGAGGAGAAGACTTGATGAATTGCCCAAATCCCTGTACTGATCCCCATTTGCGATTATTGGACCAAGAAACCAATTGTTCTATAATGAGAAGCATTTACGCCCACACTGGATGGACTTTTAATGTTTTTTGGGTCTGGCCTTGTTACACGAGGGGTCAAGGGTTCTACATTTTGTAAAGGAAGCATCCATCACACTTGACGTTTTGTATTGACCTCTGCAGAGAGTGTAAGCTGTGAGGGCGATGACAGTTCATCAGCAAAGGTGCAACGAATGGAAACACACAAACATAAGCAGGGAGGCATGTCATGTGGACACACACATGCACACACTTGTTCCAATATCACCCCACACTTCCCCCATCCCACACGCGTTTAAAAAGCTTTTTATGTCAGGCAGTTATTGCTGGCTTTAAACATTACTTGTGAATGGGGACTACCATTAAGGCTTGTTCATTGCTGTGCTAACAGCCCCATTCCTGGTGACAGGTCAGGGCTGCGTAAGTGGAGCCACATGAGCGATGTTATCAATGGCTGATATTTATGCAAAAAGCTGCCACAAATGAAAAACCTTGATCTGGCATCATGCAATGTAAAGGATTTCAAGCCATAACATTTGATCTCTCTTTTTAATTTTCTTTCATTTTTGGACTATTTTATGACTAGTTTCTATTTCTCAGAATCTTGACAAGGAGCTTGGCAAGTTTGGATTTGAAAAAGTCAGATGATGTAAAAAAAAATTTATACACTACAATTCAGATGAAAATATTGTACCTTTTAATCCATTACATTTATTTGACAGCTTTAGTGACTAATTACTATATATATATATATATATATATATATATATATATATATGTACTTTTATTTAAACAGGAACAGTAATAGTAATAGAACAAGGAAGATGCATTGCACCAGGTCCACCAATCAAATATTGTACTGTCAAATATATGTAGTGAAGTAAAAATGACAATATTTGGCTCTAAAATGTAGAATTATAGAGTAGCATAAAAACAATAACCCATTTCTTATTATACTTCTATTATCAATTGTGCCTCTCTGCTGTAATTTTATGTATTTCCAAAAAATTAGTTTGATGCTGGGCTGAGGTTGATCACTGTGTTTGTGTCTGTATGAATAGGGTTGGAGGGAGATGACCATTGGTGGAGCTGTTTTTCAGCTGAGAGTATTATCTTCTTGCTCTCTCGCCCTCGCTCTCTCCCTTCTTCCTCTCTCTCTCTCTCTCTCTTGCGCTCACACACACACACACACACACACACACACACACACTTTTCATAATTGATGTGGGAGGTCAGGCTCCCCAGGGGTCATATCCATCTCTCCTCATCCCTCAGATTTTCCCCAGCTGTTCTTGGCTGTCTCACGCTCACCTTCTCCTCTTCTTCTTCTACGTCTTTCATTTCACCCCTCCATCCCCTGCCTTTCATCTTGTCCACCCATTTACATTCCAGCTGGCCCTTATCCATTTAATGTGCTGACAGACCTGGGGATTATCAGTTTGGTTCCAGCAAAGCACTCATAGCAAGATGCCTTTCTTTTTCACCTTCTCTCCATTTGTCCTCCTCCTGTGTGTCTCTGCATCTATATATGTATCTCAGTACAAATTCACCCTCCCCCACACACATGAACACACACAAAAACCTCACTTTGCAATTTGCACGCACGCACGCAGGCCCGCACGCACGCACGCACGCACGCACACACGCACACACACACACACACACACATAAAACACCTCATGTTCTGTCTCTCTCTTGCTCACTCTCCTCCAAGGCTTTTACCAAAACATAGCTGGGTCCCTCTCCAGATGTTAAGTGTCTTCCTGGCTGGTGGCAATAGTAAGGAGAAGGCAGGCACGAAGGAAGGCACACGCACAAACACACACACACACACACGATAGAGATGTATGGTGTGGAAAAAACTGAATTACTGCGAGAACTTCAGAACCTCTAAATGGAAAAGACACACACACAAACACACACCCTTTGGTAATCTTATATTATAATATACAGTACAGGAAATATATCTCACCTTACATAATTAATTAACGAATTTACATACAGTGAGTCTCAATTTATCAAACATGACACTCATACGGTCTTTTTAGGTAATTGTGGCACAATGTGACTTTATGTTGCATAAAATTAATTTTGACCTGAAATGAAACATGTTTTATTATGTTTTATTCGTAAAAAACTGCACTTCATGAAATAACTCCAATTGTTCTACCCTTGCACAGATGCTGATCAAAATGTCCTGATAAATACAAAGGACATATTTAGGGGAGCACATTTTAAATTAAATTGATACATTTTCAGAGAACAAGAGTAAATAAAATCATGCTACAGTATGATCAATTTTATAAAATGACTTCTAAGGTTTCTGAATATTAAAAGTATGATTGGTAAAGTTCAGTATAATGAGCAAACACTAAAACCAGTCTCAAACCATCGCAGAAGGTTACTGTTGTATGATGGCGCCTGATTGGCCCTTGGGGTATGTTATGAGTCATTCTGTAGCCTGAGGAAGGTGTCTGGTGGCTCTGTCTGGTTAGGGTGCCTCGCAGGCATGCCTGGAGCCCAGAGGGGGCCCCTGCTTCCTGGGGAACATCTGACCATCCTCTGATCACCAAATCAGCAGATGGAAGGACTAAGGACTGATTGGAATGGACTCCTCTCTAAAATGTCTATGAAAAAAAACAGCTATATAAGTGAATTCTCAGCCGCACAATGAATAAAACATAAGGCTGGGACTCCTATTTGACTCCACCGTGTTGCCATTTTTTTCAAAAACACAAGCTCTTTTACACATGAATCACGGTCTACAAATAAAGAAGAGACTGGATGAATTCATATGCAACAGATATACTGAACTGATGTTATGTGGCAAGAGAGAAAGACTATTTAGAGAAATCTGTGCTTTTATACTAGACAGCATGGAGGAGAGTGACAGGGAAAATGGGCACAGGGAGACATGAAACACAGTCTGTGGGCTGGAATTAAACCTGTGCACCCAAGAGTATTTGTCTTTACATTGTACACAGAAAACATGAGGTATGTTCTGTCAAAACAGTAAAAATCATTCTGAGTTGAACAGGAAAAGTTCAGAAAGTTATCGATGTTAAATAAAAAAAAATTTGATGTTTACTCAGTATTTTATGGATTTTCTTTTTAAATCATGTAAATTAATGTGATCTGTTTTGTCCCAACATTAAAAACATTAATGCTTTTGAATTATTAATACAGGTGGAGCACATCTCAGACCAATAGAAGTGATTGGATAGAAGGTAAGTGAAAGGGTGAGGGTTATAGTTTTAGAGTGTGATGGCTTTCAAATACCTATATGAACGGGGCGGATTTTAGAAATGGAAAAGTTTTTCCTTTTTTGTTTTTTTTGGATTGTTATTTTGGTATTTTGGACCTGCAAATGGTGTTCAGCTATTCTCATTTTACCACCGCCATTGAAAGGAACTAAATCATTTTTGGTGTGTCTTTAAGAATTATACTGAATACTGAATCAGAACTACAAGACCAAGTCCTGTACTTGAATTTTTTCAACCAGCAGTTTTGAGCCATGCTAGCAGGGGGCTCTATTGAGCAATTTAATTTAGACTGAAATATCTTAACAACTATTTGATGGATTGTCAGTTTTATACAAACATTCATGGTCAGCAGTGGATGTATCCTGAGGACTTTGGTGAGCCCCTGACTTCCTCTATAGTACCACCAGCGGGTTGACATTTTTGGTTCAGAATATAGTAAGCATCTGATGTTAGCATTTACCACCACTGTGATTTAAGGGATATTTCATCGTCGGAAAGATGAATATATCTTCGAATTGGGTCACTTATGTAGTAGAAATGTGAAATTTCTTTAGAAATTGGTACCTTCTAGGCCGAGAAAATGTTCAGCATGAAAGACAGCAAGATGAAAGACACCAAATCCCGGAATGCATTTGCTTTGCTCTACGAGTCCAAGCCACGCCTACCGTTTACTGACATAGACAGACAGTAAGGCAGTCAACTCAGCTCCAGAGTGTTTTATTGTCATTTCAACCATATACACGAAACAACGTTTTGCTGTGGCTCAAGTGGTGTTACACATTTAAAATATATAAAATACATTATATAAAAACAACATACAAAACAGGCTACATTTAGTGCACAAACATCATAGGCTCCGTAAAGTTCACCTCACGCATTGGTAGAAATAGCACCAAACACCAAGTATAAACGCCCGTAAACACAGAGTATAAACACAGCCGTGAATTTGAGTGGAATGTAGAATGGTCGACATTTAGAGGTCCAATATGTAATATATTTACTGGAATAAATCCCAAAATGACCCCAATGCATCATCAGATTTTTAGGAAACATGCTGCGTTGAAAGACTATTGTTTTTGACAACAGTGCCAATATTTTCTCCTTTTGTTTGTATTTTGGCCTGTGTGTTGTTATCAAATACCCAGTTTGACAGCCAGGATGGGTTGCCAGATCTACCTGTAAAAACGTAAACCCAGCTCGCTACAGCTGTGACGTTAGTACAGCCATAAAAGCAGCAAACAAACAAACAAACAAACAAACAAACAAACAGGATCAACAGAGATAGATTCTACCCAACTTTAAAAAAAAACGTCAACAGTTGCGTGACCAGCGACATAACAAACCCTGGGTAAATATTGGAGATGTATTTAAAAGATTGAGACAGTTTAGAGCCCAAAAGGACGCTGAGTTGGCTAATTTCCTCCTGAACAGGTAAGCATTAGCTTCAGGTTAGTTTATCCCAGCTACTCACATTGACTTATTTAGCTATAGTACCTGAGTTGTTTACTTATTCACAAAAACAATTGAGACACAGCCAGTAAAGGGATCCAGACTGGTCCTGGCTAACGCCACCAAGCTAACCCTGCTATCTGCAAACGTTACCATAGGACCAGGCCAGCGGGCCACGGCTGTTGTGTAGCCTTTTCAGCGGCCGTAGCTGACAATGGTGAGTTATTTTAAGCCAAGAGATGGGGCTGTAAATTGGGGAGAGAGTACCGTGACTTAGTAGTGTGTTTAACAAATGCTGCCGTAATTCTAAGCCAACAAAGTGTGTATTTTGGGTGGAAAAGGTCGGCGAGGTTGTGGAGACACTGAGGAAGTGTGTCTGTTAGTTGGGTACAGAGCACCGTGTTTGCACGGGCTTTTTTGACTGTCATATTGCCAGCATCTAACGTTAGCAACTCCGCTGTGCTGTGAAGTATGCCTGGATATGTTAGACAAGCGTCTAGCAACATTGTTGTGGCTGCTGCGGTCTCAGCCTGGCAACCTCCGTGAACTTTGAGTCTGAGGAGTAGGGGGCGAGGGAGATGACTCGCTCCTGTATTTTGAATTTGTACTGCAGTAATTATTTTAAACACTACCAGTCAGTATTACATATTGCACCAATAAACTCCACCAGCAGTTAGCAGTAGCTGGATAAACGCACCCCATTTTTGCACAAGTTTGTTTTAACACAGCCCACCTCCAACACGTCTTACCCAACAGAGCAGCATCTGCTCGGCTAGGAGTCCTGGTAGCTAGATAGCAGAGTCTGGTTGTTCAGCCATGTTTCCACAAAAACAAAAATACAGCAGTCTCTGAACTTGCATTGGGAGTTTCGTTGAAGTTGGATGTAGTCCAGTTTGTTGTCTAATGATCAGACACTTGCAAGCAGGATGGAGAGGTGGCCGTCTAGTGGTAGGTTTTTTCCAGACCCACAATAAAGAGATCTCTCGTCTCAGGGAGACATGAGGGAGGGAAGCACGGTCATTTGAAAATACTACCGGTTTTCTACTGATACAAAGCTTGATGCTGATGAAGTATCCCTTTTAGTAGTCTCATTAAGCCGCTATTTTCCATTGCTTTTACGGATATTCTACTTCAGTAAAACCAACATCTCAGTGCTGAAAACATCTTTGACAGAGACAGTGACAGTCAAAGGCCAGGTGATTTCTGGTCTATACTGTTAAAGCTGTGATAGAAGATTTTAAAAGCATTCAAACTAGCTACAGTGCATTATGCCAACTTTAAAAGTAGTCAAGGTTTAAGTTTATCTTAACATGACAACAGAATGTAGAAATCTTGTTTGCTCATTTAAACAAGTAACATAGTCATCAAATCACCATGGTCACCTGTAAAACAGCCAACTGAATATCTAAGTATTAGTGATGAACTGAAAATTACAAGTATGATTAGCTTGAATGTAATCTAAAGATCAGCATAGATACATTTCAATGCCACAGTCAAATAAAGTCAAATCCTCAGTATCAGGTATCAGTGGCTGTCTCTACATTATGATGTAATTTTTCCTTCAGATTTCACACATGGCTCCTGCACATGCTGCACATTAGTCGATGGATCACACGATTACAGTAGTTCACACCAGTTGAATGGGTGGTAATCATGCATGTCGCAAAGTGTTTTTCATCATCATGAACCCCGTAGTTCTTGCACGCCACACTTCTGCTAAGCCTGAGAGAACAAATGGGTCCGTCTGAAACATTGGATCAGACACGCACACTTACAGACACACAGATTTAGAGCGAGACCCAGGTTACTCCTCAGAGACAAGCTCATTTACAACAAGTGCAGAGCAGCTTTTCCCATCTCTCACATAGTTCATGATCATCTAAATATAGTGACAAGTGGGTGAAGAGGACAACAGCACGGTAGCATTGATGGATGGAGTGAAGCTCAGAATCCTTCTTCCACTTATTTGATTAAGACTAACACACACACACACACACACACACAAACACATACACAACCACAACCACTGAATTGTCCCTTCACGTGTGATAAATCTGTAACAACCAAATGCAAAGGAAGTGATTACTTAATCATAGCTGACACCAGCGAGTGTTGCTTTGATCCAATGATTGAAAGGCAAAGTCGGCTTGAGATAATTTAGTTCAAACGGCCATTTATCTTTCTCAAACTTCCCCCAATTTACCATCAGTTATCAGTAGGGCTTCTGTACCTCCATTGCAAATATGATGCACCCAATTGATTAATTTTATAGAGGTCAATGAAATGTTTTACCTTCAACAAGTTAGTATGATGAACTCTTTTTGAGAATCAACCATACCCTGCAGTGTTGTACTGAGATGAAAACTGTTGCACTTGTTTTTATCTGAGATCTCTGAGTGAAAACGGGTTAAAGGGGATCAGAAAGGTTAATGAAGGCGGAGGAAGGATAATTCACGCACACAATGATGATAGCATGATAGTAATTTTTATGCTTCTGTAGCTGTAGAAACTACCTATGATAATAAATATGAATACCTCAACAGCTACACACAGACATACTGTACATTAAGAGACAGATGGTTGATTCCAAGCACACAACTACACATGCAACCTTAGTGAAATCCCAAGATGCTACTAAGCACTTACAGGTATTCAGTTGAGCAGAGAGCACGGAATATCTATCCCACACTCTTTGTTACACACCAACCACACCACCCAACAACACACACAACACCAACACACACACACACACACACACACACACACACACACACACACACACACACACACACACGGACACAACTAATCCATGCTGTTGGCACAGGAGTCTTGGAGCAGCTGTCCTGCTACACATGATGAAGTAGGCATCATCTGGCTGCTGAGAAAAGCCTGTCAGTTATGACACATTTAGTCAGACATACAATCCCACACACACACACACACACACACAGGCACACAACGTCATACAATTAATGATAAAGCGAGCCATTCAGATTGAATGGAGGTGACACGACAGCCCATCCTCTTCTCTCTGTGAGTAACAAACACTTGAGTTTCACCGGAAAGAATAAGGCCTCATGAATTGTTAACTATAACTCTATCAATAAACAAAAAGAGCAATAAATAAACCACCAAGTTAGTTACAGCAAAACAACAAACTGGCAGGCAGGCGGGCCGAGGAACACAGTAATTGTCCCCTTTGTCTGTGTGTTTTTGTGTCTGCCTGAGATATTCCGCACAACAATGCATGCTATAATAATCTTGAGACATTGTTGATTATGGAAGGGATGCAGGGATTTAGGGGGTGATTTACAGGAGAAAACATTGGGAAGGCTGGCTTGAATAAGACAAAGGCAGTCTGGAGGACAGTAGATTCCTGTATGCTAAAGCGTATGGAGAAATGCACAGCACCAATAGGATTTTCTCAGTGGAGTCCAAGGTACTGGGATTTAGGAAACAGGATTAGCTGCTGTGTAATAATGTGGATGTGATGGGGCAGTGTGCTCAGAAGAGTTAGCCTGTGTGTGTGTGTGTGTGTGTGTGTGTGTGTGTGTGTGTGTGTGGTGTGGGGGGTTGAAGAGAGCAGTCAAAGGGATTAGGAAGGTTTCGGAAATGAGATGTTCTTTGCACTTTCTCTTTGATTTTAAATATTAGATTTTTTTTTAGGGCTGAGGGTTATAATGAAACATGAATGAGGCTGGTTGGTTTAGCAAGTGTGGGCCCCCGCTCATTCATACACACAAATACATAAACAAATAAACACAATGTCACTAACAGGCATAGTCATCAGGAGAAGATGACTAAGCCTCCTTTGACTTGTATAATCACTACTGTTTAAATTACAATGAAATTAAAAATAACTTTTCTGGCTCATTCTCCACATCACAACAGACACATTATAAAAAGTAATGCAAATGTCTTAAAAAAATACGCAATCACCTTAATAAAAGCCAATCAGAATCTTATTCCTCAGCAATTTATTATGCCAACATAAAACTTTGACCAACACTTTGACAGATATTGCAGACAGTCCAGGCAAACACAAACCAATATTTATTTAATTTTGATTCCATGAGAGTATATTCATATATTTATCATTCAGCAACCTAAACTCTGCTGTCATCACTTTTGCATTATCTGCTTTAAAATTGTAATTTCTCTCTAACAGTTGTTACTAGATTTTATTCATAGCTTCCCATCAGGGATAGACATTTAATATGTGTACAGTGGCTGAATGATTGTCTGGTTTTAAGGCTCCAAATCCCCTCTTTTTTAAGGGAAAGTCCACATTTTACAGTACACATCGAGGTCAGTTTTCATGTCTTTGGGGAGCACTAATGTACACTGTATGTGAAACAAGATTTGTTGAGACAATTCAAGCTTTTGACCTATGATTGTTACTACATTTTTCTTGTTTTTCTATCTCCACTGAAAACAGCCTACAGTGGTAGTATTAGAATGAAGTGTCTCTGCCTCTCTTTTTACATTCCTGTTCACTATGTTTCTGTTTTGAACAATATATAAACTTAACACAAAAAGTAAGGAAATTTGTGTTTGGTAGATTATTTCTCTGTGGTAAAATGCTTTTTGGCTATACATATATCTTGTACCGGAAAGCCTGTTTAGTTTCCTTCGAAATGGTGCCCCATTTTTAAGGAACAAGCATTTCTGGGATCAGCAGCAGTGCTGGCTTCTCTGCCATTGCCAAACAGGTCATTTTACTGTTGCTATTGACACTTGTTTTGAGCTTCTGGTACCCCCAGATGGTGCCAATCAGTGATGAGTCCAGATTCCGCCTACGACAGTTAGATTGTAGGGTCAAAGTGTGGAGAAGACACGGAGAACGCTATGCTGATTGCTGCACCGATAGAGTGGAGGCAGTGTGATGGTATGGGGTGGCATCTCCCTCACTGGAAAAACAAGGCCTGTCATCATTGGAGGCAATCTCAATGCAGAGAGATATAGAGTTGAGATTCTGCAACCAATTGCATCTCCACATCTTCACTGACTGGGACCGAACTCTATCCTACAAGGCTCGTCCCCACAAGGCGGGGTTTATCAGTGACTAACTCCAGAATGTGGGAGTGGAGAGGTTAGAATGGCTTGCCAGCTGTCCTGACCTTAACCCCTTTAACACTTTTGGGATCAGCTTGGGCGTGCTGTGCGTGCTAGAGTGAACAACACAACCACGTTGGCTGACTTGTGACTAATGCTGGTTGAAGAATGGGATGCCATCCCACAGCAGTGTATGACCAGTCTGGTGACTAGCATGAGGAAGAGGTGCCAGGCTGTTGTGGCTGTGTATGGTTTTTCCACACGCTTCTGAGGCTCCTGTTTGTGAAATGAATACATTGTTAAATTGCCAATATGTCTTGTTTCTTTAAACTTCAATCATCCAATCCACCAAACACCAAACGAGTCAGTGGCAGAATAAGATGCTTGGTATTGGCAGAGAAGATTTGGCAAATATTTCATGGGCGCAACCCAAATACTCAGTTCTGCTGTTCATCCCACAAATGCATGTTTCTTACAAATGGGGCATCATTTGAAAGGGAACTAAAAAGGCTTTCCAACGGTAAGATTTATTGCCAAAAAACATTGTTACTACAAAGAAATAATCTACCTAACACAAATTCTCCTACTTTCTGTGCTAAGTTTATTAAAACAAGCGTAGTAATGAAGATGGAATTTAATATTTCTACATATTCACCTCAAGATACCTACAGCTGAACAAATACAGGAACTAGGAAAATAAAACTAGATTAAGGCATGTCAGTTTGTATTAATGTCTTAACAATAATAACATGGTTGTCCCTGAATCCCCTCATCTGCGTTTCATTTATTGTCCCTGCTGAAGAAACACAGAGCATTTTTTCAGACAGTAACATTTAGGAGCTGAATATTGCAGCGCTGCATCACCGCCATGCTGAACACAGATCTGGAGTGACAGGTTAGGAGGTGGATAGTCCTTGTTTTAGCTCATAGCCCTGACCTCTGATCTGTCATCTCATATCTACAGTATGTTGCCCGGACAGGCTGCTCCTGTTCCAGTTCACATCCGATTCAACTCTCTCTAGCCAAGTAACCAAGAAATATGTTTTTAATGACTTAAAAAGCATTTAAACATTTCAATTATCAAAACTGTTGTAAGCTGCTGTTCTTCATCTTCTTCAATTAAGTGATGAATTGACTCTTCATGTAAGGACTACATACAGTTTACATTGTTTAAGACAAGCCTTTGAATTTTGTACAGACAGATCTATTCATCACATGATTCAATGCGCTGGTTGGTGAGCTGATATATTTCCAGCTTAGAAATAACCATCAAGTAATCTAAGTCTTTATTACCTTTAGTAGAGTAGAAAACAAGGTCAGATGTGTGCATGATGTATCCAGTGCTTTCTGTGCTGACCAGGCAAGGAAAACCTGGCCTATTACATAAAACACACAGAGAAGATTTCTGTGGACATTCCAATTGTCTTAATTGAAGAGTCAACAACAAAATAAAAGATCCGTCTCGACAGCATCTAATCCAACTTGGCAAGTTCTGCTGAAAGAGAATTCATCACATGACAGAAAACTTAATTCTCTAACCATAACTGCAGGACATCTGTGTTGAATTGGCTGGATTGGTTTATAACACACCGTGTTCACTGAACTGGGAAGCGGAACTTTCCCATCAGGTCCGACACAAGACCAGCTCCGGCTACAAACTACCCACAGGGCTGTAGCAGTCAGTCATCTCTCTGTCCTACTTTCCCTTTTCAGCCTCCTCTACTTCTCATATCTTCTTATCCTCTAACTCCATCCCTCCATTTCACCCCTTCATCGCAGAAACGAAAAAGCAGAACTGGTCTGATTGCTTTAAAGTGCTATCGATAAAAGTTAAAACACATCTCTCTGGATGTATCTGGGAAAATTCAGCAGAAGATTGAAAGCTGTTCTGTGGGCTTGGATCATTGGATAGCATATATTACCCTTGATAGGAGAGACATTTATTTAGCTATTCATAAGATTCCTGAGTTTCCGTTCCACATGTGCAGTATTTGAAAATGCAAAATGAAATGAAATATAAACTTCTGCAAAGGATAACCAAACAGCATAATAAACAGCCCCCCTAAAATTGATAGATTTCAGGTTGAACATGCTGTTAAAGCAAGCAAACTTCCATTTTTCCATTTTCTCATTTCATTTCATTTCTCTATTACTGATGACAAGCAAACCAAAGCGTAAAGTGCAGGAAATCCAATAGAGGCAGGGAGTGTTTTGCACAAGCCTGAAAGGGGTAAAACTGGTGACTACACATATTGCAGACTTTAACTTCCTGCCTGCATTTCATTTCTATCCATTTATTCACAGGACTCAGCTACATTTGACACTCCTAATATACATGCAGCTGGATAAACGTCACAGTTTATGTGCAGTGCATTTGTTTGTATTATTGTAAAAAGGACAAAGAGAAACAAGTGAATGATTTCATAATATACAGTATGTGGGGAAAACAGCAACATCATCAAAAAGAAGTTGGACGGGCCAAGAAAAAATTCTAGTAAGATGGTTCTAATTGGTTTCACCAGTTATGTTTGATAACTGGCAAAACCAATTTGTGGTGTCTACATGTCATTTGTAGGACATAGGATTGACATTTTTCCAATGCAATGAGGGGGTTATAGTACCAACTAAGGGTGCACTTACAATGCTTTTACCTGTAACTAAAGTGGTCGCAATGTTGCTGATTGATCCCAAAGATTACTTGGGTGGGTACAATGTTATCATAACAAGTAGAAATGTTGTAAAATATTAAAGTAAGATTGAAGTTGTAATAAACAATACTGTTTTTCCTATAAGTGCGGTCCTCTGCAGGACTGGAGAGCAGCATGCGAACAGCACACACACACATAGAAGGAGACAAACAGAGACACAGGCAGACAGACAGTAAAGCGCACTAATAGAGATAGGTGCAGCAGGTGCTGCAGACAGAAAGAAACACAGCGATTGACAAACATAGACAGACAGAGGGGACAGAAAGAGAAGGAGGGATAGAGGAGGACGGTGAGCTCCCCGAGCCGTGAACCTGCCATGTGTAGAGGCATGCTGCACCATCTGTGTTGAGACTGTTTACGCAACACACCGCTGCTGCAGATGCCCTGCAGACACACACCCTGTACCACCTTGCCTAGGACTTCACAGGGCAGGGCTGTGGCATGCTTGCAGAAATGCAAACAGCAACAAAAATTAAATCTAAAGCAAAAACAGGATGACAACAAAACAAAGTCAGGGAAGGGCAAGGCCACTCGTCTAACACCAAACACAACAATTATAAAGTTTTACATTAAAGAATAATCCAATAACCTTAATCACAGGCAAGGTTCAAACAAGAGCAATAACCGCAGAGGCAAACAAAATCAAATGGGACAGAACAGAGGAATCAAAATGAGAAGAAACATGGCAGCATGTTAGCATGTGCTGCCACCGCTTGTTACCCTGCAACACAAACCAAACCTAAACAGCAATGACAGCCATTGGCTGTTCCCTGTCATGATGCCCAGAAACACATGCAAACACTAATCATAACAAATTTAAATTCATCAGAACTGCAAACAATGAACCACGACACAGCCGCCACAGTGTCTGCCACAGCAACACACTGAGCACAAAGAGATGCACGAGAGTGAGAAAGAAAGGACAAGACAGAAAGAACAAACAACAGAAATGATGTCACACGTATTGAGAGAAAAGGCAAGACATGATGAGGTTTTGTGAGGAGGGAGGATACTAAGAGAGAGAAAGAGGCAGAGCAAGTGAGGTAACAGAAGGCCATGAAAGAATGACCAGGGAGACAGAGAGAGTCTAGTGCGGGGTGACAGTGCTGTAGTGTCTTGGCGGTGCCAGCTAGACTCCAGAGATGTCTTCAGCAGACACTGGCTGCTCAGAACGTGACTGCTTTGTGCGGAACCCAAACAGACCAAATGTCCAGAGAGAGGAGGTGGTGATAGATAAAGGCACAAGTATTGTCAAGAAGCATTTTTATAAATATTTAAATTGTCATCAATAGTCCTTTCCCTCAACGTTTTTTTCTTTATTTAGCACATCAAAATAATTTGTACACAGTTACCAATCCATCGTATAAAAAAGCATGTGCAAGGAAGACAAGAAACCCCAAGGGGCTTATAAAGTGGCTCCCTTTGACATAGAGTATGATTACAGTTTAATATGAAACAACAAAGTAAAAGACAATAGAAAAACAAACAAATCAAAGAATCAATACATTTTTATATAGAAAAAAACTAAAAAAATCAATGAAGAAAAGAATGTAAAAGATAAAAAATTTAAAAAAAACTTCTCCCCATAAGTGTCTAATCATAGCTTCATATCCATACCATTGAAGTGGTGCACATGATTAATACTAAATAAAATTGCGTTGTATTCTTTTCTTTCTTATTTCTTATTTTGTCCAATGAATGAGTTGCCGTCCTTCAACTGTTTATACACGTTTTAAATTTCTGCACACCACAGCTATTAATCCCCAAGCTGACTGGATATTTCAAAGCTGCAAGCCCCAAGGTTAAGACGACCAAAAACCAGACTTAGACAGGCTTAGGATATTAGCTATAAAGTTTCGCATAGACCTATCTCTACACTTTGTTTTCTGTTTGTGACATTAAAGTCAAGGGGACATTCAGTATCAAGGCTTCCATATCACATCAGTGACAGATACAGACCGCAGTATGTCCAACAGCATATAATGCATCAGAGAGAAAACAGTACAAAAACAAATATTTTTCATGGCACGGTAGCAAACTTAGTTCATCTGGGCCAGGTGCACTTTAACTGCGCCAAGGTCAGCTCCATAATATCATAACGCAAGATCAAAACTGCAACTTGTTTATTGGAAAATCTGCCCATCTGGCCGAGCATCTCGGCTGGCAGCAGGATGAAAAGATGACTCAAAGAAATAATGTTGGGGAACGAGGAGAAAGCAAACGATGTGAATCATGAGTAAGGCCTGGCAGGGCCCGATTGGCTCTATAGTGGAAAAGAGACCAGACTGAGCCAGACTAGGCTGGGTGCCCAGCATTGCCACCTAGGGCAGTGGACCAACAGAGAGGCGCTAGTTGAATGAGTGTGCCTAATCATTTTGCCAACTGAGCAGCCAGCTAGGAAGGGCATGGAAGCAGAAAGAGAGATAGTGACAGAGAAAGATGGGAGTTTTAGGAAGACATCGCGGTCATTGTTTGGAGGGTTTGGCAAAGACTTTGAAATGAAAGAAAACAGGAATGAAGAGGAGGACAGCAAGTTGGTCTGAAAGATATAATGATGTATCTGCTTCGAACAATGGGGACAGCAGGATGCAGTGGTATGCCCTCTGAATGACAAAGCCCGTGTGGTGGTGCTGCCTGTGCTGTGGTTCTTACTGTAGTTAGAAAACAACTTAAAGTACTATACAGGTATGCCTGCACACTTTAGCCCCATTAATGGTGACCTGTTTCTTCCTGGCATGAGGCATTCATCAACAATTCATTTGACAGCTGTTCTATAATTTTAAGAATTTTAAGAAGTTTCCTTGTTACTGTACTAATTCATCTTTACAGTCCTTTTGGTCTTAACTCCTTTTTATGGTATCTGTCTTTTTTTCTCATTTGTAATCCCTTATATTGAGCGTGTTGTCCATGATTGTTTTCACAGTTTTACAGTAACTTCCTGTGAAATCTTCAAAGCCCTAACACCTAACCTTTAACCTGGCTGTGCATCTACATGCATACCAAGGGCAAAATACCAAATTCAAGAATCTTACAGATTTTTTTTTATTTTCTGGACTGACATGAAAAGTCTATTATTGAAAGTATTGTACACTTTGTAAAGCAAACAAAATGTATAATTAACTCCTCACTGGAAATACAACACAATGAATAATCCAGTAAATGTAAACATAAATTAAGTAACAGTAACAGTTAGCCTAACGGTAATTGAACAGTTACTTAGAATGTTGTCTTAGCAACAGTTAGCCTCAGTCAGGTTTTGCGATTGCTAGCATGGGTAGTACTAAACTGATCACAGAAGAACAAAATTAGCAAATAATAAATCAACAATATAATAAAAATATTTACAGATTCAACAAGTGCATGTGTGGAGTAAATAAAAGATTCCTGTCAATATTTGCTTGGTCATAGATTTGACAAAATGGTGGATGAAACGGTGTCAGTTAAAATGCTATGGAACTGGGTCAGTGGCGGTTGCTAATAGCAACAGAATGTTCAACTGAAGCCAACTGCTAGTGGCACTTTTTGTTTAATTCATGGACGCTCTGAGTGTTTTTAATCCAAGAACCTCGCAGATCCACATCATACTTTATTCATGACGTCCACTGCCCATTTTTGTCTCCTGAGTTTGATTTCTTGAAACTATTTCTAATGAATGCAAGATTCTTTTGGCTGCTATCTCTAAAACGTAAGGAATCCAACTTTCCTTAAAAGCACCACACAACTTTGGCAAGAAAATAAAGGTAACTCATTGCCAAGTGTAATGAATATCATGCCAGTCTCAAGCCTCTAAAAGTTAATTTTCATATCGCACCATCATGAATGAAATGAATAGCTACCTGCAAGATAGAAAACACGCAAACACACATTGTAAAAATGGTATGCAGTAACATACATGATTTGTAGTTATTGGGCTAAAACAGTCCTTTCATGCGTTCCACTGGGGAAAAACAACCCATTTTGTATACTGAACTCCTGCAACATGTTGCATAGATTACTGTTACAGTATCATATATTTATTAGCTTTATAAACATTCTTTTATCACGCTTATGCACATGCTTGAACTCAAAAACCATTACAGTGGCAGATGTATAGATGGACAAGCAGCTCCTGGAGCATAGAAAACAGACGTAGGCTAATTTTAGACGTGCTGCAGTGCAGAAGGTCACAGAAAATTAGAAGCAGGGTTGTGCTTAATGAGATGACGACTGATCCTGGTGACATACTTAGTAATTCAATTTCAACTGAATTGAATTCAATTTTATGTATAGTGTCAAATCATAACATAAGTTATAGTGATCTCAGGACACTTTACAGATAGAGTATGTCTATCAAACTAACTAAAACTAGAAAACTAGAATTCCTATGTCAGAGCAGTTCAGAGGGCTCTGATTATTATTTTTTAAGGACTACCGTTTAGAAAGTTGAGGGTCAGTAATATTGAGTGGACAGTGTGGCTGAAGAGGACAGAGGCAGAACGAGTTTTAATATCCCCTCTCCAGAGGAACACTTTGGACCTGAAGATACAGAGGAGAAAAGAAGCTTTAAGGGGCTGGGGGTAAAGTGTTTTTATCTGTACAGGAACCGGAGGCTGCTGGGTCATGTGGAGTTTGTGGCTGGGTAGAGTAGATAATGAAGTTGGAAAGTTGTAGGAGAGTGTTGGTATGATCATAAGGCTGTGAAAAACGAAGCCGAGTTTCAGGGAGACGCAAGGTGTCCCTGTTCATGTAAAGAAAAAGAAACAAAATTCAACTTAACTCAGCAACCTTTGTATAAACATGCAGGGAAGACACTGGCGTTATAACTTTTTCTGTCTGTGCCCTGCAGCAAGATGCAACTCTACAAGGATAATAACAGTCTGTAAAAAAAAAAGTCAGAAATACATTGTTGAAAAGTATGCAACTTTATAATAGAAAGGGAAAACTGATCATTTGCGAAACATTTTGTTTGTGTGAGGACTGGCCACAGGTGGGTTATTGGGGCTGAAAGCAGAATAGTCATTTGGCAGGAAAACAAAGAGCAGCACTGAATATTTGATGTGCCTATTCTGCTGGAAATAAACGATGGTGCAGTAAGATGAAAGCCAGAGAAATGATATGTGATATGACGATTTTTGCCACTATCAAAACAGAAGGAAAAAGAATCTACTGTAAGTATGTGTACATACTTTTGCATACAGTGCAAATCTTGTATATCTGTTGCTCAAGAGACTGTGTGTGTGTGTGTGTGTGTAACAAAAAATGTGTGTAACAAGGAATCTAAGGGAGAGGAAGTGTCATAGAGAAGCCTGAGTTAACAGCTGCAGAGTTAACAGAGCAACACAAGTGACTGAAGTGCAAAGTTCAAAGGAAATATGAAAAGATTTCATGAAAACCTCAACCTACACCTTAAAAAATAAGAGAGTGGGTGTATCTTTAAAGTCAGTTGTTGACAAAGCAGGGCTGCAATGCCCTAATGACGAGAATATCATATACATAGTACAAAATCTAATGATGGTAAAAGAGCACATTTGTTTAGCTGTTTTTATTATGGCTGTTTTGCAGAAATTATCCATCTTGGGGTTTCATGTTAGTCTCGTAGTCTTTTGTTAATCTATTAGTTTAAGATTTGTTTAAGATTGGCCACATTTTGTTCCATGCCAGTTTGAGATGGGATCAGTTTTTTTGGTAAAGGTCAGAGCTGACAGCCAAACAAGGTGCCTTTATCCACTTTATTACTAACGTATATCAAGCTTAGTAGTACTCCCATTTATAACTCCAATTACTGCAGTGCCAACCTATTTCCAAACCTCTCTGGACAGGGCTGGTTGGGTGCCAAATGTTTCAAAAATTTAGTTCATCATCTTAAAGTATTGCACACATATTCTAACAAGACTTCTTTATTTTTATATACATATATTATTTATTTAATTTCCGTGGTTAATGTGCTGAAAGATGCAGAGAACTATTTCTACCCTTTTTTGAACATCTTCTATTATCTGGGAACACTGGGATTTGATTTGATTACTGGGAACCTCTGAAACATGGAAAGGTTTTAACTGAATTTTATCTGGTTATTCACAGTATTAATTGCCTGTACGCGGACTGACAGTTTTAGAAAAGCAGGAAATACTGACTACTGATCTGTATTCAGATACTGTCCTATTATAACACTAGAGAGAGTTAGAGAGCACAGAAATAAATATTTTAATAACCATGCACACATTAGAGACAATGGCATGCAAAACAGATTGTTCCTGACACTACACAGATTTACTGTGATTTACAGATCTACCGCTCTGCTATTGTTCACTTTTTATTAGTTGATTTTTGCTCGCTTGTCCATTTTGAAGAGTTATTCCTCATAAAAATGGTATGGTGCTATTTGTACAGCTTAATAATATTGTTTTGACTCTCAGCTGTTACAAAAGACACTCATGGTTGTGTCTTCATTTCTGTGTCTTATAAAAGTAGTGGTTGTCAAAGGCAATAAGACAAGCATAGTTGCACTGATGGAGAATACTGATACACTGTACGGCTGGGTTGCCACTTATTTGCAGGATCGAGTTGATTCTGATTCTCAAGGTTACTGATACGATTTGATGCCCAATTCCATTCAATCAATTTGATTAGGGATTTTTTTTTTTAAGTTAAAAAACTAATTTAGCTTGGATTTGAAAGAGAATATACAAAGAACCCTCTAATCTGGTGCATTATTAAAATTGTTAATGTTTACATAAGAATTTACCCTTAAGCGGTTGCATTAATGCACTTTTTTTCAACATAAACAGCAGTCAATACAGTAAACAGACACCATTAAGTATTTAGTACTTTGTCAATAGTCCACACAGACACTGATCCATACACACAAAGTCCTCACAAGCACCTGTGAATGCGCTCACAACTGCACACCAATGATTTGCCAATGGTAGGAGGCCATGTCCACAGTTATGTGGCTATATTTCAAAAATCAGTTTGCTAGATGAGTTCTGAAAAACTAAAACAGTTATAAGTAGAGCTGTTCATATATGTAGAAAAAGTATTCAACAAATTATGTTCAAACTGAACTGACTATACTGACTGTCACTGACCAAATCAGTAGCTTTTAGCAGTGGACCTCTCCGGTTCACTGGTGATCGAGAAGACCATTGTTAACTCGGCCATGATACACGTTATTTTATGTTTGGATTAACAACAGGTGTTATCATGGATATGGCTTACTTTTAAAAAGCTTCCCTAGCCACAATACATAATAAGACCTTGCAGGACTTTTCAAAAAATGTTGTTTGTTGCTGTTTTTTATGGTGGAAAACACCTGCTTCCCATGGATAGCCAGAGTGAGCAAAAACAAAGATGTTTTAAAATATATTCCCGTTATTGTTGGTAGTGAACACTGGGTTCAACTGTTTGCTTTTTTTTGTGCATCCTGGAAGTCGGTTATCAGTGTCTGTCTTCCGTGGCCAAGCTCTGTCAGCCCTGTAGGCCCGCAGCCACACACTGAGGTAAGTCCCTTAGACACTTATTAAAGCTGAAAAAGCACAACCCCCCCGACTTGCTTCTCTGCAGAAACCAGGGAGTATGTTTGTGTGGTGTCCAGCCGTGGTAAGTTTTCCTCATCACACACACCAGAGCATGCAAAGAGCTTTGACAAGTACATGCAGAGACACAACTTCACCAGACATAAACACACACTCAGACACACTCCCCCTATTGCTCTCGTTGGGACTCTGTGTGCTGTGTTCTGCCGGATCTCAGTGTGAGTCTCAGTGTGCAAGTCTCTTTTTTTCAGGCGGCCATCTCTGCTTGGCCTTGCCATCTGTTCTCCATGCTGTGCAACACGGCGCTCCCTCTGGCTGCAGGCATTTTCGTATAGTGGCAAAAATTGTCAATTGGACTAAAACAATAAAGCATTCTGGACAAAAGTGGTACAGACATGGCTGTCCTGTTTTTTAGGACAGTTAACTCACCCATTGAGTCATTTTCTAGTTTTGTTTTACAAATCTACTGTAAATCTGAAAAAAGAAGAAGGGTTTCTTGGTGTGTTACACTACTTTTGGATATTTGCAGTATATCTGAGCGTGCCAGCTGTAAGTACGGTTGCAAAAGTAAAGTAAGAGGTGAATTCATCCATTTTACAAGGCAAGGTGGAAGTGGGAGTGACTTTGTTGTGTTTTTATGTCTTCTCTACATGGCATTTATCCAATTAACACAGCTTGCCACCTGCTATGATTAGACACTAAAAGCATCAGAACCGCATATTGATATTGAGGTTTATCCTGGATATCTGTGCTTCTACCATAAAAGTAACTAGTCTACATAGATAAATTGTTTATTCCATTTGGTCAAGTTATGAACAACAATCAAGTATTTGTGGTGGTGTTTTAGTTGTTATAATAGTGATATACCGTGGCGCTGCCAGAACACAGCGCAGACGTGCCTAGTGGAATCTAGAGGTAAATCTGTATAAGCTTATATTTCCTTTGATCTATCCATCTATCCATTCTCCACTGCTTACCTGGGTCGATAAAGCAGTAGCAGTAGGCTAAGAAAAGTAGCCCAAATATCTTTCTCCACAACCTCATCATGGGGGATATAATCATTTCTCTAGTGTGTTCTGCTTCTAAATGTGTCTAGATCCAAAATACATCCAAAATACAACATCCAGGAAGCATCATGATCAGATCCCCAAACCACCTCAACTCGCACCTTTCAAATATTAGAGGTGCTCGCCCAAAAAATGAGCCCAGTCATTTAGTGAAGAAAGCTCATTTCGACCCGTTTTGTTTGTGATCTCTTTCAATGAATCACATACCATGACCGCAATGTGCATAGGTGTGGTTTTGGACGTAAATCAACTGACTGTAAATTTAGGTCCAGTTTTCTCTTCACTACGAGCCAGTAAAACACCTGCGTCCACCAACACCCTCACTATACAACAACTTTTCATTTCTTTTAATCTTTATACTATTATATTCTTGCATTTTTATATGTGTAAATTAACTGTTTTGTGTCTTTATGTTTGCAAACCACCTTGCCTTAAATTGGGCCTTGAGGTACCACTGGGTAGATCTGATGGGGTTGGGATTACTGAATCTGCATAGGAGCCTGGAAACATCTCAAGTTTGTATTCAAAGAGCGGAAGAAAGGAATTATTCACACACACAAAAACACACTCAACGACAGATGCATGGACAAGGACATATTCATGCACGAATCTACACACAGACACATTCATGCATGCACACACAAAGACACACACACAGTCACACACACTAGCGGAGCGCTGTGCTTCCCAGAACTCCCATCTGTTGAACCAGCAGTACAGGTTGGTCTTAATGAGAAATAATGAGCCTTCACTAAATAACAACAGATTGGATGGATTTCACCTCCACTTTAGATTTTATTAGAATGTCATGGACACTAGTTTCTCTCCCTGTTACAAAATTAAGTTGTTTATAACTCAAAATAGCATTTCCCTTAACTTAGTTTTCTATGGGTACAAACAAATATTCACGGTCATTGACTATTGGCACATTTTTAAATATTATAATAACTAATTCCTAAGGCCTTCAAACATTGTTGTAACTTACTGCTGCACATAGAAAATGTTACAAAGAAATGTGTTTCAGTACAATTACCATCAGATTTATCATAATTTATCACACCAGCCTCTAAATTATGACCACAAACCTGGAATAAAAGGAGCTTAGAGGGGAAAGAAATCCTTCCATCAAAGTTTGATATCTTTCTCTAATAAATCAGAGCCAGAATAGAACAGCTGGCATAGCTGTCAGCAAAAACACTGTGTGTGTGTGTGTGTGTGTGTGTGTGTGTGTGTGTGTGTGGGAGAGAGCACCAGGCATCAGGTCAGGTCCAACTGGCCTTGCACAATTTCAAGCTGAAAGAAACAAGAGAAAGGGTTCAGTGTTTGGAGAAAAAAGGAACACACACCACACACACACACACAACACACACACACACCCACACACACCCACACCCACCCACACACACACACACAACACACACACAACACACACACACACACAGACTAAAAAGAGAAAAAGGCCCACAAAAATGTATCAAGCATGAGGGAGATTGGCAGGCTGATGGATTCTGTCAGGCAACATCAGGGTGCAATGCAACATGGGAGAAAGACACTGAAACACTTGGGCTGTGGTCTTTTCAATGGTACGTTTGTGATTGGATGCGCAACATTAGAACTCTGCTGTGAATGCATACTATATAGATATACAGTGGGGTCCATAAATATTGGGACATCAACACAATTCTAATCTTGTTGGCTCTGTACACCACCACAATAGATATGAAATGAAACAAACAATATGTGATTTAACTGCAGACTTTCAGCTTTAATTTGAGGGTATTTACATCCAAATCAGGTGAACGGTGTAGGAATTACAACCGTTTGTATATGTACCTCCCACTTTTTAAGGGACCAAAAGTAATGGGAAAATTGGCTGCTAAGCGGTTCCATGGCCAGATATGTGTTATTCCCTCATTATTCCATTTATAAGGAGCAGATAAAAGGTCTAGAGTTCATTTCAAGTGTGCTATTTGCATTTGGAATCTGTTGCTGTCAACTCTCAATA
>NC_045737.1:21787854-21788028 GCF_008692095.1 Etheostoma spectabile | reverse complement strand
CCAAAGAGCTGTCACTATCAGTGAAGCAAGCCATCGTTAGGCTGAAAAATGAAAACAAACCCATCAGAGAGATAGCAAAAACATTAGGAATGGCCAAATCAACTATTTGGAACATTCTTACAAAGAAGGAACGCACCGGTGAGCTCAGCAACACCAAAAGACCCGGAAGACCAC
>NC_045737.1:21787729-21787844 GCF_008692095.1 Etheostoma spectabile | reverse complement strand
AAAACAACTGTGGTGGATGACCAAAGAATTCTTTCACTGGTGAAGAAAACACCCCGCACAACAGTTGGCCAGATCAAGAACACTCTCCAGGAGGTAGGTGTATGTGTGTCAAAGT
>NC_045737.1:21787586-21787711 GCF_008692095.1 Etheostoma spectabile | reverse complement strand
CTTCACCAGAGTGAATACAGAGGGTTCACCACAAGATGTAAACCATTGGTGAGCCTCATAAACAGGAAGGCCAGATTAGAGTTTGCCATCATCTAAAAAAGCCTTCACAGTTCTGGAACAACATC
>NC_045737.1:21781551-21787576 GCF_008692095.1 Etheostoma spectabile | reverse complement strand
AGATGAGACAAAGATCAACTTGTACCAGAGTGAAGGGAAGAGAAGAGTATGGAGAAGGAAAGGAACCACTCATGATCCAAAGCATACCACCTTATCAGTAAAGCTTGGTGGTGGTAGTGTCATGGCGTGGCAATGTATGGTTGGCAATAGAAATAGTTCTCTTGTATTTATTGATGATGTGACTGCTGACAAAAGCAGCAGGATGAATTTTGTTTCGGGCAATATTATCTGGATCATATTCCGCCAAATGCTTCAGAACTCATTGGATGGCGCTTCACAGTGCAGATGGACAATGACCCGAAGCATACTGTGAAAGCAACCAAAGAGTTTTTTAAGGGAAAGAAGTGGAATGTGATGCAATGGCCAAGTCAATCACCTGACCTGAATCTGATTGAGTATGCATTTCCCTTGCTGAAGACAAAACGGAAGGGAAAATGCCCCAAGAACAAGCAGGAACTGAAGACAGTTGCAGTAGAGGCCTGGCAGAGCATCACCAGTGATGAAACCCAGCATCTGGTGATGTCTATGCGTTCCAGACTTTAAGCTGTAATTGACTGCAACCAAGTATTAAAAAAGGAAATTTGAATTATGATTGTTAATCGGTCCCATTACTTTTGGTCCCTTAAAAAATGGAAGGCACATATAGTACAAACTGTTGTAATTCCTACACCGTTTACCTGATTTGGATGTAAATACCTCAAATTAATGAATTAGCTGAAAGTCTGCAGTTAAAGCACATTCGTTTTGTTTCATTTCAAATCCATTGTGGTGGTGTATAGAGCCAAAAAGATTAGAATTGTGTTGATGTCCCAATATTTATGGACCTGACTGTATTCCTGCAAAATAGGTGCATCCACCATGGTACTTGGTGCAAGAGAGACCCTTCTTCTTTTTTATATATATATAGTAATGGTGGCAGGGCCCGTACGAGACGCGCTTTGTTGAGAAAATAGCAGCGGAGACAAGTGATTTATACATGTACCACAGGGACCACAGTGATAAGAGAGCGGGACTCGGCTGTGCTCCAACTCTGGTTTTCCTCCATCTTCAAATCTCATCCCTTTGCTCTCGCTCAGGAGAGGAACTCAACGACGGAAGGATGACGCAAGACCTACGTTTGATCAATTGTCCGGATTGCGAGCCAGGCCACCTTGGCAGGTGGTCTGGCTGATCGGATCCCAATGCAAGCAAAATCCAATCTTGGAGCATTCCGACTTGACAGTTAATGCGTCCTGGCATGATCAAATGACACATTGAAAAGACAAGTTTAACCATGTCTAATGCAACGTGACATGAAAGTGGACACATACATGTAGTTACACACAGACTCTCACACACACAAATAACTGACCTTGTTGTAGAGGTCAAGCAGCTCCTTGTGGTTAAAATCAACAAAGACATTTTCCTGAACCTGGAGAGAGCGAGCGAGAGAGAGAGAGAGGGGGGGGGGGATAAGTAGGGTTAGAGGGGCATACAACCTAAATAAAAAATTAAAATAAAAGAAATGTAGGTACAAGAACAACAACACAGAGGATAAAAAAGCAGCAACGAGAGCACATACGTAAGAGTAATGACCAAGACCTCTTCAGTCGGATTTCTTGTGCTTTCCATAAAAACCTTCATTAATTATTACTGCTCTCTGGTCTGTATGTACTATCCTCTAAGTCATATCCATCGGAGTGTTTAAAAATACACTGAAGGCAACGTCACTGTCCACCCTCCATTCTGGTTGCTTTAAAAGAGACTGGCTGCATTATATGTAGCATGATCGACAACATATTGTTTCAACACTGACATCACAATGAATACATGCGCTTTTTCATGACACAATTTAAAAGTAGTGTCTAGTCTGAAAAAGCAGACTGATACATTTAGCATACAAGGACAAACAGACTAACAAGTGTCCTATGTAGATTGTTTTTATGTCCATTATTTGTATTGTAATGTATTTGTATTTCAGATGTAAAGGAAAATTGATGCAGAGCAAAAACAGGCCCCATATAAACCCCATATATCTGCTGAAGGTATGTTACTTTATAATTTGAATATAGCAAAACGTAGTTCAACAGAGTCATCAGCGACAAGAGGAAATAGTGCCTGTTTTAAAGTCTGGAATTAAATCAATATTGATACAATAGTAACACAATGGATAAGGAAGCTTGTGTCTTGCGAAGCTGGCATATGTAATTAGGATTTGTGAGCACTGCTTCAATATTTTAAAGTTCTCTACATCTTGCTTTCCAGTTCACATGGGAAGTGTTCGCTGTTTCTCTCTCCTTTCTGAAAACACTGCAGGGTGGACTAACTATTGAGGGAAACAAGGTTTTGCTGCTAACGTATGAAACCAAGGGCAACCATCACTGGTCTGCTATCATCATTATCGTCACCCCATCACAAAAACACCTGAGTGGGCGTAATGGCGAGACACTTTATCAACACCAATCATTGAGAAAATAGCCATAATATGAGAAATGCTTTCTGGGTAAGAAAGAATGAGAACAGCAGTCTTGTAGTCAACTAAAGCGCACTCAGTGCCGTCACGCTGAATGTTGATAATGGCCAAGAACTCCTGGCACCAACTAGGAGGTCAAGAGGAAAGAAAGAACGAATGAAGAAAAGATAGACACAAAGAAACAAACAAAAAATAAAGAAATCTGAACTGAAAGACACTAAAACCATGAGAGTTTCAGAGAATTGTACACTCCCATCTACAGCTCTCCTCTCTGCCGTTAGTGCTTAGAGACTGACAGGGCTTTGGGGCTTGAATCTGACTGACTGGCTGGTTGGGTGGGTGGAGGGAGGGAGGGAGGCCATGTGTCACTGCAAATTAATGACAGAGATATTAATTAAAAGCAACGTTAAAAGTCCATAAAAGAGAGCACAGAGGGAAGATGTTATCTCTCGCCAAATCCACCATGACCACACCCCAGCAACTCCACAGCGAAGAAGGAGAATGTAGGACAGCCTTGAGTTTAGCTACGGCAGAGGGAGCCCTGCAAGGACAAAACTCATTAAAGTTTTGTTACCGACTGAGAAGGAATGTAAAGAAGATGCACATCAAAGTATTTCTACAAGGTGATAAATCATTTCTCGGAGTAAACAAGGATGTTGTTTGGAAAGGATTTGATTTGAAATACAAATTGGGCATGTAGTTAAATTAGTTGAGTGATGAACACACACTGTGTTTCCAAAAGCACTGATCTGTTCACACCACTCACTCTATTGATCTCCAGTGTGGCAAACACTATTATAATGAGGAGAAACCAGCGCCGCATAATCAGTCATTTGCATTGATGGTCTTCGGTGTGCTAGGGTCACGGTATCAACACCAGTCGAGTTGAAAAAAATGGATAAAAAGCTAACAGAGCTGTGTCCATTATTGTCTAACGGAGGTGAGAATGGGGTCAATTGAGAATGCAGTTCAAATGTGTGATATATGATTTTGTCAAAGCTTAGCTACAATAAAGACAACCAACCACATTGTAACACTTCCTGTGTGTTACACAAGGGTTGAGGATGAAAGTGTGTTTGTGTTTATGTGAATGTGAGATTGACAGTGGATGTGAGAATTTCCAGGTAGTGCTGGGTATGTGTGTGCGTTAAACAAACAGAACACTGTTTTGTTTTGTCTTGGGAACATATGTGTGCATGTGTGTGTGTGTGTTTGGCCCATCCCATTGTTCCTCAGGGTTGAGATTTTGCCAGGCAGAAACCCAACAAGGCTCTGACAGATCTAGGCTAACACTAATGGGGATAGGATGCATCATCCCCATCATCACCATCATCACAGCCCTTTACTACCAGTACACACACACACACACACACACACACACACACACATACACACACACTTCTTAGCCACAATTCTGTTAGGATACAGAAAGCCAGATTAACCAGTAAAGATAATCATTTATTCACTTGCATCTGGTGCTCCATATGCACTACATGTTGATCTATGTTGTAGCAATATAGGCTACACACAAAGGGAGATCCAACACACGAGGGAGAATAAACTAACAAATATGAAACGAGCAATTTATCCAAAAGTAACCTTCAATAACTGCTAAATGTTGGACTGAATATTTTGCTGCAGCTCTTGGTAAAGACCTAATAGTTTTTGACAAGGTTACTTGTACAATTCCCTCAATGAGCAAACAAAGTAATGGAGGGATAATTGTTAAAGAGGCTCTTTATGGATTACAGCAGAAACCCTCAGACTCCACAATGTAATGGAAATGGTGGTTTATTGCAACCTGCGTAATATTTTCATGGCCTTTATTTTAATCAGTAATAAAACTACAGTGCTTATCACATTAGTTTCTGGCCAGATGCTCAGTCCACCACGTCAGACCACTAAAGTCCACACCTGGACTGAAATGTCTAAACAATTATTGGTATGACATGTTTTACAGACAATTGTGGTTTGGTCTTTAATGATTCCTCTAGCACCACTTGTTGACAATTTAGTTGCACATTGGACCAACGTAGTCAGTGTACGTTTTTATATGAGACTGGGTTGAATAAAACACATTGATACAAAAAATAGAAATATTGGCCAAAATCCAAGTTGCAGTACAATAAAGCAGAATTTGCCTTTAAACAAATGGACGCAAAACTGAAAAAGTCCACTTTACCTAAAGCTCAGACAGCAGAGCATTTATTATCATCTAGATAAGATTTATCGAGTTGCGACACCCAAGAATAATCAGGTTGGTGTTCGCAACCCCCTTCTATGCACCTCCTGTTTAGTTTGGTTTAGTTTAAACAGCTAGCACCTGCCCTTGTCCAATGTGCTTCAGGCACTGTGAATTTTTTAAATGCATCCCTTGACTTTTTCTCTCCTTTTGATCCGCCGGAACAGATCCCTTTCTGTATTCTAGGACCTTCGGTTTTAAAAATTATGCACTGAACACATAAAAGGCTCCAAACTCAAACAGTAATGTAAAAAACATTCTACAGTCTAAAATATTTTCATTTTTTCCTGGTGACCCCCTGAAATTATTTGGCATCCCCCAGGTTGAGAAGAGCTGATCTAGAACCCCCTGAACCCTAAGGTCATTTTTACAGTTCATTATCCGTCCGGATTTCTTTTATAAAAAAGCTTATAAAACATCAACCCTGTTGTCTACAGATATGAACATAATTTTTTCAGGACAAACTGGGTTATTAGAATATTTGGGCTGCAGTGAGGTCACTTGAATGTTAAAAATGGTTGTAGGACCTTAAACACAAATAACCAAATAACATGAACGGAACATGAATCTCACAGATATGTATTGATATCACAGACAGAGCAGTAAAACCTAAGCCAATCCCCTCTCTAAAACACTTCTCATTTGTCTCGAGAGTCACACTGTAAAGAAACCAACATTATAACTTATACAGTTGACAAAATACATACATTTTTTCAAAGAAAGTCCAGACGCTTTTGCCCTCATGACATTAACTTATGCCAATAATCAACATAATAATGTCATATTTATTGATATTACACCCACAGCAATGCTACACAAGCATTTGTGTTGTCTAAAACAGTTCTCCTATATGCAAAAAATAAACATAATAAACATTATAACTTATATGAAGCGCACACTATTTACATTTGATCAAAAAAAAGGCCCAAATATATGCCATATCTCAAAGCAGTGACGCCATTCTCCTCTGTAAAACGGAAGATATCTATCTTGTCCTCTATGTATCTTTGATCGCATACTAGACTAGTTTGACTGGGGGGGATTTAGGGCTGCACGATTATGGCCAAAATGATAATCGCGATTATTTTGATCGCGAGTATTTCACGATTATTTGATGATTTTAACCAAAACAAATTTTATTGTCAATAGGCTATTATAACTGCGAGAGGGAGTTGGATGGACGCTACTCACAGAGAGACGGCTGACTCATTAGGGGTCCAGCACGGGTCGAACGGCGGATACACATGTCGTGTGTATTAAACGTCTGTAACTTCACTGCGCTGCATTTGTATGAACTATGATATTCTGGCCATGGGTCACATCTCTGGCCC
>NC_045737.1:21779781-21781526 GCF_008692095.1 Etheostoma spectabile | reverse complement strand
TAAAAGCTAACGAGTTCGGTTACCGAGGTCTCATTGGGGTTTTGTAGCCCTACAGGTGATTTTCTATCCAGCCTAAACTGTGCCCTTTTTCAGGGTAGTTGAGCATTAAATCCAAATTACATACAAGATTTTTCCACTTGATGTCCATATCATCACGTTTTCGCTCATTTCTGCCGTAGCTCCGTTCTCCGTGTCCCTATCTGTGTGTCGGAATGAAGGCAAGCAGCATGCCCGTATATGGAGACAACGTGGACCAAAGAGTTCAGTGGGAAAGATAGTAATCCCCTTAGGGTGCACAATTAATCAAATTTTAATCGCGATCACGATTTGGATTCCCACGATCAAATTTGCGTGATCAAGCGATTATTTTCCCCGCTCCATAAAGCCGTCTGCTCATGAGCCAGTCAGAGTAGTTCACTGCACACCGTGCAGCTAAGTTTCTAGATGTAGACAGTCAAGAGGACAGAGTAGCGTGAGGAAAACTCAACAGATAGCAGTCGGTAATACGTCAGTCTCAAGGTTTACCAGTTTACCAGTAAACGCAACACTTTGTCCCATTGTGTTTTTTCAGACAACAGCAGTGACCAGTGCTAGTCGGTGCTAGTTAGCGGCTGTTAGCTGTTAGTAGTAGCGTCTGTTGCTGTTAGCTCTTCTAGGACGCACCGGTGCTAATGTCCTCGCATCCGCTGCAATGTTGTTATATGGATATGGTTAATTTTGTGTTACATGACCCATTTCGTCTGTAAAGCCGTGCCTGTGTTGGATCTTTCTACGCTCTCTTGTCCTACTCTCTCTCCTTTACTCTCCACACCCCGCCACACCGCGCCGCAGGTCCACACTTCTGAATATGTCACAGTTTTAATTTTTCATTAAACAGCTGTATATTGTAAGTATGAGGGGGCAAACCTGTATTTGTACCAGTGTTTCCGCGGGTAACTGTTATCGCGGCGCGTACGGCGAAGAACACAGAAGAGTTTTTGAAGTCAGCTAACTTCAGTTGGTAGAGTAACAGCGGGGACGAGCCTGGCGGGACACAAATTAAAACTGTAGACATATATCAGAAGTGTGGACCTGCGGCCGCTGTGTGGCGGGGTGTGGAGAGTAAGAGGAGAGAGAGTAGGACAAGAGAGCGTAGAAAGATCCAACAACCGGCATGGCTTTTTACAGACGAAATGGGTCATGTAACACAAAATTAAACCATATCCATAAACAACATTGCAGCGGATGCGAGGACATTAGACCGTTGCGTCCTAGAAGAGCTAACAGCTACAGACGCTACTAGCTAACAGCTAACAGCGCCTAACTAGCACCGACTAGCACTGGTCACTGCTGTTTGTCTGAAAAACACAAATGGGAAAGTGTTGCGTTTACTGGTAAACTGGTAAACCTTGAGACTGACGTATTACCGACTGCTATCTGTTGAGTTTTCCTCACGCTACTCTGTCCTCTGTGCCTGTCTACATCTAGAAACTTAGCTGCACGGGGTGCAGTGAACTACTCTGACTGGCTCATGAGCAGACGGCTTTATGGAGCGGGAGAAAATAATCGCTTGATCACGCAAATTTGATCGTGGGAAGTCCAAATCGTGATCGCGATTAAAATTTGATTAATTGTGCAGCCCTAAGGGGATTACTATCTTTCCCACTGAACTCTTTGGTCACGTTGTCTCCCATATACGGGCATGCTGCTTGCCTTCACTTCCGACACACAGATAGGGACACGGAGAACGGAGCTAGCGGCAGAAA
>NC_045737.1:21771919-21779771 GCF_008692095.1 Etheostoma spectabile | reverse complement strand
CGTGATGAATTATGGACATCAAGTGGAAAAATCTTGTATGTAACAGTTTGGATTTAATGCTCAACTACCCTGAAAAAGGGCACAAGTTCTAGGCTGGATAGAAAATCACCTGTAGAGGCTACAAAGACCCCAATGAGACCTCGGTAACCGCTAACTCGTTAGCTTTTAGCCGCAACAATCTGTAAGTTTTTATCTTTTATGGTTATTAAATGATTAAACTATGAATTAGAGGTGCTGTTTTGCTCGTGGACGAGCCTCTCGGGTCCACAGGGTTAACAACCTTTAACTGCTGCATTGATGTTAAGTGGAGGCCAATATTTAAGATTTTAAGCTTTAAGAGGTTTTGTGAGTGAACAAATCAATATAATCCAATTGGTGAAAAAAATGTAGACGCTCTACAAGCGGTGCTTTTATCCCATCAAGTGGTTACTGGAGTCAGTAATGTCAGTTTATATAAGACCACATGTGTACGCCATCGAGCAGTTGTATTTTCATACCACAAAGAGTGTTTGAATGGGGCTGAGCGGACGCAAAAAGGCACTCTTCATCAATTATTTGCCTCAAGAATAGCTTGGATTTGAAATACTTGTCAAGGCAGTGAATTTCTTTTGCTGAGTGCTTTGCCAAAACTGCTTTTATCAAGAAATAAATACAAAGGCAGAAAGGGAATAAGGAAAGGGAGAGGGAGTAAAAGATAAGGAAGGGATGATTGACAAAAATAATGAGGGGGGGGAGAAATAGAGCGGCAAAGTGAAAAGGAGAAAGTGAAGAGACACAATGAAACAAATGTAAAAATGGTGATAATCCAAGGGAGCTTTTAATGTAACAAACTATAAATCAAACTATACAGAATTAACTGACAGAAATAATTTGTTCTATACAGAGATGGGGACTTGAGTCTGAGACTCGTACTCGAGTCGCACTTAAGTTGCACAAACAGCTGACTTCAGATTTGAAGCAACTCAACCCAAAAGACTTCAGACTTGACTTGGACTCCAGCTTTGAGACTCGTCAACTTGTTTACATGCAATTATTGTTTTTTAAATCTAATTTATTCAAGTATTTCTATTCTATTTTCTTTTATTGGCGCATATACGTTGGGGAAACGTATGACAAGCTAGATGTCCCCTGCCCTTTGCCATAATGTGCAGCGTAAACGCATGCGCTATGTCTATGTGCACGCACTCACATACAAAAAAAAAATGCATTGAGGACACCAAGTCATCCCGGAGTGCCTTTTGTCATTAGTTTTGCTTTCAATAACTTCCTAAACAGTGGCAGTAAGCAAACAGCTACATGCAAGGTGTGTGGCACCAAGATAAATGATGCCAGATCAACAACGTCAAACTTCATAAGGCATTCAAAACGCATCCAAATACATCAGTCTCTTGCTAATGTGAAAGAGCTGTTACATTTAGCACATATCGTCACAGGTAACAAGCTAACCAGCAAAGTGTTGTGCAAATGCTGGGAAAAGGCACATTGTTTCTTTATAGTTAGTAGTTGCATCCTTGATGCACGGATCCATCTCCCCAGGATACTGTGTCGGGTGGGCAAACTCATGTGATGATAACTGAACCCGTGAATGGTTTGTAAGCTATTAAGTGAACAAGGTGTACCCAGTCCACCAAACACTGAGCCGTCTTGACTGTCTTGATTACGCACATAGTTCTGTTACTGTAGTCCAATTTACTAGTTCATTATTTTATCCGTGCGTGGCACAGCGGATCCGTGTCACCTGTCGTTGAGACACTGGCCTCACTTACCTCTCCTCCTCTGAGTAGGGTCTCCTATGCGCTGGACTCAGTTTCACTGAGCTTACTTACACTCAGAAAATAAATGGTGCTAATGCTGGGAAGAAGGAAATTGTTTCTCTATAGTTCCATATGATGTAACATACTTAGGCTAATATTTCACCAGGTCCGAGGGCTAGAATAAGTAGACCCCATAAAGTTATCCTACAACTGATTTAGATACTGGACTGTATTGATAGTAGCTACAGCACATGCTTTGAATTCATAAAATGTAACAATGCAGTGTTAGCGACAGATCTGGTGGCCTGAGACTTAAGACTTGACTTGGACTTGTGGCAGAAAGACTTGAGACTTGACTTGAACTTGCCCTTCAAAGATTTGAGACTCGACTTGGACTTCCAAAAATTTACTTCTGCACATCTCTGGTTCTATATCCAGAAATTTGAATTCAAACATGATATAACAACCAAGCATTCTATAAATTCACAGAGAGAGCAAAAGAAAAATAGGACAACACTTTTTCGATGTGTGAAACCAGCTGCCGGGTAAAGCAATCTTAAAATATCAAAGCAAAGTCCACAGCAGACAGACACGAAGTGAAGCAAATCAGGCTCAAGTGTTGACAACAAGTGTCAATCAATCTTTCGCAGTTTAGTCAAATGTCATGTGGACTTGGGTACAAGTTTGTGTGTCTTGGAGAAAGGTAGAGAAGTTTCTGAGTTGACAGGATAGATAGACAGCCCTGTGTAGATCAACATTTAAGAATTCAAAAACCTTTCTGTTATATGCTTGCATATGACTGTCTCATTACATCAGAAGAATCTGCTTCACAGAACAGGGTACAATAACATGATTAACTATATTATCATTATTAAAAAACACTGTTTTCTTTGGCTCTCTGTCTTGATTCTATACCTTTTATTTTATACTTAATTCTGCTTGAATATTGTCTTCACTGTCTCTTTTATCTCCATCTCTTTTCTTTTTTTCCCCCTCTAAAGCACATTGTAACTTCTGTTCTGAAAAGTCCTTTAAAAAAATATGGTTAGCTTACTTGCTTGCATGCATGTAGCAAATCATCATTTTTAGTTATTGCTAACGCCCTCTTTTAGACTGTTAATAGGTGTACATTAAGAAAATGCAAGGTGCTGCGTTGGTGTGTGGCTTTCAGATAGCAATGATGAGATTAAAAGGGGTCCTGACCTGTTTAAGCAATACATCAGTGAGTTTGGAGGCTTACCAACACCAAAGCACTGGACAGTCATTTACAACACTATGAGAATTTCGCAATTCTGTTAGAATATGCTAATAATATGCTGTTTTTATTACAAAGTAATCAGGTAAGTAATCAGGTAAGTGCTCTTGCATGTACTTGATTGGCCAACAGAGTGCGTTGCTGTAAAACGTGTTGTGTTCCAGTCAAGTTTGAGGGTGTTTTTCCTCTGTGCTACCTAGGTGCCTATGTAGACAACCTAGAGCTTGTCACCTCATCCAGAAATGATGTCACATTACAACAAGGTCTAAACTAGCAGGAAAACAAAAAAACAGGACAGCTGTTGAACAACAACCCAGAACAGCTTCATGCTCTATTGTTAATTACGCAAAGTGTAAAGTGTGTTTGTTCTTTCAGGCCTTGACATATCGCATAAATGTTTCCAAAATCTGTAACGAATCAGCTGATTTTGGCAGTATTGAAAATAAAAATATGTACGCTACCACAATTAGCACTTTTTCCAAAAATGCATAAAAATGTGCTGCACTTTATACCTATTCGACTACAATGAATAAATTTGAACAAATGTGAGTGTGAAAGTTCTGAATGAAAACAAAGAAAGGGTTACAGTAATTTTGCCTGCTTGAGTGCTCAGCAGAAAGAGAATGTGTTACATTATAGGTCCTCTGTGACTTTGCTATGTGTCTTCTGCGACTGTGAGCTCCTTGACGGTTTGTCCAATTGGAGCTTCTCTGCCGCTGCCTGGTCGTTGACTTTTGCCTGACAGTGACAAACAATGAGGCAGAAAGAGAGGCGGCATGCACATGAGGCTGAGCTGTCGGATTTTGGCAACCCTTTATCCCTCAACACTCGCACACAACCATAACAAATTCCCTCCTTTTCCTGGATGCTTTACTGTAATTAACACACACACACACACACACTTCTTTGTTCTTCTGGTTTCATCACACGTTAGACCATTGTTAATCCCAAAACAGATCTAAAATCCTTGCTGTTACACTGTTATGTTGCTATGGGTACACACATCTTTTTTTAAAACCTGATGACTGAGTGACTGCTGGCCTATCTTTCTATGTGGTCTATCAACTTGTCTGCATGCTTGACTGCTTCGCTGTTACTCGGTCATCTTACAGCAACCATAGTATATTTGTCATTACTGTTTGTCAGTTAGCTTACAGTACATGCATGTCTGCCAACCTGGCTGCCTGTCCTCCTCTCTGTCTTTGTGCCAGCCTACATTCACAAGCTTCTCTGGCTGTCTGAGCAGCATTCAGCCATCTTGCTGATGGATGATCAGTGGGGGTTATTTAATGAAGACTTCTGTCACAGAGGATTTCTGTCACTGGGTGTGCATGCAGGTAACAGCACAAATAAAATTGTGGTATGAGGACGCCAGCTAATATGTTCCACAAACAGTTAATCATGTGGAATCAAGGGGGCATCACCATTCTTGTCATCATCAATAACATTTTTTTATTTTTAAAATCAGAAATCAAGCTATATGAAAATATTTTTCATAACTCAACTCTTTTGTTTTGTTTTTATGCAAGTTCGGCTAACAACGATGAGAAACCACGCATCTGTAGCCTCAGTGTAAAAAGAACAACTTATTGAGACATCAAGCAAACATGAGCACACTTTTCTATTATATAAGAGTGTGTTTGGTGTTCTTGAGGGTGCGTGTGTGCGTTTGTTAAGCTGCATAGCTGTGTGCTGCTAAAATCAAACACTCTGAAAAAGGCAGCTCTGCTGTCAAAACCCAGTTTTTGAATGTCTCAATAAAGATTATTGTTGTTTGTGTCAGTGCTACAGGTGTGCTGCCTCCTCTTTTATGTTGGAAGTGTTTCTGTCCATCTGTCTGTACCTCATTAACACGGTTGAGGCTTCTCTAGTTTGAAGCCTTCTGATTCATTGTGAAGGAGGAGGTACGCAGATGGGGAATTGGAGAGTTCAAAGGTTCATCTGAGGAGAACAACAGATACCAAATTGGCCAAAGCATTATGCCGAGTTTAATAAATAGCTTTCTACTCATTACGACACACTAATCAGACTAAATGTAATATATAATACATCTAATACGTTCTCCAACTATGTTTTACAAACAGTAAGAGGAAGGCATAAGGCAATTACAGTATAGTGAATATTGACCCCAAAACGTTTAAAATGACATGATCTATTAGAACCAGCATTTATCAAACTCAGGCATGCTGCTGGGTGTTCCCTTAGCCAGTTAGCTGACAGGCTATTATGAGTGTGTACATACTGTATACACACTACAGACTATTACCATTTTGACTGGATTTAGTGTAAACTGTGTGTGGTCAGTAGTGGGTGTAATGAGTATTCTTCGAAGCCCCTGACACTAAACCTTTGTATTTCTTCTAAAACTTCCACTGTGCACTTACATGTTTTCTCAGGTGCCAAACTACTGGGGAGGTTTATGTCATATACTTTTAAATGTTTCATAATGGTCTGCCATTCTTATGTTTGTATTCCATTCCAATAGTACGGAAGGATATTAAATCTCTATTTGCTATTCTATGTTCTCCAGCAGTTAATGTACTTTGGTACATTTACTTTTCTTATTCTTAACCTTTCGTGATTCCATTTATTTTACTTGTGACTTCCTACAATTTGATACAACTGACAAAACAATCTCACTCCAAGGTCCAATCAACCCAATCGTACCATAGAAAATATAGACGAAAGCCCTAGAAGAGCTTGAGGTGAGATTGTTTTTTTCAATACCTATATTGCAACCCCCAAAAAACAGGAATCAGCGTGCTGCATTTAACAGTAGAGTGCATGTGAAGAGAGACGTAGTAACAGCCAGTTTTCCAATCAAGAGAAAGTGACTCTTACTACAAAAAGTGACCTTTTGTGAAAGCTCTAGGCAGTAAAGAAACTGTATTTTCTGTGAATGGCATAATTGAAAGCCTAAAACCCGTGATTTGAACTCAATTGTACTATAGCTGATTAACTTGTCACATCACAATTACCGTATGCGTGGTTGGTTGGTTGGTTTAGATGATACAATGTACAACTGAACAATCACATGGGACAAGTTGAACATCTTCAATAGCTTTGGGTTTTTCTGTTAATCAACTATATCAGTCCACAATATCCAGCTGATCTTATGTCACTTTTATGGATTTATTCAGCAAACACTGCAGCCAGCCATTACACAACTATCAGTCAATATAAAAAAGAAGAAATCAATAGTTTAGAAAACAACCATGTTTAATCTTCCCATGACCCTTTGAGCCCAGAGCCGTTTAAAACAACAGCCTGTAGGAGCCACATATGCACTGTGCATTGATGCTGAAAGGGAGGCACCATCAACTGGTATCCACATTCACAGAAGTGCCCTGTAGCCAAAGCACAGTGACAGACATGGGACCTCAAAACGTCAGCCATTCACTAAAAAGCCTGTCGACTACAACAAATAAGAGCTGTCAAACCCAAACACTGGAAACTGTCAATCAGCACTGTTATTTATAACAGAAATGAGCACAAGCAGATATGTGCACACACATGCAGGCCCTCACAAACACACACAGACAAAGTCTTATTCTCCCAAATATATTATGTATAGAGAATTTGTTTTCCAAACCTGTTAAGATTTATAAAATACAAGAGATGGCATGATCAAAAACCCTTCCTGTACCGCAAGGGGCTTCCCAAGTACATGTGAAGGAGCCGACATGTCACTCAGTCATTTGGAGAAAACACTTGGAATGAACAGGCCTACATTCCAACAATATTTTATTTCTCTTAACTCTGCTTCCTTTACTAAGGGGCCTTTTGACAACACTCTCATTCTCAATCTAATATAATCTAAACTCTGAAAACCATAGGGAGTAAATAATAGCATAGCTGCAGTGGAGTGTATGCTGTTACGCAAGGGGAGAGGGTGGGAACTTTGACAACAATCAAAAGAAAAACAAGGCAGGCAAAACAATAAACAAACTGGGCTTTTGCTTTGTTTTGTCGGGAGACAGAGGAGGCAGTGGGTTCCAGAACTGACAGAATGAATTCCTAAAAACACACCGGGATACCCAAACCACCACACACACACACACACACACCACACACACACACACACACACACACACACACACACACACACACACACACACACACACACACACACACACACACACACACACACACACACACACACACACACACACACACAGGCATGTGTAGAATGCTTGGTACAAAGGCCCACACACCCAACACCAACAATATGTACACACAAACGTTAAGGGTAAGCAAGCACACTAGGCCTGCACAATATTGGGAAAAACTGACATTGCGATAAATAGCCTTATTTGGAAATAATAAATCATTCTCAACCACTGCGGTGATGTTGTAGGGGAGTGCATCTACATTGAAGATAAAAGTGAAAAAGGATCTTTTCTAATGTGAACCATTCTTTGTTAAACTTTAATGCTTTACAAACACCAAAGCAAGTAAGCGTTGTGACTAACGTTACTCCTCTGAAGTGATTCTGGAGAGGGAAATTAGGTAGACATACGCTGGTTGACTAGCATGACACCATTGTAGTCATATAATATCAATCCAGCCTAAAGTGTATGACAGTGACTGCATGTTGCTTACTCTAAATTACTCCGGTTGTGACCAACTAGCGGGCCAGCTCGTTAGTTTTATAAACTGATCAGACCTGCATGTCACGCACACTAGCAACAAACTCTGTGTATCCAAGAACATAGTATATATAATATATAGTGTATAGTGGAAATGACATTAGATCAGACACAGACTTCTGTAGTAGATTAGTGTTACGTATCTAGCGTTGCGGCTCTGGACCGTAACGTTAGTTGGGACGGACGGACCCCTT
>NC_045737.1:21765442-21771909 GCF_008692095.1 Etheostoma spectabile | reverse complement strand
GCTAACTATATTAGCTTTAGCCTGGCTGGTAGGAGCTTTCTGCTTGTTTCTTTAGGCTAACAATATTATCTTTAGCCTGGCTGGTAGCAGCTTTCTGCGGGGGAAAATGGCCGGGAGACATTGTGACTACCCATTGAAATTACGTGCATCACTGTCATCACTGTGTCAGCGGCAGTTGCTGCCTACAATACTTTTCTACACACGGAGAGCCTCACTTCCCATAACAAACCGGACTAACGTCACATACACACGCTGCCCACATGGCTACCTGTCTTAAAGGGGAAGGGTCGGATGGTAATATTCATGTAAAAGGAGAACGGTGGAAGTTTACGTTTCTATCAAGCAAAAAAGGATTAGCGTCAACATTGCAATGTCCTGCAATGTGACTAACGCGCATGCGCACATCGCGATGTTGATGCTAAAACACAATATCATTCAGCCCAACAAAACACACACACACACACACACACACACACACACACACACACACACACACACACACACACACACACACACACACACACACACACACACACACACACACACTGCGTCTATGTCTCTTCCTGTTGAGGTGATTCCGTCTCCCTGTCTCTCATCTAGTCTCCATCTCTCATTGGCATCACCCTCTCTTGATTTATTCCTTTTCTTTATCTCTGTAACTTCACCTCAGCCCCTGTCTCCCCTTGCATTAAGTGACGCCTTGTCATAAACAGCCCATCAGTACGCTGTCCATCCGTAACCCGGCTGTGGACTGACATTTATTAAGAGTCAGCTTTGCCTGCAGTCTCCCTGCCTCTCTCAGCATCCCCACATGAATACAGAGAACCAATTAGAGGAGGAACAGGGCATATGTCTACATGCTGGGAGAGCATAGGCCACAAACACAAACACCTAAATAGACACGGCAGACAGATGGAGGGATGTGTTGAGGGAAAAGAGAGGGTATAAGTATATCTGAGCTACTGAAAAGAAGCTCTTTTAAAAGGAACACTTTTAAATTAACAGTGAAGGTACATTGAAATAATAGAACTAGAAACACTACTGTTCTAAATCTGTGCTGTAACAAAGGCAGAAGACAATAAGCGTGTTATGAATGAAAGATAAAACAAACTTACTTAAAAACACAGCACCTTTGATCAAGGTATTAAACTCACTGGGACACCCTACATAGGCAAATGGTGCAGCAAAATTCTCGTTCAACAATGGCGAGGCTTGCTTGACATTTATGAGCAGCAGTAGGTAGCTTCCGGGGCTAAACAAATAACATCCTCGCTGGTGGGCTAAAAAAGGACGATGGCTATTTTGCCTATTGGTTTTGTCTCACACGGATGAAGTCACCTGTGTCCTGTCTATGCAGTTTGAGTGTGTGTGCTTGTTCATTATTTGGTTGTGTGTGTGGGTATTGTTCATCCACCTCCGCAATTAGAATCCACCACATCCTGTGTTGTGGTTGGGGACAATGGGAACATAACTAGGCTTCCACCAGAGCATACTGCTCCCACGTCCGCCTCTTGAATCTTCACATGCTATGCAGCAAGACCCAGCACAACACGAACATGAGTGAAACATCGATGATGATGATGATGTGAGGGATGCATCCCTATATTAATCACTAAAAAGAGGGAGAAAGAAGTCATTTTTGCCTTTCATAAACAAGTCTCCATTTACGGGAAAGTTCCATGTTGACTTAAGACCGAACTGTTATTAATAATTTTAATTAATATTGCCCTTGACAAGCAAGGACTTCAGTATTTATTGCCAGAGCAATTTCTAGCATTTTTACAAAAGTAACATGGGTCATATACCCTGCAAAAGTCTCACCTTCAGTCACATCTTACGCTTCGAAAATGTTTCCATGATCAATGCACAGCAACTGCTTCCTGCTCTCATGAATGGTGGCATGCTACGTGATATATACAAATTTGTTATGTTGTGCTTGTCTTTACTGCCAATTGGACTGCTTTTATTCACACATGTATTATGTAGAAATTACTAAATCAAAAAATCATTTTCGAGCTCTACATTGCTACAGAGAAAGGACTCTGGTTTTGTGGTAGCAACCGGACATACACAAAATATATGATCAAGAATATTTTTTAAAAAGCCCTACACACCCATAGTCCACCCAGAGAGTTTTTTTCATTTACTGTATGTTGCCTGATCTTCTCAAGACTGTGTACAAACTGTGCTTGATTGGCAGCTTACTCGTACTCCTGTTAGTTTTGATGTAACTGCGGTGGGACAACTTACACAGTTATCATAGGTTTTGCTTTATAGACTTTGGTGAAACCTTCTCAGCACAGTTTCACACAACGTCCACCTGACTAGGTCTGACTAGGACTGAAGATGTCTGAGTAATTAAAAACACCTGTGTGGGTGGACTATGAGGGTGTGCAGAACCTTTTACACTAGCACTAACCCCCCAATTTCCACAGGATGCAGAACAGCTGCAGATCAGCTCCAGAACGACGTTGGAGTAATTTGGTTTCCATTAAAGTCAATGTGTGTATTTCCACAGACTGCGGAACGGCTGCGTCCCAGCTCCGGCGCTTCGCAGCCCTCTGGAGCAGATACATAGAGCTTCTATTTTTGCCGGACGCCGGAGAGCTCCGCAGCAATTCAGCACACGGCAGTGCGGGACAGGAGGTTGAGCACAGTAACAAAATAAAAAATCCGGTTAATTTTCTAAATAAAATAGACTGTGTTCACGGCAGATCATATTTCTCTGCACTACACTTTGAAAACACAGCACAGAGTTCTTTCCTCTCTGTTCCTCTGGATGGAAACAAACTGCTGTTTTTGTGGTTCTATTCTTCATGAATTTGCAAGATAAAAAATTATGTAATGTATATAAAAGACTTCTTTCACACAGTTTGACTTGCGATAGCAGGAAAAACATACTGTATGTGTAACTAATAACATTAATGATGGCTTCATTCAATTTAAGCAAAACATAAGGCCCCATGTCAAATGAAATTGTTTGCTGTAAAAAGGCATACGGATTATAAAGCATGATGAAAGTAGACGATATGAGGAAAATATCTAATTGGAATCCTTTTTTAATTACAGTATATTGCAATATGATTTGCGATATCAGAGGGAATGAGGATGATTTTTGTATCATTATTCTCATGAGAATTGGAAAATATTAAAAGTTTTTATTTTTGCAAGGATCTGTGCCAAAAAAAGATGAATTAATTGTGCAGCCCTAGATGAAAGGGGATAGATGAGGACACACAGACAAAGAGGAAAAGACAGACAGACAGGCAGTGACAGTGGTGCTGAGTCTGAGAGAACCGAGTGGACTCTGCTGCGGGTCATTTGTCAGGTCATTAGGTTCCCCAGTTAATGAAATAATAGAATAATAAAGAATCTCTCTATAGTGTTCAACACAGAGAGTGGTTGTATCCATGTGGAGTGTCCTCTTTCACCCACCACTTCCCACCCTATACACATGAATACAGCCTCCACCCACCCACCCACACACCCACCCACATACACACACACTCGTTTTCTTTCTGTCTGTCTTTCTCTTTTACACACACACATACACACAGCTGACAGTCTCTAGGTGGGCAAGGGTGGGATTTTCACACGCCTCGTTCCCCAGAGCTCTTTCAGTACAGTACGCAGCATGGCAGCAGGACATACACACAAAGCCTGGGATTGTCTGCACCCAGTGGGCGACTTGCTGATCTAGAACGACAGAAACACACTGAAGCATGGATGCAAACACAAGCTTACTACTGACATGCCTGAACACGTACACACGAACGCACACACACACACACACACACACACACACACACACACACACACAGCATTCATAGCCATATTTCTGAGAAACAGAGGCCAACAGAGCTAACTCTTTTTTTAAGACCACAATTAGAACATGGATGAAAAGTCACTATCTGACACAAAGTCAGAAAAACTAGATTACTATGATTACAAGAGACTAAATAACTTATCTACAGTAAACTCACAATCTCACTCACATTAAGCTGAGGCACATAACAATGCTCTATGGAATGATTTGACTCAATACATTTTCAGAAGCATTACTGTATAAATGTATTATTTTGTTAAATGTACTCTGATGCAAGTATAGCTGTTCCACTTGGATGGACCTCCTGCGGTGTCATAAAGGGATTTTTAGCCATTGTAAGGCCCAGGGACTTTACATAAAATCAACATTTGAATTCCACTTACTGTTCTCTTAATAAAATATTCTGTCTGCTTATTTTTAATCTAGCATGGCTTTCTCTTTTAAACATGGATTGTTTCAGCATTGATAGCAGTGTGCCAAAAGTAATGTTGACGATGCATAAATAGTCCAGAGAGGTATATACGTTACAGTTATTCTTTAGTTATTTTAAGTCAGTTTTTTTATTCTATGTGCGGTATTTCTTAGCACTTTAGGTGTTTGACTTATGCAGCATGTTGTAAGGCTTCTTCTTTCTTTTATTCAAACTAGCATGTAGTATGTCCAAGGTTTCTCTCTTTCTCATTATCTCCCTGTCTTCCTCTTTTCTCTTGCAAGTCCTCTGTCAGTAACACCAGTAGTTCAGTCTGCAAAAGTCAACAAATACCCTTAGTCAAGTATGTTCTCTTCTGTCCTCAGTATGTACTGTATGTACAGGTGCACAGCTATGCAAAAAACTACACACTTTATGAAAAACAGTAATGAAAAACACATTGTATGATCGTGATTACCAATCAGAAAGTACAAGAGTCAAATCAAATACATCTCCAAAGGAAATTATTAACAACAAAACTGTATTCACAAAAGTAAAGCCTAGCTGTCATGTAGTAAGGCAACTAAGAAACACACTGGTGAAAGATCAACATAAAGTTACCAAAGGAAGTATAACACAGTTATTAATTTAGGAAACATACACAAAGAGTCCACACGATGAAAAGTAGGCTGTCTTGGATTCTTCATTAACTAGCCCAAAGTTAATACTCATCAGTCTGAACAGATGCCAAAAGATTATCTAATTAAAGCTGCAAAATAGCATGAATGACCTACAAACAGGTATGTTTTTAAAGAGGTCAAATTATCTGGGTGATAAAATACAATTGAAAAAAAAACTGAATCATTGTTAAAAACACCAAAGCTCCAATCCAACACCAGATCTTATGATGGCAGATTATCACTGTGTTGTCTGGATTGTTGTGTCATAACTTCACTGGAAAGAAAAGGTAGCCGTAAATTGACTTTTAGCATTTCCTTAAATGACTCAAAGCTGTAGGTTGTGGTTATGTGGACTTGACACCAAGATAATGCACAAGCTAGACATTTGTTTGCTATTGTAGTGACAAGTCTGTATGAGTTTCCACTGGTCTCCATGTAAAAGGCATACTTAACAAACCACCAAAGTCAGAAGAAAAATCATTCTCATTGCTTGCACACTTTTGGCTTTTGACTATATTGTTAGTCAGGGTGTGTGTCAACCTACAATTTGGGATAAATGTGGCGCACATCTTCCAGGGTGCGTGCATTTGTGGTGCTTCAGAGACAGCATGCTAACATCTGTGCACGTCAGTAGCCTCTGTGAGCTAACTGACGATGACTGGGACTACCGCACAACCGCCACATCCTTCATGCTAGCCTCTCGCTGCTTAGCAGCCCCAACTTTAATGAGAAACACTTTCATGCAAGCATGGCGCAAAACATGCACGCACACAGACATTTTTATGGGTTTAAGGCATTGAAGTGCTTTTTGTGGTGCCAGTGACACCTCAGAACTTCTATGACAAATGTATATGACCAATTCTTCTCCTCCCTTTCTGTGCCGTGCTCCCTTAAATTTCTCTCTAGTGAGGTAGAGCCACATTATTATTCAACCACATGGGAATCTCTCTCTTTCAGAGGGAAAATATGACAGCTCCTCAACCCCTCCCTTCTCCCTACTGTATTCAGTCTCGAATAGAAACTTGGTCTGGTTCTGATCAACCTTCTAGTCGGCACGTCTGCAATGCGTCATCTGCCATATGCTGCGGTTACTGTTTTTTTCATGGCCTTACAGTCTATAAACCTAAACCAATATAAGAGGAAATAAGTGCTTCTCTTATCGATTTGATGCATTGCCATTGCCTCCTGTCAATATGTAATTCTGGTGCCTGGATACTGATTAAAGAAATCAATCATTCAAGCTTTCTGTCATGGGTATTTTACAAAACCTATATCAGTTTAGGTTGGCAGATGTTTTGCTTGGTCATTTACTCTACTAATAACTGCTCTTAGATCTAACTTAATGTATCAGGCAGGTTACATTACAGAGCCAACTAACATTGTCCAAAGCTGAGCCAACAGCAGCAAGAAGAGACTGACACACAATGCCATGAAAAAAAAACAGTTTGTGTAAGCTGGGGTACTTTCTACACCTTTTAAAGGACACAGCAATACTTATTGATGTTTGACGTCCACAGTGTGCGTGTGTGTGTGTGTGTGTGTGTGTGTGTGT
>NC_045737.1:21756316-21765432 GCF_008692095.1 Etheostoma spectabile | reverse complement strand
GTGTGTGTGTGTGTGTGTGTGTGCGTGCGTGTGTGTGTATATATATATATATATATACATATATATATATATACACACACAGCATATTATAAAATACATCTTCATTTTGCATTTTCTATTGAAGCACATTTTTAATTGGTAACTGACACATACAATATACTAAAGCAAAACTCCCCTTTTGAACCCAGATGCATGACTGATAACTACTTGTAATAAAAGGAAATACATGCAGGGGTCTTTTTGAATTCCGGATCACATACTGTGAGCAATTAAACTTTGCCCATGTCAAAGCAGTCCCCCAACCACCTATATTTGCCAATCTTAATCTGACAAACTAGTGCGGTTCGTAACTATTTCATTGATGTATGAACTTGAACATTTGTAGCAAAAGCCTCCAGAGAGTCTTTAAACCCAAGCACACCCTTAAAGACCCATCTGAGACAAGTCTTAGACATCTTTTCATCATCATAAGAGGAATCCTAAGGTTTCAGCCGCTGTGGTGAATTTGTGTAATGTGAACAACAGAGTGTAATTTGTTTTTGATACACCTCCCTCCTACATCCCTCCAAACTATACACTTGTATTTCACATTTTTTCACTTACCCCTCACTTGTTTCTTCCAAAAGAATTCACAGCTCTTAGGCTCCTACCAGTGTATTTCACTCATTCATGCTGTTTTCGTACTGTGGTGCTTATAGATGTGGAATGGAATTCACAAAGAGATGAACATTGATGGGAAGTTGCTCTAGATAAGAAAGTCAGCTCAATGCCAGTTTAACATGAGTGTATCTTCCAGCATCAGGTAATCTAGTCTAAGGTAAGGATGATGACTGCAGATTAGGTTGTCCGCACATGACCTCCTTTTTCAACAGTTACTCAACAAAGTGACACACAAATGACAAACCGGAGTATATGAACATAGTACACAGCATTAAATACTGGAAGAAAAGACAAAGACGAAGTGAGGAGGAGGACGGGAAAAGAAACAAGAGCTGGGAGAATAAATTGAGGGAAAGGGACAAAGAAAGAAGCCTAAAGATGAGCAACCGAGAGAAGTTAATCCATTTCATAGTCACCCACCACATCACCCTTCATATGTGGTCTGTGGGAGTGGCAGGGGATGGGCTGGCCTAGATACATGCAAAATGAATAAAGCCATAATATCCTTTGATACAAGTCTTTGAAAACATGGTTAGCTCCAAGCAGCATCTGTTCTTAATTTTAATCTGGTTAGGGTGTTTCTCTAATTCCAGGCAAGTATTATCATCGTCAGCAGGCGTTGTGGATAGCAGGATGTGACATGATCAATGGGATGCACTAATTTAGTGGAAAATAATGTCAATAATCCCTGTTCAATTCAATTTCTCATTGTACATATTCAACTCGTTCAGAGAGTTTAAGATGCTGCACCTGGGAACAGAATACACAATGAACACAATAATGTTGATAAATAACAAAGCAGCTGACTTGGGTGTATATCTTAGAGAGCAGAGGTTTGATACTTGGCTCTCTATCTCCAACAAACAGTCCTATGTGACCTATTTAGCCCAACTAACACCCAGCATCTGAAATCGACCAGACCTCAAAGTATGTGAAGGCTCTCCCCGTGCTCGTCATTACCATGTTTGTTTATCTACTGCTCACTGCCTCAGAGGAACACCCAGTCTTGTTAAGGAGGGAGCAGAAAGCTTTAAAAGTGGAAATAAGGCGTACATTTCAGTCCAGTCCCAGGACGAAGCACGGTACCAAGCTATTTCCATAATGGTAGCTTAACGGAAGCTCGCCGGCTGAGCGAGGGGCACAGCGCCCTCATTAAGGCACTCGCTCAGGAACAGATTAGCGCTTCATTAACATACAGAGAGAAGCGGGGGAAATTACCACTCTCCATTTCACAGTCTAAAAGGCAGGCAAAGACCAGAGTTAGAGATGAGTGGTGGGGAAAAGATGGACTCAATTTGGGAAAAGATAAAAATCGATGTACGGTATAAAATTAGTTATTAAGGCATCCTGAATGTCTCTGACCAAGAATGTGCAAGAAAGAGTTACCTAGCTAGCAGTCTATACCCATATTTCTATCAGTCTTCAGTCAATTTCTCTTTTATTCTCCCTACTTTCACCACCTCTGTCACCCTCCTACCTTTCCAATGACTCTTGTTTCTCAGAAAGAGGCCTGGCTGGGCTTTATTATATTGGTTTAAAGAGAACAAGAGGGGTTGGCCTGGCCTACACTGGTCCTTTATTTCTAATACCATAAATCCCTTTAGCCTACCACCCACATCAACAAAGCCAGACTTCATAATTAGCCTGATGCTAGAGGGTAGGAGACTCAGTAGGACAGTGTGGAACAATGAGCTGACTTTGAAAGAAGTCAACCTGCTGGTAGGGCAGGTTATCCTAAAGTTATAAATCCCAAAGTTTATTCATACTAAGCTCATTAAACTACACCAAGAATGCGCTTCAGAGGATGATTTGATGTTTATTTAACTTGGAAAGAAGTTATAGCTAAAATGTGGTAGCTGCAAGTCCTCTGTCCATTCAGATTTTAAAGTCAAAGATCAAGAAGCAAGTTCTGCAGAAAAGATTAATTAGCCCTTTTGCAGCCGCAAATGAGTTTAAAAAAAAAAAGACCAAAGTGGTCAAACAAAGCCTCTGAGAAAAACTGTGATTTATTGATTCTCAAGCCAATTCTCCAAAAGTGTGTGGACACTAGGTGCAACAAATGCCTGCCCCATTAGCCCGCCCTTTACCTCTCTATGTCCTAATCTTTAAGTCAAAAATTCCATAGTGTTTTTAACCTTTAGATTTATTGGGCCTAATTAGAGAAAATACCTGTCAAGGCAGAAATATCCTGACTCTCACTGGATATATGTGTCTAATTAGGAAAGCTACCTGCAACAGGACACTTAAAACCTCTATCTTAGTCTTGTTACTATTACACACACTTTTGTTAAAATGTTTCTGACCCTCACTAAATATTTGAACCTTTCTTAAATGTTTAATTGGGGACAGCCCTGCTGTCACACTCTGCCCCATTAACATTTAGGGGATTTTACTGTAACTCCTTCTACATATATCTGTATCCTGCATAATTTTAATGCAAACTGTAACACAGAAATTAAACTATTTTGACCTTTGATTATATTTAATTAGTGAAACAATATGCCATTGCAATCTGACAAATGACAGAAAACCACGGGAAACCTACACATTAGCTCCCTTTGTCTCTTCTGAGCTCCCCTGCTGTTACTAAACATAGCTCTCACCTACTCAATACATTGTCCTTTTTCCCCTCTGTATGCTACTGACACTTTGTCTTTTTTCTTCCTGGGCTCTTGGGGGGAAACTGATTATCTAAAGGTTGGCAGGGTTATTATTACCTCCACACTGTGAGCTGACTTTGGTCAGGAGGCACTCAGACTGAACAATGTGCTCTGGGCTAATGAGCTGTACTTCATTCTACGTAAAAGAATAAGAGTCATACCTCTGTGAACTCAATCTTACTGAAGCCAAATTAACCTTACAGGAGAGTCATTTTACACTGGAACATCTTACAATTTCACCTTTTCCCGCCCAAAAATGTATCCCTTGACACAGGTTTAACTTCACCCCTAAACTAAGAGGACTCAAACATTAGACAAAAGTGTAGAGGTAAGGTTACAGCTTTACTGGACTGAGATCAGTGTTACAAGATCTGTGCTTAAAAATGTAACAGCACCATCAAGTTTCCCTAAACTGTTTTTCTGCTTATGTCCCTTAAAAAAAATGCAATCAAATTTGAAATTATCAAAAATGATATATTGGGAAAAAGTAAGATTTCTTTCCATAATTTTGCAATAACTATATATATAAAATTCATTAAATTGTCACCTATTTTTCAATTGATTGATTTAAAATTTTGGATTAAGTATTAAAAACAAAATTAACTCACAGTCGTGTTCCTTGTTATTGTGTATAATTTATTAAAAAAGTTAAGCAGATGTAACCACTTGTCTAGCCAGTGAGATCTCAGAGTTGACTTAAATTAAATGACTACTCAGACAACAAAATGGCCAAATTGACATACAGAGTCACAAACTACTACAACACTTCTGGTGCGAGGTGACACTTTGTTACTCCATGTGATTGATGTATAAATTTACCAACTAGAAGAGTGTGGTAACTTACATTGTTATCCTTAAAATGTATAATATGCTTTTAAAAGTAAAATTTTCTACTTGGAGAGAACACAGACAGGACCATTACTGGCAGCGGGAACACTAAATTACAGCATAATGAGCTCAGTCTGTGCTGTAAGGTTCAGTCACATGTGAAACAATCACCTCTTATTAGCCTGCGGTATATCTCAGGTGTCAGAGTCAGCCACCGAGCTGTAAATTGAAGTGAAAGCAAGGAACCACGCTGACTTGTAACCTTGGGTGTAATATTAAAGGAACAGTTGGACATTTTGGGGAACTACACTTTGGTTTAAGAGGGAGTTAAGCAGTGAGCAAATCCTTTCCGTCCAGCAGCATCTCCACCGGTTGCCTAGCAACCTCACATTAACAACAAGATTCCAGAGAACCACAAACTTCTTTACCTTCTTGTTTGTTGGTTTTTGAGCTTTAGAACTGTTAAAGATAACGCTGGGGATAATTCAACATTGTCATTTAATGCCTTTTAGTCACATAGCATCCTTATCCAATGTAAATATTTCTAATTTAAAACTAAAGGAACGGGTTATTGAATGTTTTGTTTAAAATGTGTAAAGAGTTTTGTCTGATGTAATGTATCAAGGTGGAAACACATTAAACATTAACTTGACAGACAAAACTGGTATCACAGGGGCCATTAAGTAGCTGTTCTGGAATTTTCAATCGTATCACACCATCTTCCTCAACAGACGGCGTTAATGCATTTGTAGTGAAATTGAATTCAACAATTATTGATGAGATGTCTTTAAAGTGCTCATAAAACGGTAATTTGTACATCTACATTTGTAAGAACAGATACTCAATGTATCTTGTGATGAGATTGCTTTATCAACTACTATTTCCAAGGTCAATATTTTAAATTGATATTCTTATTCATTTTGTGAAAATGTTTAATAACCATCTTACCCAGGCTTAAACACAATTTTCATAATTCAGACCAACTTCCATTTAGAACAGAAGTCACATTTTAGTCAGGGCAATAGACATTATATCTGGATGCTATAAAGCACTGCATTCCTGAAATAAAATCCAACCATGCAAAATAACATCACAGACCTAACTCATCCAAATGCAGTAGCCTAGATTCTTTTCCTCTCTTTCAACATCTCACAGAGTGGGAAAAAAACCTGATATGAAAGCTTTGATTGTACTTTATCCTTGAAGTGTGAATAAGTAAACAAAGCCAACGCAAAGAGAGAGAAAAAAGAGGTGGAAAAGAAGCTTCAGGTGTCATCCAAATTCCACAGCTATCCTTTAGTCTTTCACGACCAAATCAAAACATACCCAGTGTCTCTCGTTTTCATTGTCAACCCGTTTACTGCCTCTCCCCCTGCCCGGGCTGCTCCATCCATCCATCAACCAATGTTTTTCTAACCTGAAAACTTGCACGCACACACACATGTACGTGAGCACACACACACACACACACACACACACACACACACACACACACACAACCACCAACACACCACACTACTAGCCTATCCATCCATGCAGCGTCCACATCCACAATACACAATACTACACATGCTTGCTTGCTCACACACACACACACATACACGTTCTATACTAACACGCGCCGCCACAGCCAGACAGGCACACATCATCACCACCTTTAACCTTTCCTGTCTTTGCACGGAAGTCGTGATAGCCTCAGAAATGTGAGAGACTGTAGAAGCGTAGCCTCTGCCGAGCTTCCTGAAACGCTAGAGTTGTTTTTAAACCACGCTTTCACTATCTCAGGTCAAAATGCTTTCTTTAAAGGAAGCTCATCATCTCACAAACTTTGGAAAGGGCCGTGAAAGGTTTTCCAATGTTTCAAAATCGAGGTTGCGTGCTGTCTCTCTCAAAAATGGATGACTTCTGGCGATTTAAGTGCCTCACTGAAAGTGCAATTCCAAGCTGGACTTTGCCATTTACCTGGGGGGGTACATTAAGGTGCCATCTATCTTTAAAAGTTATAGTGGTACCTGTGTTAATAATAAACTCAAGCCCACGTTACAGGTACGCAAACCAAGTCCCCAGTCTAATAGCCACAGACTCCTAATTTGGGATATTCAAAATAACTTTGAGAGTTGGGTATGAGCAACACAGCCGCTGGCAAGACTAAAATATGCCTTGAGATAGAATTAACTAAGTTAGGATGAACCCTTAAAAAGGTGGCGGGTGTGTGTGGGAGGGGGGTGGGGGTAACTGTCTCCCTTTGAGGGCTTCTGCTGTGACTAAAAGGATTTGGGAGTTTTTTGACGTAATGGCAGAGAGAAAACCTTGTTGGGAGCCATTGCCAAAAGGCAGAGGATTTTTTTTTTTTTTTATCCCTACCCCACCTTCCTCCCTTCTTGTTCTCGCTACCCTATCTCTTCATTCTGCTCTCCACACCGATGTGTCTTTTTTAGAGGCTACAAAGCCGGGGTGTCTTATCGAGGCTTCCCAGGTCTACAGGCAAGGCTGAGGAGAAGCTACTGTCAGCCCCACTCTCTGCTATCAGCCCTGTGGCAGTCACAATGAGGCTGACATGCATCCTCAAGCAAGCACATTTACACACACACACACGCACGCGCACGCACGCACACACACACACACACAGTGCGTCTCATCATTTTTATGGGGACCCGCCATTGACAATGCATGTTAATGCATCAATGCATTCCTTAGCCCCTTACCCTAACCTTAACCATCACAACTGAATGCCTAACCTTAACCCTTTCCCTCACCCTTATCATAACCGGATTCTAACTCCAATCCTAAAACCAAGTCTTACCCCTCAAACAGCCCTTTAAAGTAATGGGTCCAGCATTTTGGCCCCACAAAGCTGTCTGGACCCCACAAGTATACTGGACTCCCGTTTTTTTGGATCCCATGAATGTTTAAATGAGAACACACACACACACACACACACACACACACACACACACACACACCACACACACACACACACACACACACCACACACACACACACACACACACACACACACCCACAGCACATCACACCCACACACACACACACTTACAGGTTTATCAACCCCAAACAAAAGCCTGGTAAAGACCAGTCATTTTCCTTTCCTTTATGGCTTCAGCAGGAAAAAATGCGCTTAATAGACATAATTGTAAAAATGTTTTATGAAAACTGTCAAGAAGAACCAGACCAGTAAATAGAGACTGGGTGAAGCTGACAACAAGCTGACAGCTTATTCAAATAAGATGCATAGCACATCTTAATCCTATCCAGTCAGTGAAAGGCAATGCATATGAAGTTATTATTGCCAAAGTGATTTTAAGGCATAATTGATGATAGCATTGAGGTTGGCTTTCTGCTATTCTCTCTTAAAAAAACAAAAACATTATCTGGCTAAATGTGCTTTTGTTTTTCACAGCCACAGAAACAACCATAATAACTTAATCTATCACCAACTGCTTCAGAACCATCAATCAGCTATTCATTTCCTACGCTTCACTCCTGTCACTTCTCGGCTAGCTGCCATGTTTATCACTCTTAGACAAGAATATCCATTGAGAAATTGAGATGGTATTTATTGTTGTAGAGCGGTTAACCTAGAAAGTGCAATGATTCACTTCTTGAGACAAAGAAATATGTCAAAAACATTCCTGCAAATCAAATTTATGTACGATCTGTGAAAGGATAGAGAGAGGGAAAGATAAATCAGAGAGAGAGGCAACGTGAAAAAACATGCAGGCTGTTAAGTTCTTTGTCCATTGTTCTCTCAAGCTCTGCAGGTGTGACTGGCAGACAGGCAATCTGAATCACACCCATTGTTTTAATTGGTGGCCTAGGAATCACACACACACACACACACACACACACACATATTGCAAACCCACAAAGAAGTATGGTTGTTAGCATTTGTGTGACTGTGAAGGGTGTGTAAGTTGGAATGAGGAAAAGGTGGGTGTGCTAAAGCATGACGGAGAAACACATCTCCGCATATTGAAATTACTACACCCAAATGAGCTTTGGTTAGCAGACGACCTCTAAAAATGTACAGTCATGCCAGAAGGATTAGCCAGGGTGGGTCCTCTATCTATATCTTACTGAGATGAAAGATTCCTGGCTGAGAGAGTTTGTCACTAACATCTAATATATAAAGTTTTAAATTTAAGTTAACATTTGTAACATGTGTGAAATCTTTAGAGACTCCATAATGCTTTAAGTAATGTTAGATGTTATACTTCTCCTCGGGGAAATTTGTACTCTTTATTTGACCTAGCCCAACTAATTAGAAACAGCAGGCAGTTGCAGCACAGCACAAAGTGACCACCTTTACTTCCTTGGTCAAAGGCAACAACAGGAGTATTCCCACTGTCTAACATGTTGGGTTGGATGGAAAATAGCAAGAACAGAGAAAATCTATGCAAATGCAGGAGGAACAAGAACGGTTCCAAATAATGTTGTGCATAAGAACACAGAGGGTAAACTTTTGCAAGGCTTTCACACTTTTCATCGTCTATTTGTTTTTCTTTTGCACTCTGTCCATCCTGCACCAATCAACAAGCTTGTGAGTCTTTTCTACATGCTTATTTTATACCTTACAGATCATGTTCAAACTGGTAATATGAAACAGCAGAGACTTTGTTTCGTTGAGATTACTTCTCAGAAAAAAAAATGACAAAATACTGACTATACCCAAAATGAGAAAAATATTGCCTCGGTGAGTTGGAAGGTGTGACATCTACCTCTGTTAACCTTTGATTTCTGTGGATTTTCTCTCACAGCTGTGGGCAAAGCTAAATCACAGCTGTTTGACATTACACAACCGTTTTACATTACACAACCGGATAGGATGGAAATCACCTGCAAGATGCATTTATTTCTCATATCTCACTTATTATTTACTATTTACTCATAATTCCCATTCTCACATCTCTCTTATTTTTCATTCATTCATCATTCTCATTTTCTATTTCA
>NC_045737.1:21756132-21756306 GCF_008692095.1 Etheostoma spectabile | reverse complement strand
ATAATGTTCATACTGTTCATATTGTAATAAAATAACATAATACTATTTATTCCAGTATCCTTGCACTATGCTCCATATTTAAATACTTTTTATTGCACTCTTTGTTAACTCATGCCTCTATATTGTTCAGTTTAGAGTATGTATATATTGTGTGTATATATTAGTGTGTATATT
>NC_045737.1:21756049-21756122 GCF_008692095.1 Etheostoma spectabile | reverse complement strand
GTTTTGGTTGTTTTGTGTGTAAGCACAGTGTGAGTAACAATTCTCCAAAGAAAAATTCCTCGTATGTGTCCTC
>NC_045737.1:21753808-21756039 GCF_008692095.1 Etheostoma spectabile | reverse complement strand
CAAATAAAGCTGATTCTGATTCTGATTACTTACTTAATAGTCTGTGGGGATGTTTGTGTGAAATGGTGTTCCAAAGCACTGATATCTTGAATGTATGGTATGTGTTCGAGAAAGAGTGTGTATTAGTATATGCGTGTTGCTGCTTTGTTGTGTATGATGGGGCCAAAGCCTCTATAACATCGAGGCAGAAGACGCCCACATAAACAAGTGGGTTCTGACGCTTGTACTAGACTTACAACAATGAGGATTATTTCCCTACACCCACCACCACTGGCATGTTCTGGCCTATCAGACAAGCTGTCATATTCAGCATTGTTCCTTCTGTGCTATTGCATAGTAACAAATGGTAAGAATAAAACTGTTTGTGTAGGAGAAGAAAAAATGTCATACTGCAGTGCATAATCTCCACCATTGGCAATCATTTAAACAGCCAAGCTAGAATCATTTGCATTGAATCTACCGACCCTGTTTTTTAATATTTCAAATATAGAGCTGAGTTACTCATCAGCACTGTCAGATATTTTGAATGGTAGTCCTTCACCATACACATTAAATGTAGAATGCCGATGTAAAAAGCTGTGCCAGTGGCGACCACCATTCTTAAAACAATAAGTTGGTTGTATTGTGGCAGTGTTTTATTTGGCTCTCAACATTACATTATTCAAACTGAAAATGAATGCAACCTTCAAGCTATTGAACCGCCACCAAGTCACAGCTGGTAGCAACTTGTACAGTTTTTAAAGATGGTATAAATGTGGGGATAAATTCAGATCCCTAGGGGGAATGATGGGACTACCACTGCATGTGTATGTATTATATGCGTTTGTGTGCATGTATTCAGTTTGCACATGGGTGTGCAATATCAGAGTGCATGAATGTGTGTGCGTGTGAATAGCATCATTAGAGGAAGGTCAGTGTGACACTAGCCACACTACTTCATAAATAATGTAAAACGATACAGGAATTAGACTTTGTAATTATACTTCTCCACGGCACTATGGGTGCAGTTTGCATGCATGTAGGTGTGGGCATTTTCTGTGTGTGTGTGTTTGTGCATTTGTAAAATCTCTAATTAGCTCCAGGAGAATACCAGTGGCTATTCAAGTGTTGCATTAGTTAGAGCTGGGGATGAAGAAGGCAGCGCAGGCCTCAAAATGCCTTGGTTCATTAGAATTTGTGAGGTTTTGTGTGAGTGTGAATAAACAAACACCAAAAAGAATACGTGAGAGAAAGAGAGAAAATGGGAAGAAAAGAAGAAATAGAGACAACCTTTTGAAATATACATGCTCACAGGCTTGCACTGTATTTGTATGAATGAGCACAAGTGAACGGCTCACATTTATAAAGTGTGTCTGGCAGTGAGTGAACGCGAGTGTTGCACTTGTGATCATATTCATCCCTGTCAGCTCAGTCACATTTTAAACCGCTGATTCCAATCTGTGACTTTTACTCAAACAGCACATGGTATTTGGCCACTACTCTAATGACATTTAGCGTTGACCGATAGGGACTGCATGTCACTCCAATTAGAAGAAACACTCCCCTGTTTGGCAAGCTGTTAGACAAACCTTGACTCCTCCCTGCAAATTTGGGGATGAATTATTGAAAAGGGCAGAGCTGAGCACCTTGATGAGGTTGGCACATTTGGCTGGCTGAATGGTCAAACTGACACAGCTTGAGGACAGAAGAGAAAGGCCACTGCTATCTCAGCAGCTCAGAGCATAGCTGGTTCGGTGGCTTTGTCTGGAGGCTGGGCCTTATCACGCAACCTACTGGGCTTTCACCCAGCTCACCCTGTTTGACAGAAGTTAACAGAGTGCAGGTTATAACATCAGTATTTCAACAACTGCCCTCATGGTAGACTTTTACAAATATGAAAGATTTTGGTATTTTGAATGTAAAATGGTTGCCCACGCTGGTTCCAGAAGTTCAGGGTCCAGTCCGGGAAAAGCTTCAGGCAGGTAACTATATTCTGTGTACGTCAGAAAACATTCACATCTTTAAACATAGCAGCCTATTAGAAAAGTTAAACAGCTCCATAACAAAGTGAAAAGACCACTGATTATTAGGAATGGGTATCAAGAACCGGTACTAAACTGGTACCGATACCAGACAGTACCCAGCGTTAGCAACAAGCTAAAGAAATAAACATTGAGATGCTCCTATACATGTACTCTATACATAGATACTGTATATATATATATATATATATATATATATATATATATATA
>NC_045737.1:21751977-21753798 GCF_008692095.1 Etheostoma spectabile | reverse complement strand
ATATATATATATATATATATATATACACATACATACACATATATACATATACAATACACAATATACAATACATACATATATGGTATATGCACATATATATCCATATACACATATATATATACATACATACTTACATATTTACACACAGTATACACAGTGTACACATATATATATACTAACACAAACAGTGCCAACTGTGCCGTTGGTATTGGATGCCCTTAGTGAAAGCATAGCCGATCAATTGTCAATTAGGGTATTGAATACATGTATTTCTTTGTTTTCAATAGCAGACACTAGACAACAAATAGCTCTATATCAAACCATTCTTGAATGTGTTTCTTGTTTTATTGTCATAGATATTTTCAGCCACACCAAATGCCATTGGGACATTTACTTAAATGACAAAACCCAGATTATTAAAATCTAATTTACATTTTGTTGTTACATTTCAAAAGCTTTTGTACAATTTGCTTGACAGCTGAATGGAAACACAGCTACAGAGCCAGCCAGATAACTACACTATTCTATGCTGCTGCAGTTCCTGAATGTGTGCACCAACCTCTCTCATGTGCGAGGGCGTGTGTTTGAGAAATAAAGTGTGTTAGCTGTCCCCAAGTGTTGATTGAAGCTGCTGATGACAGAACGGTGGCACTGGGTTCTTTTCTGTCCTGCTCCCCAGGCCCCTGACCCACCTAATTGGTTTTCATTGTTTAAAAGACCAAACCATCAAAGATGCAACTGACAGCTTGACTGATTTCACTTTCAGATTCAGCACTCTATATTATTTATGACTGACAAACAAAGCCTTCTGAAATACACTCTTTTATATGTATATATATATATATAATATACAAACGAGAATGTGCGTGTGTGTGTGTATGTGTGTGTGTGTGTGAGTGTGTGTGTGTGTGTGTGTGTAAGTGCATTCAAAGACAAGTCAGCCAGCACACATTGACACAAAGCAATGAAAATGTATGACCAAAGGCCCTGCATCTGTGTGTGAGTATTTGTTGATGTGTGTGTTTGAGAAAGAAAAAGGAAGATGGACAGTGTGTGTGTTTGCATGCATATGTGTTCCAGAAAGAGACAGATTGTATTTGTGATCGTGTGTTTGTGCACGTTCAAAGCCTCCATATCTTGCCTCTGCACAGACTTTGCAGAACTGACAATGCTGAAGTACAATCACTGGAACAAGTTCTGTGGGAGTTTTGCTCCAAACAATACAGAAAAGGGTTCATGCTAGTGATCAAAGTTGTAGAATAACCCAAGGAAACATCACTGCATAATAAAAATAGGCTCATGAATTCTTGCTAAACTCTGTTGTGCACAAAAATAAATGTCAAACACATAATGGACTCGGAGGCTTAAATGTTAAACTTAAATCATGCAAGCGTTTGACACAAAACCTAAAACAAAATAGCTCTCAGTCGGCTCAAAATGACTTTTCCAGCTCCACAAATAGGTCTTTTTCACATGAAGATGTCAGCTAACGTCTGAAGAAAGAACTGAAACCACAACAAGGAGCTTTTCCTTCTATGCATCCATCTCTTATTCCATGAGCTTTGTTTTTGACTAAATGCTTTTCTTCATCGCCACCCAGCTAATCTCTGCCAATCTGCCCTGACTTGCCATTAAGGTTACACCAGATATTGAATCTGGCATTGATGGGGGGGCTTAATGTAGCAAAGAAATCTGCTACATTTCTATCAGTCTGACACTACTGGATGCAGCGCAAACCGGGAAAGAACCTGGCTCCACCCACACATGTTCAGCTACACACTAAAAAGACTGTGTGCACACACACACACACACACACACACA
>NC_045737.1:21749818-21751967 GCF_008692095.1 Etheostoma spectabile | reverse complement strand
CAGACACACACGCACACACACACACACTTTTATCCCAGGCTACGTTTTCTCTTTAGGGTGCCAATCAAACATTCATAATAACTTGCTTTTGGACTTCCAACAACAACATCTTTCTCTACCTGCCTGTCTGTTACCTTTCTTTTCACAAAGAATCACAATGTGAGTTTTGTCAATATGGCACAGCAACCTCTCTTTCATTCCCTCTCTCTTTACTACTGTGATAGTGCTCTTAGCGATAAAGGCTGCCTCTATTATTAGCAGTGTAATAGAAGGCTGTGGTTGTTAGGATCTGACAAGCAGTTGATAACAAAAGTGCTTACTCCTCCGTTCTCCCTGCGCTCCTGCTATATCATTTAGAAAAGAGTTGCAGAGCAGCATATCATGGCCGACTAATGGCTTTAGAATATTACTGCTGCCACAGTAAGCAACACTAACCATTACTCAATTTGTACAGACATTAAAGAGAACATCATTACATTTAAGAATGTATCTGTTATTCCACTGATTGACCATGCTCCAATTCATATTTGTGATCATGCACAACAGCCAGATGTCAAATTAAGAAGAGAAATTAAGAAAGAGGCCTAGAGTTGCTGTCAGGATTCAGCATACAATTGTGAACTCACAGCTGCTTCGTCTGACATTTCATACTTAGTGGTTTAGGAAGTTTCAACGAAAACATGCATCTGTATTCCCAGAAAAGGCCCCAGGGTGCTTTTCAGACACATGTATCATATCCCCCAATTTATTATGTTTGGAGAAGCTCCAGATTAGGTGACATCAAAAGGTTGAGTCCAAGTTCACCCAGTACAGGCTTTCGGGGAGTGTATTCCTTTCGTTTCCAAATATAGACTCAACTCTGTTTAGCCAAAGGTGTAATATGCAAGTATTAAACTAAGTGGAGATGTTTCTTAAAGAAAACCTCCACTTTATTACAACTTGGGTCTCATTATTTTATAGTGTGGCAACTAATAATAATAGCAATTGATGAGATCTGGAAAGACAGAGACATTGCTTCAATAAAGTCTAGTGGGGCAAATAAACTTAAGTAGTCAAACATTTTCTTATCAAATGTGACTATTTGCTGTTTTTTCTATGTCATTTGACAGTTAATTGAATATCTTAAAGGGATAGTTTGATCTTTTAAAGTAGGGTCAGTGTAGTACCTACGGTAGATGGCGGTCGGAACGCCCCCATTTTGGAGAAGCAGACAGGAGTCCCAACACGGAAGCTAAGCTATGTACTGCTGAGGACGGGGGCAACAGCTAACCGTATTAAAGATACCTAAACAAAAAAAGGGCAACCTAAAAAATACCTTTAAGTGTATGCTACATTTAGAATATTTTCACCGCATTACTTTACTTTGATGGGTAACCTAAGCCGTCATATCCATCTATGCTGTCTTTATGGCCACCAGAATCCTATGACAAAAACATTCATTTTAACTCGCAAAACATGAGAGTTGCTGGTCTAATGCTGATTGGTTTGTTTTTTTCTCCAAACTGGAAGTGTGCCAACAGGTAATTCACTGACTATGGATAAGTAGCTCATATAACCCCACTTGAAAAGATCCAAACTATTCCTTCAATATTTCAGGCTTGATCAGATTTAAACAAAACAAGCTAAATGAAGACATCCTTGTGGCCTCTGAGAAATTGAAATTCATAGACTAGTCAATGAAATAATAAAGACAGAGATATTCGTTAGTTGCAGAACAATTAACTTGGTGAGTAAAATGTTAGACAAAACTACAACATTTAGTAGTACGGCAGAGGAGAAACTGAATGAACAGTGACCAATTAAGTTCTCAGCGGATACCAAAGCATACCATGGGACCTGTCCCTGTTTCTGAGAATATGTGTGAAAATCAACTGCTGAAAAAGTGTGTGAGCGTTCTCTATTGTGAAGATAAAAACACAAGAAACAGTAGAAAACAATGGTTATTATATTACAAGTGTGCCTGTTCTTCTTGTTCTGGGGTGAGGGTCAATTACAGCCTAAGCATGCATGTCTTTGTGCTGGTAGTGAATTTGGATCCGACAACTGCAGCAAAGGCATGCAAAGCCAGAGTAGATTTCTAGTGGTGTATGTATTTGGAGCGGTGTGGACCACTCTGAAAAGTGTGTGTGTGTGTGTGTGTGTGTGTGTG
>NC_045737.1:21749120-21749808 GCF_008692095.1 Etheostoma spectabile | reverse complement strand
TGTGTGTGTGTGTGTGTGTGTGTGTGTGTGTTCTGCCAAGTCTAAGAAAGCGACATACTAGAGTGTCTTCCTATATCTATAATTCATAGTGCAAGCTCTAAACAAAGACCAGAGTATTCGGCGCCCATCAGACAGTCTACAAGGGAACCGACACGGCTGCTAAAGCTGCAAACAAAATATAGTAGCTGGATAGCCAGGACCTGGTGCAAGAAAGAGGCATTACAGACTGTGATTGCAGGAACGAGCACACATGCTGACAGCCACATGTGGAATAAGGGATACTATTTTCTATGTGTCTGTTTTTCTCTCTGCCCTGATGGATTTTCTCTGACCCACATTATCAAGGAAACAGACAGGCTGACATGTAAACAGATTCAAATATGACTCAGTGTGCTGTCTGCACTGAAACAAAGACTCTTTCAGCACTGTCCCATTTTTCTCTTGTTGTGACAGACACCTGTAATCACCCCACACTCACCAGAAGGACAAACATGCAATATTTAGAAACTCCAGCTCCAACCATTTCCTGCGAAAAGATGTAACATTCTTTGTCTTGGTTTTTGTTGTCTGCTACATGGGCTGAAGCTTGTCGAATTAGTCACACGCACTCATAGCTATAGAAAGTATTCTTGTGCCATTTTCTTTCAGACATAAAGTGGTGTAATAGTCTAATACTGGATATAATACA
>NC_045737.1:21747088-21749110 GCF_008692095.1 Etheostoma spectabile | reverse complement strand
TTTAAATCATACAGTAATACTGAAATGATAAGTTGATTATTGATGAGTCAAGGGAAAAAAAAATTTTTAATTAACAATTTTGTATGATCAGTTTAAACCTGGAATAACCTAATTTCTTTCTTTCATCGTCAACTTCAGTTCAGATTGTGAAAAGCTAGAGAGTCAAAGTCAGCAAACTGCCTTGGCAATGTCAGTTACACAGCAATACCGTTTCTAAGGTTGGCTAATGGCTAACATTAGCGACCATATGCCAATGGTATTAGTCATGGCTGAAAATATTTGTATACAACACAACAATTTATCCCGAACATTGTGAAATTAAAAGATATTTTGGTATCCACAAATATATTTCTTTTGTTTATACTGGAACAAAACAAAAAAAGCATAAACAGTAAATCTTAGCTTATTTCGCACAGAAATTCATAAATGGCCTGAACAATATTGCTGGCACATTTTTTAAAGTGTCAAGAAAGAATTCAAGCAGGTGATTATCTTGTAAAAAGTGCTATATTAAATAAACGTCTTATCATTATTCACCTTGAACTCACCTGTGGTACTCTGTACTGTTTTTTGACTACCAGATCAAATAAAGCTGCAGCAGCAAACCCCCGGAGTGTACTGAATGAATATGAGCAAGGGTGCGTTTATTACTTCAGGGTTCAGCATTTAATTTACACTGGGAAGATTTGTGTAATTAATTTGTCAAGCAAAAACATTTTCTGCTTTGGCTTCTCAAATGTGAGGATTTGATGCTTTTTTATTTCATATTTTTGGAAATGTAAAATTTAACAAAACAATCAGTTTAAAGACATCTTTGAAGTCACATTTGGTGCTGGGAAATTGTGATGGCATTTTTTTTTACTATTTTCTGACAAATAATGGACTAAATATTGACATATAAAAAGAAAACAATATTAATATCGCATCCCTTAACCCTTTATCTAGACGAATACAGGTGCTCTAAATGTTGACATTGTGTGTCAGTTTCAGCAGCATTTGACTGGCTATCACATATCATATATGTGATAGCATCAATAGGACATGCTGTTTGTTTGTATTCAGTGCATTGAGATGTTATAATGGTTCCACAGGGCCTTCCTTGCATCTGCTTCTGTAAGCCTCAGTTTCAATGCCTCCATTATTGGTGGGACATATATATGGTGCTGTAATTAAAACACCATAATAGCAGGTGACACATGTGGTGCTCTAAACACACAAATTGTCATGGGCTTCAGCTATCAAAGTAATACTTGTTCCAATTATCACAAAGACAAATGAGCCAGGCAGATGGGGGATGTTCATTCAAGATGTCACGAAAAAAAAAATGGGGAGACAGTGAAGAGAGGTACGGTGTGTTTAATATTAAGAAAAAGAAAAGGGATTGCAGAGATGGCTAGATAATGGCACAAAGAAATGGTATGGACGTGCCAATGAAAGTGGCCTTTCGTAACTGATAGAAGGATCATTTTTTATCTTACATGTCACTGTGACTCATCCTTTACAGCAGCCAAAAATAGCTTTCTCACCGACTGCACATTCAGTATGTTTCTCTTCTCATTCATTAAAGTAAGGGGAGCACGTAAAAAGTTGGGAGCTTTATAGTGCACAGGTAATAACGTGTAAATGTCTTCAATAGAAAAATAATTAAGTTCAAAAAATGATTTAGCATTAAAACATTGCCAAAGCTACATGTTTGTAATAGAAGCCTGAGCGCCTACATATACTAAAGCTGCATTGTACTTTATCTGTAAACCATAATTTGTCCACTTGCCAACACAGACCATCTTGGAGTAAATACTAGTGTGTTGGCTGTCTGTGTTCAGGCTGGTTCCGACTACGGAGGTTTTCATTTGGATACAGTAGTTAACTCTTATTAGCTCTAAGGGTAACCTGGCTTGTTTATTTTATTATGTGAACAAGGGCTGAATGATATTGTGTTTTAGCATCGACATCGCGATGTGCGCTTGCGCATTAGTCACATCAAAGGACGTTGCGATGTTGACGCTAATCCTTTTTTGCTGC
>NC_045737.1:21746977-21747078 GCF_008692095.1 Etheostoma spectabile | reverse complement strand
AGTAAACTTTCACCGTTCTCCTTTTACATGATTATTAGCGGCCGACCCTTCCCCTTTAAGACAGGGGGCCATGTGGGCAGCGTGTGTATGTGACGTTAGTC
>NC_045737.1:21746596-21746967 GCF_008692095.1 Etheostoma spectabile | reverse complement strand
TATTGTTATGGGAAGTGAGGCTCTCCGTGTGTAAAAAAGTATCATAGGCAGCAGCTGCCCCTGACACAGTGATGTGCACAGTTTTTGATGGGTAGTCAATGTTTTATGTTCTCTGCTAATACAAACTAAATCACCTGATTAATGCTACATAATCACAACGTCCCCTGGCCATTTCTGCCGCAGAAAGCTGCTACCGGCCAGACTAAAGCTAATATAGTTAGCCTAAAGAAACAAGGGGTCTGTCCGTCCCAACTAATGTTACGGTTTGGAGCCACGACACTAGAAACGTAACACTAATTTACTACAGAAGTCTGTGTCTGATCTAACGTCATTTACACTGATTTAATTGGATACACAGAGTTTGTTGCTAG
>NC_045737.1:21744268-21746586 GCF_008692095.1 Etheostoma spectabile | reverse complement strand
ATGCAGGTCTGATCAATTTATCAAAGTAACGAGCTGGCCCCGCTAGTTGGTCACAACCTGAAATTTAGAGGAAGCAACATGAAGTCATTGTCATACACTTTAGGCTGGATTGATAGTATTATATGAATACAATGGTGTCATGCTAGCCAACCAGCATAGTTCTACCTGATTTCCTTCTCCAAAATCACTTCAGAAGAGTAACGTTAGTCACAGCGCTTACTTGCTTTGGTGTTTGTAAAGCATTAAAGTTTAACAAAGAATGGTTCACATTAGAAAAGATCCTTTTTCATTGTTATCTTCTATGTAGATGCACTCCCCTACAAAATCACCGCAGTAGTCGAGAATGATTTATTATTTCCAAATAGAGCTATTTATGTCATCTTTTAAAAATTACTTTTTCTGTATCGCAATATATATCGCAGGGGAAAATCTTTTGCAATGTCAGTTTTTTCCAATATCGTGCAGGCCTAATGTGAATCAATTTGTCACGCTGAATGTCCTGCAGTTCAAAATCTGTCGGTTCAGTAAAGCGTTGCTTGATACTCTAAATGAAAAAATGCTCCAAAATTTATATTGAACAGCCAAATCTAATTCAACTGAAGAAAAAGGTACGGGAAGAACAAGAAAAACACTGAAAAACAGACAGGGAGAAGCAGAGGCAAATACTTCAGTTGAAAAGCAATGTTTATAGTATATTCTATTTAAATGGCACCTGACTAAGGAAAACAAAATATCTGGAAATAGACCGGCGCTTTCACATCGTTTGTTCACACCTCCCACACTTCCTAGATGGAGGGTGCAAACATTGAAAAGAGACAAATCACATTAAGCACCTATAAACTGCCGAACCCTGAATTGAAATGACTACAGCTGGCAGTTTATCCGTGGGCAGAGCTAGCTCTGCCTCTGTGGACTATTTATTCAAGGCTTACTGTTTACAAGACTTTCAGCTCAACCCTCAAGCCTTTCAACTCTTGAATTTAAGCTATGCCCACACCAATGAGAACGCATCTTAAAATGTACTAAACATGAAAAGCAGGTTACCGGCATACTGGCGAGTCTAATCATTAAAACATCAAGACAATAAGAAGATATCTTTAAAATGTTCTTCTGCCTTAAAACACCTGTACAACACTTCAAGCCACAATAGAGAACTTTTTGTACCATAAAATAATGTTTCCAAAATTGTTTCAGTGGTTTATAAACTTGTAAAAGGGTGAACGGCACTTCTGTATTCACTTTGCAGCTCTCTACCGGTTATAACCGCACTATGCAAGTTTGTCAGATCAGGTAGCGGATCTATAGTTCCATAATGGGACAATTCCGCTTCCAACCTGTAGGGGCACCGAAACGGGAAATGTTATAGTGTTGCTTTAAATCTACTTTTGGACTTATAAAATAAAAGTTAACAAACCTATTGAAAAAGCTATGTTTTCCCTGTTCACACTACAAAATGAGGCTAGTCTTATTTAATTCATCCAGCCTGGAGAGACAAACCTTAATGAATATATTCATATTTATAAGTTGCTGGGGAGTGAGATTTAACAGTTCACCTTTAATTATCCAATAAGAGCTGCAGTGCACTGCATTGAACAACAAACCATCATTTTACGCATTAACTGATCTAATTTGACCTATTAACTGGTCTAACATTATCAAACATTTCCTAAAATCTATCCCTGGGTCTCTTTTAAACACAAAATAAATCTTCATGTTTAAGAGTTTCTAAATCAGGAAGCAACACTGCAGAGCCAGAGAGAATGGAGACACTTAAGAGCTCCAGTGCCAAGATAAAAAGGCCAAGGAACACAAGCTGTGTGTGTGCCATAAAACAATGATTATGGTACTTATTGTTGCTTGATACAGAAAACGAGGGAAGGTGTCTTGTCATGTCCAGACTCTGCTACCAAGCCCATAAACTCTGTCTTTTAGCAGACCTGGGAAATGATGTTCTAACTTTAGAGCAACCGCTATGGTGGCTGTAATGGCAAGGTATTGAATGCAGCATAGCATGAAGTGAACTAATACTATTGATATCCATTTTGCATTCTGGTTAATCCTAGTAATCAACAAACCCAAGTTTTACGAACCAAACTTTCTTGCTTCAAACTTCACGTTCACCTCTGAATCTGCTTATTAAAACTTGACTGTGAAAAAGCTGTGTCAAACCTTAATCTTCTAAATGTGTGTGGGGTAGCTTAAACAAGAACTGAAGCTAGCCAACATTTTGTAGTGTGAGCCTTAACTAACCATCGTTGTGCCAGGTTCTAGGATAAGTGGTACTCAACCCCTTCAGCCAAACGCTCCATTTTGAAACA
>NC_045737.1:21743605-21744258 GCF_008692095.1 Etheostoma spectabile | reverse complement strand
TTTTAATGTATTAGGTTGGCACAAGGCTGGAGTGGGGGCCATGGGCAACCGAGCTCTCTCTCTGTGTGTGTGTCTGTGTGTGTCTGTGTGTTTGTGTGTGTGTGTGTGTGTGTGTGTGTCTGTGTGTTTGTGTGTGCGTGTGTATGAAAAGAGAAAGTGCTCGCAGAAGACGAGTAACGGCTGCTATTCACAACTGTAAGGCCTGTTTTTTTCCGCTATGTGGCAGAGCTTGAAGATTGCCAAGGCAGCCAGCCTGTGCCCCCATGGTATGTAGACACTGTCGCCCTCATACACATTCACAAGGAGAGGGGGGGGGGAGTGTGTGTGAGAAAGACCGATATAGAGAGAGAGGAAGGGTTGGGAGAGTTTACAGTACAGCTTTCAGGAGACAATGTCAACTGCACTTCCAATAGAGGGTTTTCACGACGTGTCATCAGACTGAAAGTCGCCATATTGGAGGTACTCCGCGTCACAACAAAGCAAATGCACTGAATTAGATCCCACACATCGTCAAGAAAAAAGGTTATTATTGCAGTGTTTTAGGTTGTACAAATAGGTCAGACCGAGAAGAAAACATTTGGAATATTATCGACTTCCAAAAGTTACTCAAAACCAGGTAGAGAAATGCCAGAAGTTATCAGAGGAAAGGAGGC
>NC_045737.1:21742716-21743595 GCF_008692095.1 Etheostoma spectabile | reverse complement strand
TGGCAAAGCTCAAACTCACTCAGGTAGTGGAGATAGCAAATTGGGGCTCTTTGAAATGAAAAAAGAAAATGATTTAGAGTCACTTGGCTACACTTTGAGTATTGCAATGATGTCATACAGTTAAGGTTAGGTTGATTAAAGATGTTATTGCATTACTTACTTTGGTCTTCCCAACACAACGGTTGTTAATGACTTGGTACTGTGTCTCTCTCACCAATTCACACACCATCTGGTTGTAGGCCTCCAAACCTTTGTAGGATGTGCAATTAAAGGAAGAATCATCGGGTTGTCATGGATTTAAGAAGAAGGAGCCAACTCGGCATCGCCAATAAACTGTTATTTCTCAAAATATCGCTCCTTTTCTTGTGGTCCAATTCCTTCCCAACATACCTTTGCATCTTGGATGCTTTTCTGTTGTTTAGACATGGCTACATACAATTAAAGTATCCAAAGCACACAATACTCCACTGTACTCCATTCAGTTGTTTACAATGAGTGCCTCCAATATGGCCGCGCATCCGAGTTATTGCCCAGCACGTGACGTCGGTGAAAACCCTCTATGACGCCAAAACATTTCACCACTAACCGACAACACAAAGCCAGACATATTGTCTCATCAACATACTGTAGTCATGATAAGGACAATAATGTTGCCTTCTTTTCTTAAAGTAATGATGGCCACTCCTTTCTCTTTACCTAGCTGATTGGTTCTTGCCATAATATGAATTCTAACAGTTGTCCAAAAGGGCCGTTGGCTGTGTCAACCTGACTTCTGCACAACACAATTGACGGTCCCAACCCCATTAATAGGGCAAGAAATTCCACTAATTTTCCTGACAAGGCACACCTGTGAAGTGAAAACCATTTCAGGTGACTACC
>NC_045737.1:21736877-21742706 GCF_008692095.1 Etheostoma spectabile | reverse complement strand
TCATTGAGAGAACACCAAGGGTTTGCAGCGCTATCATAAAAGCAAAGGGTGGCTACTTTGAGGAATCTAAAATATTTCACACTTTTTTGTTAAGTACATAATTCCATATGTGTTCATTCATACTTTTGATGCCTTCAGTGAGAATCTACAATGTAAATATTCATGAAAATAAAGAAAACGCATTGAATGAGAAGGTGTGTCCAAACTTTTGTTGGCCTGTACTAATATATATATATCGTTTAAAAAAGTTTAAAAATATCTACATACAGAAAAACTAGAGGCCGTAATGGGGTACAGCAATATTTACATCATTTGGACAGCGTTTTACTGTTCTGATCTTTGCAATGAGAAACTAGTTTAATTTGTAAGTATTACAAAATTAACTATGTGGTTATTTCATATATATAAATTATTTATTTACTGAATTACCAGAAAATATTGTATTGTAATATATATCATAATCAAGAGGCTCATAGGAAATGAAATGATAATATCCGGATATAGTCCTTTGGCCATATCGCCCAGCCCTAGTTTAAAGTTTTGAAAAGTATCTGTTAAAAAAAATCCCATTTTCTAAAGCAATACTTTATCTTTCAACAAAACAGTCAAACACCAGTGTAACATCAAAGAGGTTCGGTGTTCAGTAAGACACTGGTGACAATTTGTTAAAGCAGGCGGAGGAAGCACTGTGCCCTATCATTGCATGTTGGATGACAATAGTGCCATGCTCCAACCCACTTATTATAATCTTTATTTCAAGGAAGGGAAGAAGCCTGAAGCTCATTTCCTTTTATTGCCATTATATCCCGTCACAGTGTGATGCAGACAAAGACAACTGTTATCAACATGAAATGCAGCAAAATTCTGAAAACAAAAAACTGCTACAATAATCAAAACCGCATGAATAAATACCTAGAACTGGTCATGATGTGATAATATATCTGCATTATTACTAATACTTGGCATTTGAATTAAAAAAAAAAAAAATACAGCCTTTTTACCCCGTGTATGCCTATCAGCCAACATTCACTGGAATGAATGAATGTGATTTGGCTCTGTGCTTCTGCAATCAGTGTGTCTTGTTTAAACTGAAATAGATTTCTCACCCAGCATAGTTCAGCCAAAAGGCAAAGCCTCTCTAAAATAAACTCCAACAAAAAACACACACGCAGATCTGAAAATCTCAGTCTTAAGCACTCTTTTACTATCGCTACCGGCAATGGCAAAATGGCACCACATTATCAGGGGATTAATGATTACTTCACAAACTGTGAAACAAAACAGGCTGAATAACCAGAAATAAAAGCTGATCACAGGAGTGGGAGATGTTAGAATAAAAGAGAGATGTTAAATCAATGAGATTTAAATGGGAGTTGCAGTTGGATTTGCGGCATTGATGGCTTCCATATCTGGGTGTCAAGCATGTACCGTGGGTGTGTTGAAACAACATTCAAAAATCCTAAATCCCTCAGGCGGCTTTTGAGAGGCAAACGAATCTGGGAAAGGGACTGGCTGAGGAAAACAGGAGTGGAAGTTAGGGGAAGTAGGGGGCTGGATGAGGGAGATATAGAGAGTGTGTAATAGGGAGAGAGAATCAATGGGTAACCCTGGAGAAAATAAAAGCCATGACATCATCGTATGGCAAGGAGCAAGAAGTGGGGTGGCGAGGAGTAGGGGGAGAGAGCGGGAGAAGGGAGAAGGGAGAGACGAAAGCACCCACAGTCACCCATTCTGCCTCTCGGGGCCCATCCACTAGAATGGATAAGAGCCGAACAATGCACTCTCAATGAATGGGATCCCAAATCCCACAGGAGAAAAACAAATCACCAGTGGGAAAGGGGGAGGGCGAGGGAGAGATGGAGAAAGAGACAGAGAGATGGAGAGAGAAAGGGAGATCCTTAAAAAGATGTGCACACAAAGCAACAAAGCATCTTGGGACATGTAGAGCAAGGCAAGTAGAGATTGAGACAAAGCTGCCTTTGTACCTCCTGGCTGGTGGGTGGCTTGGAGCGAAGGATTTGAACTTGGTAGCATTTACATCAGAGCTCTCCAATATATTGATTGGGCCATGTAATCCTTCAGATGATCAATGAAAAGGTTGGATCAGCTCTCGTTGTGTTTTATGTTGGGTTTACATGACAAGAGCATGTGGGAGGAAGGAACAGGGCTTTACGTAACTCGTCAGGAAAGCTTTGAGTTTCGTTTAAAGTTTGGCCTTCTGCTTGTGAAGCCGATTTGATGGGCCCACGTGAGGCAGGGAGGAATGTTCAGGAACCCTCTGATCACAGCACCTCCTTGCAGAAGTCAAAATGGGATGTTTAATTGCTTTCCTCATCACACAGTGTTAAATAGTCACAACCTTCAATAGGAGGGCTCAATTTGTGTGTGTGTGTGTGTGTATGTGTGTGTGTACATGCCCGTGTGTTTTCATGCAAGTGTGTGTGCCTTCAAACAAAGAGCTTCCGTTCCTTCGTGATTACAGCATTGTTGCTGTAAGCCAGAACAGAGAAAATAAATTAGAATCACAAGAAGGGAAGTCTTTCATGTCTGATGCTTTGATAACAAAAACAAGCAGGTTTCCACAAACTAGAATAAGTTGGCTTATAATTCGGAGTTAGCTGGGGACAACTTGACACAAATATTTCAAACAACAAATGAAAGATTCACTCATGAATAAGTCACAAAATAAAGGGAAAAAAGAAGAATTGCGTTATGACATTATTTTTGGAATCAATAAAATAGGAAGCGGCTGGAATAAAGAAGCATGTGCTGAGGTAGTTAGACTCTGATCTGGCAGAAATAGGATCTTTCTGAAGCACTTGTGAATGAATGAGTACAATTAACAGCGGGGCATCTATGATACTTTCAGACACTCGTCCTATGAGAAATCTGAAACAAGATACAGCTGGAACTATTATTTAAGTCCCACATTTGTCTGGAAGTATACTGAACGACTTCGGTAACAGCGAGGGAAAGAAACATTTATTTTCTTGTTTTACAGGGATGCAATAAATGGACAATTGCAAACTACAGTTTTGTGTTTCGATATAATGATTTGAATGCACAATGTGACATTTGACAAAACCTTTGTGAAGTTGAGATGCATTAAAGTTGACTTTTTAATTTAATTTGTATTGAAAAATTAGAGGCGGTGGAAAAGGGAGACACTGACCAGAAGTCCAGGGCACAAGTCTCTGAGTCAAAAACAATTGTGTAAAAACTATGCTGAAATAACCTGGAGTCAAACACTGTATATCTACCAGGTAAGACCATGACCTTTAACCTCTGTGCTCCATGTAAAAGGTTGGAGTAAGGCTAAACTAGACTCTTGACAATGTATTCTACAAAATGTACGAAATTGTGAAAAATGCCTAAAATTAGGTCTTTAAATTGCTTATTTTGTCTGGCTAACAGTGAAAAAAACAAACCTATTCAATTTGAAATAATACAAAACAGACAATAACTGCAAATCCCATTATTTGAGAAGTTAGAAACTGGAGGACTGGAGATGAAACAAGTAAGAGGGTGCTAGTATTTGAATCAAAATGCCACAACAGTCTACAAAGTCATTCTCAAGTTCATTATCAACTATCAACTTTAGTGTCCTTTCAAGTAAATTGAGGACCCCCGCTGTGGGAAAAAGCTGTCCTTGCTTGCAAATTTTGATTGAATGTTCCAGGGCTAGAGTAGAAAAAACAGAAAAAAATGTTTTTCGTCAGATTTCGTCTTGCATTTAGTTAATTTTTCCTTTGGCAGTTTGAAACTCAAAAGAGTTTTTCTTATCAATTCTCATCAAGTATGTCTAAAGCTATCAGTTAAACATATCCTTTGAAGTCTGAGCCAGCGTGTGGAAGCTACATTAGCTGACTTGCTCTTACCCCGTGCCTTTGCGGCTTAGTGTGTCCACAATAAATATTGAAATCGGCAGTGGCTGCCCTTGCAAGTGGATGTTCTGCATTATGAATGTCACCCTACTCTTAGTCGGCAGAGCAGTGGCTCATTCTAATGCCACTAGACGGAGACGCAGAAAGAGAGAGAGACACCATGACTGGCAAGGGATTTCAACTCTCAGACTCATCAAAGCAACATCAGTGTATCACTTGCATGTTTTGAACTAAAAAAGAAGATGAGAGAAGAAGAGAACGAGCCAGCACTTTATTATAAGGTCAGGGTGACCCAAGCACATCCCAGTGTTTTACATAGAGTATCACACACAGGAGTCACAAGAAGAACGTAACGGGTCGCAAGATAGATGATCAACAAGTTGAAAAATCTGCGCCCTATTTTTTGGGGAATCTTTGTTTTTTTTCCTTGTAAAATACTTTGTAGTTTTACCTCTTCAAGCCTCTAAAAGCTATTTAAACTAACTAAACTCTCTCAAAGGTGCTTACAGTTATCAAAACTATGTAACCTCTGTTGAGGGGTGGATCTACTTTTATATCTCGTTTACAGGCCAAAAAGGCTGGGAACCACTGAGCTAGATGACTCCTTTTGCAGCCAATGATGCCCCTGTTTTATTCCTCCACGTGATATGGGATGACTGCCTGTTGCATATTTCTAAAACATAGTGGTTCTTACACTATAACGTCAACTGCAGTCCATGACGGTGCCCACCGCCATAGCTGTCTTTCCTGCAAATGATGTGTCAATGCTAGACAGCATTTTAAAAACATCAAGAACAGACTGAGCTAACTGTACTGCTAAGACTGTGAAATCCACTAATTAAAAGCCTCGTCATTATCTCTCCATCAAACATTGAATCTATTATTTTCTGCCTTTAATATACTACTACTAATGCTGTACCTAGAGCTTTCTACTGCACAATTTAATGGTGCCACTGATTGTATTATTAACGCTTTGTTGCTGATTCTGTGGCCAAATATATATATATATATAATTGGACTAATGGCCCTTACAGCTCAATCACATATTTAATGTTTTATTCACAATGTCCCTGTTATTATCTTTGTCTGTGTCCCAGTTCAGACACATCTCTTTTTGTCTTATTTCTAGCTACTTTTTGCTTGTTCTCTGGCATATTTGTTTTCTATATGTTGTATGTTTATGCTGAATAAAAAGCTGATCAAAAATTGTCTTAGATTCTCTTATTACCACTTAATGCATGTTCACTGCATTGCTCATTGATCCAAAAATGTTAGCTTGCTAAACTTATAATTAAATCAAACAAATAATTTGAGAGATTAGCTGCACAACATGTTTAGTGTCAAGGAGACATGTCTGTGCTACACACTCTAACAGCCAAGAGAAGAAAGCTTACACACACCAGCTTGCTTCTCTAAGCACAGCTTTATCCCACAAAGATCAAGCATCTGCAGACAACACACCTCAGAATTAAATTGGGTAGATTGAGTACTTTTATTTCAAGGTATATGCAGTTAAAATACCTAAATCTACAGTGTGAATGCATGCTTAGCAAAAACAATCTTAAAACTAAGTATAGAAGTAAGAGTACAGATTGTTGGTGTTTGTGTGTTTGATTGTGTGTGTGTGTGTGTGTGTGTGTGTGTGTAACTACAACTGTAACTGCCTGAGGTGAAAAGACCCATACAGTACATACTACTATTATTACCACTTCTGAACTGACATTAATCTATAGCTTGCATAAATAACAATGTTTCATTCACCTCCCAACCATTCTACTAATTTTTATCCTCTTCAATTGTTATGTCTCTGATGTCATTCCCTTGTTTTCCCCATCCTTTGTCATTCTTATCACCTTCCCATGCATCTTCTTTCTTCTATGCATGGTCCAATCCTTTTTTCATATATATAGATATAGATATAGATAGATAGATAGATAGATAGATA
>NC_045737.1:21727363-21736867 GCF_008692095.1 Etheostoma spectabile | reverse complement strand
TAGATAGATAGATAGATAGATAGATAGATAGATAAATATATCTCCTAGGTATTTTAATGACTCCGCTTTGTTTTTGTTTTGTTTATCCCTGGAATAACAAACAAGCCTAGCAACAGGTCTCATTTCCTACCTACAATGAAAGAGGCCATTCCCACCCATCCTTTGAGGGGTAGGAGTAAGGACATTTACCTGTGTGCAGACGTACTGAAATGCTTCATCAGTACAGCAACTTTCCACTGAAACCGAACTCCGTTGAAAGGGAAAAGCAGCTCCCCTGGGTGGGGTTCTACACTGTTGCACTGAAGCAGAAACAGTGATATACAATAATGTATGCTGTTGGTAACCACATTTAGGAGGGAGAGGGGGAAATATTATAAAATAAATTCCAATGACAATAAATGCTTCAATTAAAAACTCCTAAAAAGCAGTCCCCTCATTCGTCCAAACATGTCTCCTAACATCTCTTTCACTGTACTTTACATATTCTGTATGCCAAATATTGTTTGGTGAAGGAGATGTGAAGCTCCCTGGCAGTACTCCTCCTCCCCTACTTCCTCCTCTCCCTCCTCCTCCTCCTCAGGGAGAGTGTTAATGAAGCAGGAGGCTGGTCAGATGGGATAGTCTCTGACTCTCCACTTGGGTTCCAGGCAATCAATAATATACAGACGGCCACCTTCGCCTTCCTCTTCTTCTCTTTCATTTTCTTTCCTTTCTCCTCTTCATCTTCATTAGTATACCCCCTATGTGCTTTCATATTTGCTTCCTCTCCCTCTCCTTATCTGCCCCTTCCTCCCCTCCCCTGACCCCTGTCTAATTTCTCCCCTCTCTTTTAGACAGTTGGCAGTGAGGATGTTATTAATCTGCCTTGTAATTAGTATGACACTTACAGCTGAAATTTACTTCTATTCACAGCTATTTTCCCAAGTCATTGCAGTGTTTTGACATTCCAGAAGTTGTGCAGAGCAATTCTCAGAGAGTTTGGAAGAAAACAAAAACTGTCAGGAAACTCTAATCTAAAAATCAAAAAAAAAAAAAAAAAAAAACACTGTGCACACTCAAACTGCTTTAATACAAAGTTAAACAAGGTATCCAATCCATCTCTCACTACTCTCAATACTTTACTTCCCTTTAGGGATGCTTTCCAACCTGTGAGACAACAGTGCCCCCTGTACCTCACCAGAGGATGTGCAGCTCAGTAATGTGCGGTGAAGTTGATCCCTCTACACTTTTAACCAGCCTTGTTTTAGCCCCCCAGCTATCTCCTCCCACAAGGGGAATTGTGTAAGTGGATTTAAATAAAGTTATGCCTGTTCTGCTAGCCTAGGGAAAACACAGCAGAAGATAGTCCAAAACAAAGAATAATTCCAAATGCTGCCACATTCAAAAAGTTAAAGAAGAACATTTTTTTTCCTTCTAGCTAACGCCTATAGGCGCTGATTTAATACGGCAACAATTTGAAAATGGCATGCCTAATTCCACATTTAGACTGAGCCGGCATTCTCAAGGGACTGAATACAAAGCAGCGTGCAAGAGAGACACTTGACTAGTCAGCTGGAACAACACTATCCAGGCTCGTGGGAGAATCAGTCCCACCATTTTGAGACCAAAACTGCTTTAAAAAGAAACCAGCCATACTGTAACTAAATTTGCTATCATTTGTAGCATTTACAATCTGCACAATGTATTTCAAATACATGTCAAAACATCAACAGTACTTGATTAATTGTATCTTACTAAGTACGAGAGCATATTTAAGATTGTTTGAATATTGAAAACATTAAAACAAGATTAAATAAAATGAAATTACATACTGGCTGGAAATCATTTAATGTGAAAAAAGAAAGCCTATTGCATTCTCACTCCTCTTGCTACAGCAACAGAGCAATCCTTCTCTCAGTGGAAACGAAAGAAATGAGTGAGGGAGGCTCATGAGGGAGGTCTTGGCTATTAGAGTAACTACATAGCATTAGCTAATTGGGATCCAAAGAGCTCTACTGAATACAAATGAATGGGAACAAGTAAAATTCTACAGTGGAAACTCAAAAGTCAAAACCATTGGTATCCTCTTAGTGTTTTCCTTTCATACATACAAATATTTAGAACAAGGCTTCATTCACCAAAATAATTTGCTTTAAAGTGACACTCATATCTATATGCAAAGATTGAGTATTAAGAACATAAGAATAAGCAAACAATATCTAAGCATCACTAATAACGGCAATAAGGCAGACATCTAAACGAAAACATATTGTAAATAAGCCTGAACTGTGCATAAATGGTTACAGTTCAATGCTAGTTAGAATACAACCCTCCAAAAAATGCACACTGTCCAATTCTAGCTACAGTGAAACTCTCTCAAGAGATCAAATACACCCTGGTGGTTTCAGATAACAAGCTCCCTGATCTCTGGTCTTTACACTTGAGTTACTTTGGAGCCAGATGTACGTCTACCTCTGGGTCAAGACAGACACCAGTGGGATTACTGTCTATTAGCAAAGAAAGAGAAACAGACTGGAGATGCTTCTCATTTGGCATAAACGCAGAACTGGTATCTGATTAGAGTGGATAATAAGGTTTTTTGTATGTAGTTAATGTGAAGTGGTGAGAGAAGAAGAGCAAGGATAATGACAGGCGTGCACACTGTTTATGTACGCATACTATGTGTGTGTGTGTGTGTGGTGGAGTGTGTGTGTGTGTGTGTGTGTGTGTGTGTGTGTGTGTGTGTGTGTGTGTGTGTTTGTATGTGTTTCTTGCTTCAAACTTCATGTTTACCTCTGAATCTGCTTATTACAACATGACTCTAAGAAAGCATCTGAAGAAGCTGTGTCAAACCTTAATCTTCTAAATGTGTGTGGGGTAGCTTAAACAAGTACTGAAGCTAGCCAACATTTTGTAGTGTGAGTCTTAACTAACCATCGTTGTGCCCGGTTCTGGGATACTCAACCCCTTTCAGCCAAACGCTCCATTTTGAAACAGTATGCATTTTAATGTATTAGGTTGGCACAAGGTTGGACTGGGGGTCATGGGCAACCGAGCAGTGTTTGTGTGGTGTGTGTGTGTGTGTTGGTTCACACCTCAGAGTCTTCATTGCGGAGGCCCAGTTGGAGGACAGCACTGGGAGACTTCAGTCTGGCTTGGCTGGACTGGGCCATCTGCAGGTTCAACTGCCAGCCGACATACTCCAGCTGCAATTGGAGCCAGTCTTTCTTTAATATTGAGGTAGTTGTATTAAAGCCTCGCACTTCAATTTAATACATCTTAGACACATTTTCAAAAACTTTAAGGTGGAAATTTTCCAACAAAATAACAGTGGAAGCAGAATTTCTGAAAAGAATAGGTATATTTATTTATTGATATCTGTATAATTTATGAGTGCTTTTTCCTTATTATGTTCTCACTATTTGACCTACATTTTTCATTTTCTGTTACTTGATTATTCTTGTTGTTTTACAAAGTACTTTGTAATTGTTGATTTTGGTAAGTGCTATAATAATTAACTTTGTTATAATATAATTATCATAAAAGGAAATGTGCAAATAGAAAACACTGCCAAGCAATCTGTTGAAATTAATAACTTTTTTACCTTTCCTCTGTAACTTAGACGTTACCTTAAGTTTGTTCTAGGGCTATATCTAATAACTATTTCCATTATCAATTAATCTGTCTATTATTATTATTATTATTAATTATTATTATTATTATTATTATTATTGGTCTATAAAACATCACAGTATCCTAGAGTTCATGTCAACTTGTCAACTGCCAACAGTCCAAAACCCAAACATATTCTATGTATTACAATGTAAGACCAAGAGAACCAGAAAATTCTCACATCTGACAACCTGGCATCAAATTATTTCATTATCGTAAAAGTTGCAAATAAATTTTCTATCAATGAACAAATTGATTAATCGACTAATTGTTGCAGCTCTGATTTGTTGTATGGATTTTCTGACTTATTGTCAGGTTATTTATAATAAGTTGTGACTTTCTCAAGTTGGTCATCCAGTTTTATGAAGATGAGGCTGTCAACCTAGTCTTAAAAAAATGGACGTGTGCACGAGTTATTAATAGCTTGTTTGCTGACCAGATGACCTACAGCAAATATAATCGCAGTAAGTCACTGTATTATCACACTTAGGAATAAGGTAATGATTATAGTTATCAAGATATACTTTTGTAGAACGTTGCTTAATCTTCTCAAAGTTTAAGTTTGCATGTTGCCAGACTATTACGCTCAGTCTCAGTCAGCTGTAGCAGTGTGATAGATGAGCAGCACTGAGTTAAGGCAGGGCAGTTAGGTGTTTTATGATGCAGAGTGAGGCCATAATAATAAACCATGTGTGACTTATTGGGCTGGATGCTTCCACGGCTGCAGAGGACAGGTGTGAGGTGAGGAATGGCTGGGCCACATTTGTCCTGACTGGAACAGCATCCACATTAGCATGAATAAACATTACAATATGATGTGTTACTGATTTTCCATCCAATGCAAATAAATACCTTTAAAGAAATTAACCAATATAAATTAATTGAAATAATTGCATATTCTGTATTTTATTATTATAACCAAAATAATGTCAGACCAATGGCAAATAGCACACAATACCATATTAATATATTTCCAGTCTAATATATGACAGTCTAATGTATTTCCTGCTCCCTTGTGTTAATATTTCTGGTAGTTGTGATTTAAAGTTGGTAGTCAAAGGAATCGTCACTGTTTACCACAGACAAATATACATTTCTTAATTTTCTGTAAAGAGCAGAGTTGATTAAAACAGCAACTGGGCTAATCAATCAGAGAACTGGCCAACATGAAGACTAACAAGTCAAGCCGAGTGAGTACATTTTAAATGAACAGTGCACCTCAATGATGATTGCTATATTTCCGATTTTTATTGTTGTGACAAAATATCCACAGTTGTCACAGACCCATTACCCTTAGGATAGTTTAGTTTAGTTTATTTGTTTCACAGAACATGAAAACAAATTTCATTGAAGAATCCACAAATTGCAGAAATCTAAAATACACAAGAGGATGTGGTAGAAACCTGTAACGGCTTATATAGAAACCACAACCAAAGAACTAATCTAGACGTACAAAAGCAAAAATAAGTTTTAAGGGTTAGGATAGTGTTTATAACCTGAATATATGTTTTACTTCTACTCTTTCTTCTCCTGGTTTACAGTAGTACTCATACTCCAGTGACAGTATTCATAATTTGTTAGATTTTTTGCACTCTTTTGTATAGTATATATAGTAAAAAGGTAAGAGAAAACATATACATGTCAGTTATGTAGTAGAGGTTGTGTCAAGTATCAATGGCTGCCACGGCATTCTGCTGGCAGCAACATATTCATTGGGGAGAGAAAGATGACTTGGAAGACCCAGGCAGGTGACATCTCTTCATGTACGACAGCAACAACAACTCCAGCATAATGTGATTGATGCATACAGTACATGCTGCTTATTTACTCTGTGTTAGATTTTAAATCCCTTGGCTTTGTAAGGAACGCTGTTTGAAGTGTCAGTGCTTAATCAACACATATACGTTTACATATATGGCAAAGGTATAAATCCTGGCAGCAACAAATTCATATATACATATATAGAAGAACAATATCAAAATGTATGTGACAACTTGTGTGAGCAGCTAAACACAGAAGTCTTTCTAATCAAACAGCTGGAATGAATTCACACAACAGCAGGTCAGGTTGGATGAGGATAGTCGGATGTTGGTTCTCAATTTAGTATTAAAAGACTATAATGTCTCACTAAACATTGCTCAGTTCAAAAAGAAAATAGTGTGAAAAGTAGGCTTGTGTCTGGGAGAGGATAAATCTTACACTAAAAAAAGAAACATGGTCAGGGGTAGGTAAACTGGTGGTAGTTTGTGTAGGCAAGGTTCAGAGTTAGTGCTGAAAAACAGAAACTAAATAATAAACATGTTTATTAGCCTACCTTCTTTGGGGCAAAGGTATTATGCTTTAGTTTCTCCACCAGCTCAGGTCCAGAACTTGCCCAGGTTTGAGAGAACACCTCAGCCTTGTCTGGGTTTAGATGAACCCCCTCCAGCTGTTGCTGTAGAGAGGCTGGCTTTACATTATGATACACTGCCTACAGAGGAGAGGAGATATGGGTTAGAGTAGAAACTTTATAATAATTTCCATTATGTTTTACTGGTGTCACAGATCGCTCTTACAGTCCTATTCCTATTTACCCCTAACACTCAACACTGCTACAATTCAACAATTCATGATACAACAGTGACCCCAGCTGGAGAAACGGGCTAACAACGTGAGCCACACTAACGCGCACAAAATCTCTCTCACAATCTCTCTCTCTATATACAGTATGTACATTAACATACAAGAAACTCCAAGCTATTAAAATTAGCATTTTAAACACTGAAATCAGGTACAATTGATTCCGTAAGGACCACCCCTCACCTGCTCTAGTATAAAGGCAGCTGTTTCCAGGACTAGACTGAGAGCCCGTTTATCCAATAAGAGGGCAGTCTGAAGTTTTTCTTCCTCCTCTTCACTGAATGTCCGCTCTCCCTGTTTAAAAAAGAGAATTCACTGTGTTGATGTGAAAAAGATCCTCCAAAAATCACTGTTTTCAAGAACTGACAAATAAATGAAAAGATGCTTACTGGATGAGAATCAACAACTTTTCAAAATAAAAATATTAAAGAGTAGAATAGATTATGTGTAACCAATTAAATTCAACGTAATCGGACATTTTTGCAACAACAATAGAGTAGAAGGGTTTTACCCAGTGTGAAAAGAATGTTTTTCACAGCAGACATCTTGGCTTATCAGAGCCGCTAAAGTGCTGATTAAACTAATAACATTAACCAACAGGATGCAATGTCAGGGAGCAATAGTTGCACCTGTGCTTTTCATCCTATGACATGTCAAAATGTCTATTACATTTTATACTATTCATAAACAAAGGTGTATTCATTTTTCATAGCAAATCAAAATAAAGTGTAGTAAACGGACACATTGTTCTTGGAATGAATGACTGACAGCTTGACAGCCAGTTAGCGCCAGCTCTTGTGGAAGAAATACCATGATCAACACGGCCAGGCATGTGTGTGCATTCATTAGAGCCAAGAGGGACTGATGCTCCAGTAAGTCATTATGCATGCACTGCTCTCTCTGGCACTACAGTGTTGCAGCAGAAGCCTTAAAAGCCTCTTGTCTTTGGCACAGATAACTGTGCAGTCTCTGTACCTTCAGATGAAGTTTTTGTACGATGCGGGAGATCAGCCTGGAGAACTTGTTCTCATCAATAGCGTTGATGAAAGTCACCGCTTCTTTTATGCTGTTTTGGAAAGAAGAGTTGTGAGTGGTGTCAGTGGTGTAGAAAACACTCAGATCTTTTAGTTAAGAAAGCGAATCGGTTTACTGCCAGAGTATGATGTCTTGCATAAAAGGCATGTCACGCTGGCTTTCAGTGATATTCAAAAGGTACCTCTATACATATTGATAACAAACACACATAAACTACAAACATATAGCAAACAGTAGTGTCTTCTATCTATTGCAATAGGTTTCACAGGGTAAACAAGAACATCAGTACAAGTGTGAGGAGTGCATAGCAGCCTAAAATTAAGTAGTGTCCACATACTTTTGAGGATAAAGACTAGCGTGCGCACACACAGACATACTAGCTACTGCAGAGTAAATATGCTCTATACACAACTATTTCACTAGTACACATATGTGCTCTAAAAACTAGTAGGTAGTAAAACAACAAAGCTAATTTACTATAAATTGACCAGCTCTGAAGAATGGTGGACTTTAGGCCCAGTTTGTGCATCTTACATGATGATTTACTCTTGAGACTCTGTATGTATGTATGTACATTATTATTGCAATCAATTAAGCATGAAAAACTACTTTAAGTCACAATCACATAGCACTTCAAATAATAAGCCACTATGACACATGCAAGCACCCATTCAGAATAATTGTGACTTTTAACTCAGTGTAAAAATCCATGTTGTAATACAAATATTACAATTACAACATGGATTTTTACACTGTTTACACACACACACACACACAAGCTACTGCTGCCTGGTTTCAACTTAAAACAATGTATCACCACATTAAATTGGAAAACATCGTTCTGCAAAGTAAGTTGTGAAATTGAATGTGTCCTATCGCAAAGTTTTACAGCAGTATCGTTACTAAAATGTAGCCATTTCACTATCCAGCTTTACTATCAATGCTTGCTACCAAAAAACGCAAAATCATGAAAAAGTAAAAAATCTGATGAAGAAGCAGTTTCATGATAATAGCAGTAACTTAAATCATCCCCAAACTAGTGTAACGTATTTGCTAGTGTCCATTTATGCACCAGATCCCAATATTTATACGTTTAAGCATGTCTTCCTGTCTCTGGATTAGGCTACAGGTATCTTCTTAACGTTACGCAACTGATATTATTATTTGTCTCTGAATTGTGAAAAAGCCCACCTTTGTGTTTCTTTTATAAAAGAAGCCATTGTTGTCTGTCGCTTTCTGCAGATATTAAAATCCAGAGTCGAAAAGTGTCAAAGCAGCAGCAGCATCCTTACAGTTGCCATTCCTTCTTCCTGTTGTCACGAGCCAACTCACGTGACAGTCAATGCTGCGCGAGAATGTGCAGTGAAGTACAGGACAGAGAAAAATAAACACACTGTAGAGATAAATAAGTAAAAGTGTGGCACTGATGTATTCTAATACAACAACGGTGAAGACAAGAGAAAAATGCCTTAAAGCAAAGCGCAACTCTGGTTGAAAATTAGTTTGCGTAAACGCTGCGCACAAAGTGTGTGCTATATGGGTCACTACGGAATACGCGATGGACAAACAGAGCCGGTGGTTTGCCCTCCGCGGGAGTGAGCGCAGCAATCCGCGTTTGTCCAGTTTAGCTTAACGTCTTAACCGCTTTTAATTGCGTTTTTTTGTTTTTTGTAGATATCTTTAGCGTATGGATTGCCGCTACAACTTTGTCACCAAAACGTTACGTAGCCTAGGCTATGCCTCAAAATGACTTTATTTTATTTGGGTTGTATATAGTGGTGGAATGTAACGAAGTAGCCTACAATTAACACTACTTAGGTAGCCTACAATTTTGAAGTATTTTGAGTGTTTTCTTTCCATGCTACTTTCTACTTCTACTCCATAGGCTACCTTTCAGAGATAAATACTGTACTTTGTACTCCACTTCCTCATTTCGACAGCTTTAGTTAGGCCTACTATACTTTCCAAATTAAGATTGTTGCACACAATGTAGTTCATAAAATACACTGTTTTATTAAAAATGTAACCACCCAACAATATATACAAGTACAGCTGAATGATTAGCCGATTAAACACTTCTGATCAGAATCAGAATCAGACTCAGCTTTAATTGCCAGGTATGAGGACACATACGAGGAATTTTTCTTTGGAGCATCGTTGATCACAATGTGCTTACACATACAAAAACAACCAAAACAA
>NC_045737.1:21726966-21727353 GCF_008692095.1 Etheostoma spectabile | reverse complement strand
AATATACACACTAATATATACACAATATAAACATACTCTAATCAGAAACAATATAGAGGCATGAGTGCAATGTAAAGTTCAATAAAAAATATTTAAATGTGGAGCATAGTGCAAAGGATACTAGGATAAATAGTATTATGTTATTATATTACGATATGAACAGTTCTGAAATATGAAATGAGAATGATGAATAAATAAATCAAAATAATAAGTGAGAAGTGAAAATGGGAATGATGAGTAAATAGTAAATAATAAGTGAGATATGCGAATGAGAATGATGAATGATACTAAATAAGTGGAATAATAAGTGGAACCAGTAAACAGATGCTGTAGAGACAGTGTTACTGGGTCATGGACCAGAATTGAACCTGACACTGTGGGTAAGAA
>NC_045737.1:21726745-21726956 GCF_008692095.1 Etheostoma spectabile | reverse complement strand
CTGTTCATCAGAGAGATGGCTTGTGGGTAGAAACTGTTCCCGAGTCTGTTGGTTTTGGCGAACAGTGCTCTGTAGCGCCCTCCAGAGGGGAGAAGCTGGAACAGGTTGTGTCCGGTGAGATGGGTCTGCAGTGACGGTTCCTGCCCGTTTTCTGACTCTAGAAGAGTATAAGTCATGAACGGAGGGCAGGTTGGCACCGATGATCTTTTCT
>NC_045737.1:21722800-21726722 GCF_008692095.1 Etheostoma spectabile | reverse complement strand
AGTCTGCTCCTGTCCTTTTTGGTGGCAGATCCAAACCAGACAGTGATGGACGTGCAGACGTTTCATAGTACAGCCTTACTGGCTTTTTTAATTTGTTTTGTTGCAAAGTGAGTTCATAGTTCCCACAAACGTTTGACCTGCTGAAATGAATATTTCTTTTAAAACATTTCATACACCACCATGTCCACCTCAGTTATCAGTGGATTGTAAAAAGGGCTTTATTGGCATGAAAGTTTCGAAAACAATGTTTCCAAAGCATCAAAATACAATATGTCAAACATCCAGACAGTACACAATCAACAGTCAAGTCAAGTCAGCTTTATTGTCAATTTCGTCACATATACTTCTACACATCCAGAGGAATCGCAGGTTCGTGTCTCACCATCAAACGGTGAAGAAGACAAAAAAATGCACAACAGATAGGGACCTTTTTTAAAACACTAAGACAGTGAATGGCAACAATATTACAAGACAAGATAACAAGACAAAAAACACATGAACGTTATGATATGATGTGTTGTGGTAGTGCATAAAGATGTGTAAAAATGCAATAGTGCAACAGAAGCAACAGTATTATGAACATTAACACATCCTGCCAACTAGTTTTTTTTCCAGTTTTTTTGTCTGAAACACGTAATTTCAACTCAATATCAATTTTAGTTGTTTTAGGTTTTAGAGGTGATACACCAACATTTTAAATGATGTGCTATATGGGATGGAAATGATGTGTCCAAAGGAAGGTGGGCAACAAAATGCTGTTTTTCTCATCTTATGTATTGTATTTTAACTATAAATTGCCATATGTTTAATAACATTTAGCATGCAGAGGAAATGGCTCAAAAGGACATCAGTTAAAAGTAGTAGTCCCCATCTCTAATTGAAAGCTGGAAGAATAAAATAATTAAATTCTTCTGTGGGAACTTTACAGTGTGACAGCCAGCAGAAGTTAACAACACAAGCCTTAGTATCAGCTGTACTATCTGTAAAATGTAGTTAAAGAATAAAAAGGCAAGAGGTTACAACTTTTAAGATGGCTGTGTGGCCATAACAACATGTAAGAGCATTTTATTGTTGTAGTTTGTAGTAGCAGTAGTAGTATAGTAGTAGAGGTAGTATAGTACTGCGTTATATATAAGCATATATGTCTTTATATATAAAAAGTGTCAAATAAATGTAGTGGAGTAAAAAGTAAAAGATTCCTTTGAAATGTAAAAGTTGTAGTAGAAGTAGAAAGAAGCATAGTTGTGGAAAGAGGGTTGATTGAGTTACCTGTGTCGACAGAAGTGAAAACGCTTCCTGTGGCTGTCTTGGCAGAGAGAGAGGGTGCATGTGCATTTAAGTCACAAGCAGTCTCCAGGGTGGACGGCGAGGTAGGTGGAGGGCTAAAAACACCCGTCACGCTGCCACGTTATGAACCATCCCCAGAAAACAGTGCTCGTTCCAGAGATGTGGCCTGCGTAAAGATTTGCCAGCTCCAACTTCAAGCTCAAGAACGGGAACGTAAACAGCAAGTGCGACTTATTAATTTGGTCAAGAGTTGGATTAGCCAGGAATGACTCCAAATCAAAGCGCTCAGAAGCCACACCTAACCACCTAGACAGCTGCACCATTTTGCCAATTAGTGTTCTCATTTACCCTTGTTGAGTTTTAAAAAGTTGAAACATGGGTGATGTTTGATAAATAATGTATTTCTGTTTTAGTATGCTGCAGCCAGGTTAGGAAAATATGATTGAATTTAATATCTGCTAAGGTCTAACTCCAATCCTGCTGATTCTATTCTCACTCTGTCTCTGTAATGATTAGATCAAAGCAGAGCCTTTTGTTGTTATTCTCACCCTTTTGTCTCTGGGATGATTAGGTCAAAGCTGGCCCTTCTGTTATCTCTGAGAGACTAGATCAAAACCAAACCTTTAACATATAGTTAGAAACCTTGCACAGCAGGAAATAACCTTCTGTCTCCAACCCCCTGTCTTAAACTAAATTAGGACAAATAGAATGTTATTCCTGTAAATTTGTGAAGATTTGACATCTTCACTCTGGAATCTTTTTTGATCTGTGACCAAAACTGACCCCAAAGGTGCAGAGTTTAGAGTCATGTCCTCCCTCACTGAACAGCGAGGAAACCAAGGAGATGTGCCTAACACGTCGCCATGCCAACGGTGGACCAATGGGAATAGGTTTAATACAATAAATCCTCCCCCAGGTGCAGGGAATATACTTGGGATAGCAAGAAATATTCGGGACTGATTGATGTGACTCCAGAAGGGAGATCCATGCATTTCAGTCCGCTGACAGCTGCAGTATAACATTTGTCTGTGTCATGTCATTTTTATCATTCTGTTTCATTAAACCTTTTGTTAATTCGTCATTGAACGCAAGCCCCACTCCTTCAGAGATTTAAAAAATGCATTTGTTAGTTATTTCTAACACGCTCTTCCAGTAAATGTCCTTTCACCAGGAATTAATTTAAGATCCCGGACCAGTATGTCAAATTGTACTGTTAAACATTATTTCACTAAATGTACTTAGTTACATTCCATCACTGCTTACTAGAGGCCTACAACTCTCTGATAGGGCACCCTTTATAAAGAGCTTAAAGTATAAACTAATGCTTTAATTCTTTTTAGGTCAGTGGAGGCAATAATAAGAACGAGTTTATTACAAAATCCTATTGGCAGGTGGATAGCCTTTCTTTTTAGTAATGAGTTATAGGTTGGTAATCCACATGGTAATGCTTATGGGTTTTTCACTTTCTAATAAGTCATCATTAAGCTTTTTGCAGTCATTAATAAATCAAGTTTGCAACTGTGAGTATTTTAGGGTGTTAACGGATCATCTGCGGCCCCTATCTACAAATAAGTGATAAAATGGCAAAAAAAAGGCAAGGAGTTTTCACTACACAAAATGTTCTTATCAATGGCTTATAAGTGATCTAGAAAGCATGATGATGTATAATAAATTACAGTAATCATTTACATTGTGTAAACTGCAATAAAAGCCACCTTAGAAAGTGATATGATTTACTAATGGTATATTTCACTATATGTCCCTCACCTAAAGCGATGACCGTGCACATGCTTTAGTATTGTAAAACATAACACTAATATATATATATATATATGGGTTTCGAAGCATCCATATTTCCTAATCTTTGCATATAACCCCTCTCACTGGGGTTGCTTGTAGTAGCATTGCATCAGATCCATGTTTTCTGCTCTAGTCCATGTATGTCTTGTTCCAGTAGCCCATTTCTCATCAGGTTGCCCTGGTTCCCTAGCAACTGACGCGGACCTTGTTAACCCGGGAGAAGTCCGAGCCGGTATGGCTCTTGTATTTGCGGTTTCACTCATGCCTAGGGTAGGCCAGTAGCATAAAGGACCTTGCCTAAGGCAAAACATCAGAAGTCTCTGTAGAGTGCAGTCCTAGGAACAGCTAAGATACTGCGCAGAACTCTAAAACTCCCAGGCCTCTGGTAGAGGACCCGAGCTTGAGGATGACATATGCCACACCACAAGGGGTGAGAGGGGGATTGATTTTTGATTTGATTGTTTTTTTATATGTATTTATATATACACACACACACACACACACACTGGGGCTTGAAAGTTTGGGCACCCCTGGTAAAAATTTGTATTAATGTGCACAAAGAAGCCAAGAAAAGATGGGAAATTCTCCAAAAGAAAGAAAATGACAGATTAGACATTTGTATAATATGTCACAAAAAGTTAGATTTTATTTCCATAATTTACACTTTTAAAATAACAGAAACCAAAAAAATGGCGTCTGCAAAAGTTTGGGTACCCTGCAGAGTTAATACCTTGTCCTGCCCCCTTGGGCAAGAATCACAGCTTGGAAACGCTTCTTGTAGCCAGCCAAGAGTCTGTCAATTCTTGTTCGAGGTATCTTCACCCATTCTTCCTTC
>NC_045737.1:21722724-21722790 GCF_008692095.1 Etheostoma spectabile | reverse complement strand
CCAGTTCTTTGAGATTTCTTGGCTCTCTGTCACGCATTGCTCTTTTAAGGTCTATCCATAGATTTT
>NC_045737.1:21722630-21722714 GCF_008692095.1 Etheostoma spectabile | reverse complement strand
TTATGTTGAGTTCAGGAGATTGTGAAGGCCATTGGAAAACCTTCAGTTTACACCTCTTGATGTAATCCACCGTGGATTTTGAGG
>NC_045737.1:21703924-21722620 GCF_008692095.1 Etheostoma spectabile | reverse complement strand
AGGATCATTATCCATTTGTAGAAGCCATCCTCTCTTTAACTTCACCATTTTCACAGATGGCATCAAGTTAGCGTCCAAAATTTGATGAAATTTTATTGAATCCGCTTTTCCTTCTACTTGTGAAATGTTCCCTGTGCCACTGGCTGCAAAACAACCACAAAGCATGATTGATTCACCTCCATGCTTAACAGTTGGACAGAAGTTCTTCTTATTAAATTCTGTGCCCTTTCTTCTCCAAACCGACTGTACCTTTGCTCATTCCGGCCAAAAAGTTCTATTTAAACTCATCGGTCCACTGACCTTATTTCCACAATGCATCAGGCTTGTCAATTTGTTCATTTGAAAATTTCAAACGCTGATTTTTGTGGTGAGGGCATAGAAGAGGTTTTCTTCCGATGACTCTTCCATGAAGACCATATTTGTTTGAGTATCTCTTTATAGTGGAATGGTGTACCACAACTCCAGTGTCTGCCAGGTCTTTCTGGATGGAACGTGGGTTTTGACTTGCTTTTCTTACAATCCTGCGAGCTGTTCTGTCTGATATTTTTCTTGGTCTTCCAGATCTTGCTTTAACTTCCACTGTTCCTGATGACTGCCTTATCTAATACATTCCAAACGAGGATACTGGCATCTGAAAACACTTTGCATCTTCTTATAGCCTTCTCCTGCTTTGTGCGTCAACTATTTTCAGTTTCAGTTTTCTAGACAACTGCTTAGAAGAAGCCGTGGTGCTGATTGTTGGGGGGGGGGTCAGATGAGTCTGGGCCATGGTGCTTTGTTGGGGGGGGGGGGGGGTCAGATGAGTCTGGCATTTCAAACCTAAGATTGACTCACTTGGTCTTTCCAGACGATGATTGAGAACAATCCATGACACCGTCAGGTCTTAGCTTTCCGAAGGGGGCGGTGCATGCTATAACTCTGCAGGGTACCCAAACTTTTGCAGACGCCATTTTTTTGTTTCCGTTATTTTAAAAGTGTAAATGATAGAAATAAAATCTAACTTCTTGTGACATATTATACGAATGTCTGATCCACTGTATGTATATGTATGTATATATATATATATATATATATATATATATATATTTATTTATTTACACACACACACACACACACACACAATTTACATGGTTTTGTTTTAAAAAAAAAAACATTGTTGTACCGCACATGGCTGCCGCTCCTCTTTTCACCCCCTGTGTTTAGGTCTCTGTTTTAGCTACAGAGTGAGACATCTCACTTCTATACTAACTTTGTTGGGAGTCACACATTCGCAGTAGTTCGGTCAGCTGGATAACTTTCTCCAACGTTGGTCAGTACAAGGCAGAATTAGCAGGGAGACTTCTATTTGTGGAATACCTGCAGAACAATGACATGTAAGTAGTTCTTTTGTAGATTAGGGTGAAGTAGTGTGTATTGTAACACGAGCTAGCATGCTAGCATTAGCATGTGCTACTGCCACCTCATCTCAGCTAGTGATGTAGAAAGCCATGCAGATTTCGAACAGCTCACCCGGAGACTGAAGGCAGAGAACATTCAGAAACCTCCATCTCACTCGAAACAGCATGGATAGTTTTTTTCCAAGTTTGTATGCGCATGGAAGCACCAGAGACACAAAATAACACCCCAAATCCCAGAAAAAAATAATATGCGATCTTTAATATAAGATAATAATAAAAATTAAGGCCAACACAAAGGTTGCGTTTCGACAGTTTATTATGTTGAAAAAGAAGAGAGAGAAATCATGCACAGAATAAAATTAAGATAATTTTTTTGATATGACAAGATAAATCATTTAAAAATATTTTGCATACAGTTAAGAAAAGACAAAATCATATCAGCATATTTCTGTCAAACAGCATATCTGTAATATAACATTCTATGCACTGATTTTACAAACAAGCTTGTATGACTTTCAATACTGTAGCAAACCTGTTTCAATTTGGTATTCAAAATAGTTTCCTACCCTTTCCTCCATTGATTGATTTCTCTAGCCTGGAATAACCAAACCAATAAGACTGTCCAAAAACGTCCCAAACTGCTGGACCTTTTGTTTTAAGTAAACACTGGAGTCAGTGAAATTATTTCAGCTACAAACTGACACAGATCTCTACTGTAGCAGCTGAACATCAAGGGTTAACCTCCAGCGAGGAAGAAGGAATGTACCACAAATAAATAAATACTTCATTTTTCCTTCCAACAGAAATTCAAAGCACGTAAAACATTCTTTTTTTTTTTAATAGGAAAAACAAAGAGTTAACACCAAATAAGGAGTGTCAAAGCATACAGTACCTTCAAGATATATATATTTTTGATAAAAGCTAGTAATTTGAGGTTTTGGTAACCGATTGCATCACGGTAAACATTGGCTGACATCTGCAGCTTCAGGATCTCGCTGCCACTATTTGAAGGAGGGTAAATTTGGCACTTTTATGCTGATGTCACCAATGTTGATGTTTCTGGGCATTTCCGGGAGGTTCATGTTCTTTACAGCTGATACGGCACGAGCAGGCGCTCCTGCAATACCGGCCTATACACACATGTAAACACACACACACACACACACACAAAAACAAACACATGGAAGGTTGATAAGATACAAATCAGCAAATCAAAAAAGCACCTTGTATACAACAACACACTGAACAGTGAAATTAGCACACGGACACAACCCACACACACACACACACACACACACACACACACACACACACACACACACACACACACACACACAACACACACACACCACACACACACACACACACACACACACACCACACACACACACACCACACACACACACACCACACACACACACAAACACACGTTGCTAAACAGACTACTAGACAAAAACAGTCAACTGCTGACAAAATGCAAAAGCACTGACAGCTACGAAGACAGACATGTGCAAATGTACATTCAGATGCCTTCATAGCTTCATATGCACATGCATTATTTGGTTCTATAATGATTTTCAACACAACCAGAGCCAATTATGAATCAACTGTGAGGACACACTGTACTAAACCATTCACTGATTTTGATGTATTGAGCAGTACTGGACATTCATCAAATGGACAAAAGGCAGCATTGCTTGGAAAGTGAACCCACCGGACTCTTGAGGACCGATAAGGGTAAAAATGCAAGGAGAGAATTGGGTAAAGCAGAAAAAAATGGATTTGGATATGAAGACGGAAATGATGTTTTGAATAGATATGTATGGATGTTTAGAATGTGTGCATTATAGTTAAACAAACAAAGACATATTAGCCATATTACAGGTGATACTGTGCTTCTAGTGGGTTAAATTAATTATGGAAAGACTACACATGACTGCAGCTATCTAAATACATATTTGTGAATAGAGGAACAAGAATATCTACCAATAGCGTTAACTACTAATGATATGAGGAGGTTGTTAGCCTAATAAAACTAAACTACAATGGTAAATCTACTCTCAGAGACAGAGGAGGCACTTCACTCTAACACAATGAATCTCAATGTGAAACTATATAAGAGCAATTTAGCATTTTTAAAAGGAAAGCATCAAGGTAGTTTAGCTTTTTTGAGCAATAAAACACATCTGTGAAGAGAGAATGATTGGATGTTTTGGTCTCAAGTGTGAGCAGACATTTGAGAATCACTGCAGTTAGAGATCCCCACACTGAATCTTCAGAAGACAGACCCAAAAATGACCAAAAGGCTTAAACCGCAGAGAACTGTAGGTTGTCATTGCCTCATTGTTCTCTCACATTCAAACAAGTAGCCTCGTAACTCAATGAGTGATATGACACACATAGAGTATATGTCTGGAATGTAGATTTGTCTACTTCACTTATTTTCACATGGTTAGTTCAACGGACCGTTTGTGTTATGGGACATTCCTCCCTCTGCCAAAAATCAAGGAGACTTGTGTTAGAGGGAATGATGACCGTGGTGTTAACCGAGAGGAATGCTGATCCAGCACATGGGCTCAGTATGCAGGAGTCAGACTCCAAATATTTCTTTCCTCACAGTGGGTAGCCTGGAGACCCACTGTGCATGTCCATAATAGTTGGTTGTTCATCAAATGCTGGGTGAACAATAAGTCCAGAAATAGTAACACCAGCTGTTAAATACAAGACAATGGCTTGATTCTCTGGTTCCATGTAAGAGAGTTATATGAGAAACTTGATACCACTCTCGTGTCTGTAAGGTAAATGTGTAGATAGCACAAACAGGATGAAACAGCTAGTCTGGCTCTGTCCAAGCTAGCTACTCTAAAGGTCACTACTGTAATTAACAGGCTATAACAAATTGTTTGACCCTGTACAAAAATCTAAGTGTGAAAATAACAATAGCCATTTTACCCAGGGTTATATGTCCACGATTTCTTTGCCACGACCAGTAACTTCCGGCTCCACTGGTTGCCTGGCAACATGTCCCGGCCAACAAATAAACCGGCATATAACCCCCCAAAAATTGATGTTGCACTTTTTACATTTGTATTTTTTGTACAAATTAAACAAAGAAGATATAAAATGTTAATAAGTGAGCTTTAGAAGAGATTGTAGGTCCCTTTGGACAGAGCCTGGCTAGCGGTTTCATTTAGTTTACAGTCTTTATGCTAAGCTAAGCTAACTAGCTGCAGCTGTAGCTACATATACCATACAGATATTTAAGCGTTATCAATCCTCTCATTTAACTCTCAGCAAGAAAGTTAATGAGCATATTTCCCAAAATATCAAACTATTCCTTAAATACAGCGCACCACTTTAGGCCAGAGAAGTTTTGATAGTATCACAGTTACATGTGATTATAACACAAAAAAGACAAATCTCATTACATAATTTACATTTTCTAAAAATAGGTAAAAGAACTCTGAAGATTATAAATAAAAGGCCTTTTTAATAAAACGTCTAAAACGAGATACAAAGAGTTCTGTAGCCTCTCTAACCTGTAGATTAATATCTCTTTGAACTACATGGGTGGATACGTAATACGTACACCTTACATGTATAATGCACCGTCACAAACTACAGCTTCAAAAATTATCTTGAACAATCATCTCTCTGACACAGTCCCAACAGCAGTTCAACATTACACACTTAAAAATAGTATTTACTATTTATTTAATAGATTCACCAGTGGCAACATTTTTGGGTCTGCCATGAAAGATTCCTACTGTATGTTAGTGACATCAGTTGGCTTTTACATGGAGGGCCATATGGTGAGATTCGAGAAGTGAAGTAAACTTCAGTTAAGGTTACAGTACTTGGTTGTAAATTTAGCAGTACCTGTGTCTACCTGTCCTGCCTGGTAGACTGAAAGATAAAAGTCTGTAAAGAGAGAAAAGAATGGAAAGAACTAGACAGGGTCAGGAAAAAGAGGAATGAGGAATGTTAAAGCAGATTCAAGTAATTACAGTTTATCTCCACAGTAGAGAATGATAGGACCTATCATAGACCACATATTTAAAATGCCAGAAGTGATCTAAAGCTTTGCCCACAATTATTCTTTATAGCAAAAAATATATTGAGATATTAATTGAGAAAGTTTTTTTGAAGAAAAACCCTATTGCCCCTTCATCAGTCTTTAGCCAATCTGGGAGGAGAACAGCTCGTTCCTTGCTCCCCAGACACTGACCTATAAATGGACAATGTCATTTTGAATTAGCATCAGTTTGAAAAACACACTGCAGTCTAGGGTAGGTCCAGGAGAGAAGGACAGAGCAGCTCTGATGATTGTAAAACAGTAAAGGACTGCTTGCAGAACATCAATCAAAAATAAAAGATTCTGTCTCATTAAAGCACACAATGCAGGTCCGATTATTAGAGAAAGTGTACTTTGTAACCACTTAAATACAAATGATGAGCACATGATTGCTATCAGCCAGTTAAAACCCTGGCAATGTAACCCTTCACTTCATTGTGTAAGCACCAATATGCAGCAAATTTGTACAAACTTTGTGTCAGCGTTTCTCATTGCAATTGTAGAAAAAGGAATACCTAAAAACATTGCCTTAATGTTAAGACATCATTGCAGTGTGTTGTAAGTCATTTAAAAACAAGGCCAAATCCTTAGTGCGGTTAAGAGTTAGGACTATCAGAGGCCAAAATCCACATTATGCAAAACAGAAGTGATTTCATGAAATTGTCTCTGGCTGTCTGTCTGATTAAAACTTTCTGATAAGTAAATGAACGTTTATCTGCTAGAAAGAGGCTGTAGGGCAAGCAGAGCAATGTCCTTGCACAGAGCAAATATCCAAGCAAGGACACTGGCTTATAGATGTAAAAGAAACGCATTTACTCCAACAATAAATAACAATTCACATTCTTCTCTAAAATAATAGGACTGTAAAACACAGTCTACAACCAGCCTGTTTTCATGAATATATGTCAAATCTACATGACATAAATATCACGTGAGTGAGTGAGAGATTCAATGGGCACGGATTTTGGAGATGCACTGGGAGAAAAAAAATGGTACAGTTAAGTCTCCATAATAATAACAACAATAGTGATGACTATGATGCAGTATTTCATACTGAGGGATACGGGAGAGGATATGTTGAGTGTTGACCTGTGTTGAGAGCAGTGCAGCAGCGAGAGGAGAGGGCAAACACAAAAGCACAAACACTCAAGAGTAGGTGGAGAGCATCCATATAGTCACTGGAGAAAAGCATGCAGGGTGCAGCATACACACATGCCTGCATACTGTATATGATACTGCAGAGAGTATTGGAAGTAGGGTCAAGTCATACATACAGTGGACGGGCAGGGTCAGCCTTACCTCAGACTTCTCCATCTTGTTCTGGGCATCCACCTGTGTGATGATTTCATTCATGTTGGTCTCCAGGACCATCCCACCCATCACCATCTCTGCCAGTATGTTGTGGACCTGAAAGAAGTAAGATGTGAATCATGCTTTAATATCATTACACAAATATTTTTTGCAAGGATTGAGTTTGCATTTGCTTTAAATCCCCTTATTTAGCATTTAGAAGCACTAAACAAACATGTAATAATTACACACTGTAATGGAAGTACCGTACAAGCAGATATAAGGACAGTGTTTAATAATATAAAGTATTCATCAATTATAACGTCTCCTCTGAAGATACATTGAATACTATTACAATCGTGTTTTACTATATTGTCATTCATTATCTGTTTATAAACCAGCCTCCACCACAGGATGAGTTGACAGATGCATTAATAAACACATACAGTATATCTGCTTACGTTGTAATGTGGTATAAACCATTGGTTAATATACTGCTTATTAATGCTACTGGACAACATTCACATTGGAGGTGTGGTACTCCAAAAAGACTCGGGCCAACCCTGTTGCAAGACCATAACAGGTGAAATCAAAATTGCAATTTGGCTGCAACTAATGATTATTTTCATAATCGATCAATCTGCAGATTATTTTCTCAATTAATTGAGATTTTTCTTTCTATTTCTATAAAATGTCAGAAATAGTACAAATTGTTTATGAGAATATTACAAGAACATTGTGTGGCATATTTCAATTACTTATTTTGTCCAAGCAGCAGCCTAAAACCCAAAGATCTTGACTTCACATAAGATCATAGATGACAAAGCAGCAAACCCTCCTGAAGACGATTGTTTGGCATTTCTGCTTGAAAAATTACTTAAACGATGAATCAATTGACAAAATAGTTGCTGATTAACTAATTTATTAAACCAAATAATGGACTATTCATGTCAGCTCCAGATTTCAGTATACAAGTTGCTTTTAACACATAATACAGTATGTGTAATCAATCAATCAACCAATAATGAAAAACACTCACTGAAAATCTGTTACAGCACAAGACACAATGAGGAGTGTTGAGACAATAACCACTCGGGCTGAATAGTATAACTATTTCCTACTTTCTAGGATTTAACATTCAAGTAGTTTCATGAATATGTAAAATCACAAAGAGGAATACAGATTAAATGTACTTCTTACCTTGTCTACATGGAAAATTAAGTCAAGCTCACAGACATTCTCAAAGCATTTGTCCAGCGTTTCCACAAATACCTAAAAGTAGAAGAAATGTAATGTTTAAAAAAAAAAAAAAAAGACTTGCCATCTATTGTACCTCATAAACAAACAAAGAAGACACGTGATAACAGATACACTATGGTTTCCCAGGCGTTTACCTGGATTAAGTCTAAAATTCCTAGTTCACTCTCTGAGGAGTCCACACAAAACACAAAGTACAGTGTGGCGTAGTGTCGGTAGATCAGCTTGTAGTCTGATCCTCCAATCAACCTGAAACACACAGGACAAGGAAACATTACACCAATACCTGCCCTGAGTGAATACATTACATGCTAAAACATAAAATACAATGACCATTATCTAATCACTCAGCAGATGTACAAAGATCTTTGACCGTTTCATTACATGCTGTAAACATGTTATGAAACCAGAGGAACATCGGGACAGAAACGGGATGTTTTTACTCATAAATCAATATGTGTAAAGATAGGACATGCTAACATGAGAAGATATGAAAGTTAATGATTATTCGGTCTGTTAATGGGTTTGACCTCAGTAGCCAAAATGGCTTAAGACATAGGAAATGTTGTAACACCCCCTCATCCTGACATGTTGGTTGATGTGATAACACTCAGTAATTGCCTGACGCTCAATGAACACTATAATACAATGTTTGTTTCAACCATGTGGCTTTGGTGTCACATGATGTAAGGCAACAGAGAGGGAGGAAGGCCAGATTTACAAGGTAAAACGACAACTACTTTGTTCCTCATTTATGAATGAGAGATGAACTTCAAACAAACATTGTTACAACTGATTTCACCTTTCCTTGGGTGAAATGAATTCCTGTGCTGCTGCATCAGAGTAAATAATTCTACTTTTATTTTTCACTTCCTCTCGCATTTAGACACAGTCACTTATGCACTAGCAGACCGTGCTAATGCACTTTCACAACTTACATTCCACCTTCTAGGAAATTACAGACGTTCTCATCTCTTTTCGAGACCAAGTGGAAGGTTTCCCTGATGATCTGTTGCTCTATGTCTTCATTCTGCAGGATTGGATGAGGAAACAGAGATTGTTAAACAAAGAGTAGATGGTAAATAATGTGTTGTTTGTGCACCTAATTGCTTCCAGTGAAGTGTTTCATTACTCATATCCAGAAGACTGCGTTGGCGGGTAAATAAATGGTTCCCCTCACCTCTCTTTTTCTAAAATATATGTATTAGTTCTGAGTGAAAAAACATGATTGAAATACTTATCATTATCTTTGTCATATCTAAACATAACCTAGTGCCCACAGGCTACACAGGCAATGATGTCATTGTACAAGCTGAACCAAGGCAGGCTCATCTTATTGTTTGCTAATGGATTAGATTCTGTTTAATACCTCAAATATCCTTGGGCATGTTTGCAAGCACTAAAAGGCTTGATTTTTGGACTCACAGTTGAAGATTCCCAGAATTAATAGGGGATCCCAAAGTCCCATGCCACAAAAAAAATCTAAATAATCTAAATATCAGACTTTTGTGTTAGGTTATTTGGGTATTTTACATAACTTAGTTGATGAAAATGCACACTCAAGGTCCAGGAGAAAGCATCCAAAAAGGCATGATTAGATGTAGGGCATGATTAGATGTAGGGCATGATTAGATGTAGGGTTTTCCATTAATCAGTATTTGAGGCTAGATAACATCCTTAATTTTAGATTTTGTAATATCTCAATATGATAAAAGTGTCTTTTCCTAGTTTTACAAGGCTGCATTATAGTAATGTAATTTTCTGAACTTACCAGACGTTTGTAGCTCATCTATTATTTGCCTTTATCTACTAAGTCATTATATCCACATTACTGATGATCATTTATCACAAATCTCCTTGTGTAAATATTCTGTGAAAGCACCAATCGTCAACCCTAAAATATCGCCGCAACATCGACATTGATGTATTTGGTCAAAAGGATTATGATGTTTGATTTTCTCCATATCGCCCAGCTCCAGTCTGACATTTTTAATCTAACCTTAAAAACCTCAATCAAAAGTCAACAGTGGTTAAAACCTTGTTGTGTGCCTCTCTAATACTGAGCCCGCCTCACCAAAGGGTGCTTACGTCCTCTTGGGGTGCATAAGGTCAGTGAGCACAAGGAGAGAAGAGGCTGTCCAGAATGCAGCTGACTGGAAGGCTGTATCGGTCATGTGGCTTATAGCATGACTTGTAGCAGGGTTACAGTACTCACAGTTAAATGGTACATCTGTAAGACTGAGAAGTCCTAAGCTGCATCTTTTAAAATTGTAATCAAGATGTTTCTGGTGTTAAGGGTTTATGTTATTTGGTTTTAATGGACGGTGCTCCCATGCCTATGGACCACATTTGGCCTTCTAAACCAGCAACTTTCCTCTGAATTTAAAGTGAGTTTAATCAGCCAGTAACACCAGTCATCCCTGATTTCATTGTGAAAGAGTTATATTCAAAGGCATACATTAGGGCTGCATGATATGACCTAAAATCAAAATCACGATTGATTGACGATAAATGAACAATAATTAATCACGTTGTTCTAAATCATCTTTTCTGAAGCCAAAATGTTTCCCGACGATGTACTAGCATGACTAGCATGCAGTACAGGTGGCCTTATGGTTAAGATGCATACTATATAACCGCAACATCGCCACTTTGTTACATGTTATACCCCTCTCTCTTGCCGCAATGTTTCTTGTCTGCATCTTGACTGTAATCTCTCCAAAAGGCCAGAAAATGTATCTTATAAATACTTTATAACACACTTAAGACTTAAGACCATATGGACATGGTGTTTTAATCTGTTCACTCATACAATATCCTTCACTTACAGGTGACCTCAAGAAGAGTTATAGTTGTTTACAACTACCTTATAGTGTGTCATTGACCATATATTTAATGTGTAAATACTGCTTATGAATACTAAAAAGGGGGGTAAGTAAAGTGTAACCACAAATTCTAAGCTTGGGATGGCTAACACAAAGATTTCCAACTCTAACATTGTCACTTTCTGTATATATTAGATGTCTTTATACAATAAAGCACTGAAGCCTACACAGCACTACAAGTTCATAACCTAACTGGTAACGCAAATAAACTATCTGCTAAAAACAGTAACACAGCTAGCCATATGTATGAAAAGTTATATCCTGCCTGCCAGTAAGACGACACCTCAGCTTTTAATATAACAGAGTGTCTACATAGCATTTCTATAATTCAATCAATTCCAATGTATCATCAAATACACCATGTGCATCTTCATATATAGATACTGGGACATGTTAAATGCAGCAACTATGCTCTGCCTTGTGTTTTTAAGTGAAGAGAGTAGGCCGGGACCTTTTTCAATTAATGGTTTCATCTTTGAAATATTCCAATCACTGTTTTCCAGAGCCGAAGGGGACATCTTAAATGTATAATGTTAAATTTACCCAACCTACTGTCCAAATTCTAGATCTGAAACAAATTGTCAATAACCAATTCATTGTTTGAATCATTGATCAAGCAACAACGTCAAACTCATATCTGACATTGCTGCTTTTCTTTGTCTTGAGGTTTATTGATAGTAAACTAAATTTTGTGAACTGATGGTCGAACAAAAACAGCAATTTGTAGATGTTACCTTGTGCTCTAGGAAATCTTATGTTGGCTTTTTCACAGTTTTCTGATATTTTATAGACCTACTGATGAATTGGTTAGGAATAAATTCCAATAGCCCTAACAAAAATCAAAGATATTCAGTGTACTAACCTAGAGTGGTGAAAGAAGTAGTCATATATTTTACTTGAGTAGCAACAGTTACAAGTAAAAGTCCTGCTTTAGCATTATACTTAAGTACAAATGTTTTAGCATCATAATACAGCCTATCAAACTCAAAATATGAATCACGATTTTTAAGCTTAGAATTGATATCACGATTCTTCGCCACGATTTTTTTCTCACAAAGTGTAATGTTTATTGCACACATGAACCATGACAAAACAAAACAAATTGGCAGTATCAAACATAGATTGTTTTTGGCACCTATAGCACATTGCGCATCACCACAAGCCTGTAAACATAGAGGCCTTAATGAAGAGAAGGGAGAGCTTTAAAACTTATTTTATACAGTATATCTTTAAAACTCACAGAAGGAAGTAGTAGCGTTTGTGATGCAGTTGGCTTTTTAAAGTCAAAGTTATTTAAAAATTAAAATCGTGAACAGGGTGAATTGAGATCGCGATTTTATAACAATTAATCGTGCAGGCCAATATCAAAGTACCAAAAATAAAAGTCCTCATAATGCAGAATGGCTCATTACAGAATAATTTAGATTATATTATTGTATTACAGGCTAAGTAATGCATTAATGTGTACAACACTTTATTGTTGCAGCTGGTAAATGTAGGAATAATTTCAATTAATTTATACACTGCTGGGTAGCTTGCAATATAGCTTTTATATTATATTGACATTTTATATGCTGATTATATTTTGTATCAAAAAATGGATATACTCAGAAGAAAACAGATTTACTCAAGTAGTACAAGCACCTCAAAAATGTACTGAAAAACAGTACTCTGTGCATGAAAAAATGACCATGATTAACTGCTAATCAAAATAGTTCCCAATGAATGAAGTTGCTGGCTCTAAGTCAACTTGCTATTGTAGCACCAATATGGCATGCAGCCAACCTTGACATTAAAATCCAATTAGGAGAAGCCAACACAGCATGCCCAACCAAGCATATTACATAACCTGTTAGATGCCATACCTGCATGGAGCTTATTTGTTGAGTTCCCTGACAGAGCAGTAGGCAAGGACAGTAAAGCTAGCTGAACCAGTGAAAGTAAAGACGGGAGCACGAGACACTCACAAGGACGTTATTAAAGAAGGCATGTGACACAAACAGAGGGAACTCACTCCACTGTGCTCATCGCTAACAGCTGGATTTAACCCTTGTGTTGTCTTCACTTTTAGGACCCTCTTGTATCCCCCAGGTCAAACTGACCCGTGACTTATATAGTGTTTTGAAAAACAATTCTGAATAAAAATTTTACTTCATAATCTATTACCAGATATTGTCTTTATCTCAATTTCAAACGATTGAGATAACATATATGTGTAGGGAATGCAATCAGTCTCTACCAGAACACAATTAAAAATGGAAAAAGGATTCGGGTTTTTTTGTCATAAGGTTATAATTCATGTTAAAAATCCACTATGTGATCATTCTTTTCTTGGAAAAAAAATAAGTGGGACAAGGTTTGGAAGATTCTGTACTGTGATGCAGAGGTATTTATCTTTTTTGCCCCCCCCCCACCCTTGATGTGCAGGTGTAATTCATATAGTGCTAGGAAATAGTTTGGTGTATTAAATGTTATGGTGGACAAATGACAGAGGGTGCGGGAAAGAGAGAGCAAACAGCTTCTCATTGCTCAGATTATGAAAATGAAACTGTGTGTGTGTGTGTGTGTGTGTGTGTATGTGTGTAGGTGTGTGTGTGTGTTGGGTGTGTGTGTGTGTATGTGGTGTGTGTGTGTGTGTGTGTGTGTGTGTGTGTGTGTGTGTGTGTGTGTGTGTAAACGTGTAAACGTGTAAACGTGTTTGGGCTTGCACATGTGTGTTTGTATGTTTGTGTCTGTGGTCATGTTTCTGTGTGTCTCTGTGTATGCGGGTCAAACTGACCCGAAGACCATATGAAGGATGTGAAGGTTTATACATGTTTATCACAGAAAAGGAGGTAAGGCCATTGATTTTCAGGTAGAACAATGTAAAACTTTGAAACGGGTCAATTTGACCAAAAGACTTTTGGCTACATGGGTTAGCATGACAAGTGGGCACAATCCTGTTCATACAGGAACAGCCGGAATCCGATAGCCTCGCTTCGGCTTGCACACGTTTAATTATTCATATTGTTAAAAGGACAGTGGTTCAGACTGACATCTTCTAACGTCACACCAGGGTCAGTTTGAAACAACAGCACATCACGGGGCGGTTGTAAAGTCCACACACCTTCCCATTCAAACAGTTTGCAACAACATGAATGCATATTTAAGCTATAGCTACGTCTGCCTTGGTTTGCATTAAGAAAACAAACAAAGTATCTCAACAGCCATTGCTTGAGGTTTATAATTCACTGTTTTCAGCTTAGCCTATCCCAACCTTTATGAACAATTACACATGTAAATACATGACACGTTACTCACATAATGCTCGTAGAATTTAGAAAGCCTTGGTTTCCCATGGTTGTTGAATATTAAAATGGCTTTTATCATGACTGTAGCTGAGCGGAGGGAGGCGGGGGAACAGAAAGGGGTCAGTCTGTGAAAGACTGTTGTCTGTCAACTCCAGTGGACCCAGGTCCGAGTGGGATTCAGGAGCTAAATCCCGTTCCGATTTAAGGTTAATACGGGATAGCTTGGAGCTACACGCTACTCTTCCATCGTCTCTTTACGGAAATATTCCACGTCAAAGGACCTATTGAGCAGTCATTGCTCTCCTCCTCCTCCTCCTCCTCCTCCTGCTACAGCAGCCGCGATGGTTCAAAACTCAGCCGTGCGAACCGTCTGCAGAGGGAACACGTGATTATTTTTATTTCTCGAGTGATACTCAGACAATCCATACAGAGGGGTAAAACTCAAAAATAGTTTATTTCGAATATGTCAAGCCTTGTCTCAATTTCTGGTGTTTTCAAAAAGATTCAGTGTTTTGTTTATTTCTACATTCATCTATTTAAATTATTTAATTTTAAATGGAAACTTATTTGGTTGATGAATAACCAAATAAGTTCACAATAAACACATAGTAGCTAGAATTTTACTTAATAACACGTTAAAAAATGATAAGTGAAGTGTGCATTTTTGTCACACAGAGGGTTTAGAGATGCATAAATGTTCACATAAATTAAAAAAGTCTAAAGTTATGGATATGGTATTTCCCCAAGAAAAAAAAAATATTATAGCCAGTCGATAACTGTTCTATTGTTGGTATGAACAGACACAAATAAAACCATGCATTCCAAAAAAGTGAACTACTTTACTAAAAAATAAACAAAGAAACACCTGTGTCCAAATTGTGGCGTGTAATATTGCTTCTATTTCAGATATACAAACCCACAGGGATTTCTGGATCTTGCAGACACGAAAGGTGACGTTTTCAGAACAGTATGAGACTAAATAATGTACTTGTATTGCACTATATGACTCATATAGAGTGGATTTAAGTAAATTAGAAACCCTTGCTCATTTTCAGTTAAACACAGGTCAACACACGTAAAGCCGCATTCTTTTTTTAGATCTACAAAACCATTAAACTAGTTTAAATCTCATTTCCTATTAGACCAATCATTATGTATGTGTCCTAAAAGAGTGTCTCATATCACTGGCAGGGCCTTCAAGATGGGTAAAGTTGGATTACGTTTTGGCCACAAGGTGGAGCAACAGTACATCTGGAATTGATGATGTGGCAGCTCAGAAGAAAATTTGCCACATCTGATTTAAAGAGCAGTCTCCCCATTTTGTCTGTATATATGAAGCCCTGATTAACTTCCTCAGCCAAAGAAGTTGTCCCTTGGACAGACTGACACATGTTGAGATTTGCTGCTGGAACATCCCAGCCCAACTGTGGTCCTGACCCTTCTCTGGTAACCAGTAATGTGTAGACAATTTTAACTTATCCATTTCTGGAAAATGTGAGAAGTGTGCTGTTCTACTCAAGCGTTGTCCTTTAATTTCTCCAACGTTCTAGGCAAAGTGTCCTTCAGCAAGACATGGTACATAAAGTTCCAACTGAGCACTCTGACATTTGCAGTGGGATTTGATATGTTGCTTTTTTGAGCAACCACTGCTCAACGGCATGCAACAAAGACTTTGTACATTTATCTGAGCCATATATGACCCGCAATAACTGAAACTACTGCATGAGTTTCCACTACCATGTTGTTCTTCTTCATAGTGAGTGTCCTCCAATTTAAATGGGCGGAAAACCTTTAAGTGTTTATGAATTGCATATAATCAGGAAGGAGTGCTTATTCAGAAGGATTTATGGTTTACTGATGTTGCGAAAGCTAGACTGGCAAACGGTGCCAAGGACATACCCATAATAGGATGTTGGATGTGATATCAAAATAATGGAAAAGAGCATCGCTCCTTGTATCAGACTGTCCTGTCCATCCATGTTGGATTTTGTACATAAGTCCATCTAAAAGTTGTTTTCTTTTTCTTAAAAATGCTTGCACACAGATGCACACATGTACAGGCAGCTGGCGAGTCAAAGCCTTTACTCAATGTGGCTCCTGAGCTGAAACTTCAAATTTCAGATGGAATAGGTTCCCTGTTAGAGTCATTTACCAACAGCAGATGTAGCTGCTCTACAACAAGGACTTTTAAGTCTGACACTTACATTTAACTTATAATGGGCTTTTTATTTCTAATATGGGAATTATTATTTATTTAATTAAATATGTTCCCATCATGGTTCACTGACACCCACAAACTCTATACTTGTCTTTTTTATCTCAGTGGTTCTCAAACCTTTTCACATCATGGCCCCCCATCACAACCCCCCATCTGATAAGACTTTGTCCCAGGGTCTCCTACCTAATACAATTTTTGCTTCTAGATATTTTATTACAGAAAGTGAATGAAACTCATGAACAAAAAATCAAATCATATCGTATGATCATACATTCTGTCATTGTGTCACTTATGGATATTATAATTATTAGTAAAACATGAATTATTCAATTTTTTGTTGGGGACCCCTGGTACCCCTTCAAGGACCCACTTTGCGAACCACTGCTTTAAGGGATGATCAAATGATCTTGTTTGGTTTGACAACATTCCTGTGTGATGTGACATGAGTTGGCTAAACCATTGTGAATTTCTAGTATTGAATCACTTTCCCTTTGTTCGATTCTTTGCTTTAGATATTTCAATAGTTAGCATGTTCATCCTTTTGAACATTCTTCATGATCTAGAGCGTGGTTGATTACTTAGTGTATCCATTATTTCATAATCTCACAATCTCTTGAATTAATGCACCCAAAACATGGTTGATTGAAGGCCTACAAATAAACCTTACCAGACAGGCTACATGCCAGCAAACAAGACTTTATGTTTCTCAAAACCTTTCTTGATACCATTCATTCTTATGCTCTCTCCACATTGTTGGAGTAATGCCTCAGTGAGAAAGAGAAGGAAAGGGGGAGGTTGTGTGACAACGTGGTGGAATTGGACTCAAAGAGGATTAGTCCAAGTTCTTAATGTGTGGAATGAGTGCATATTTAAATAAAAACATGCATGATGAAAATTAGAAGTTATATATTTTCTATAGAGTTAATGTGGTACGTACCAGCCATGTATGTTAGCTATATTTTCTTATGTGCTAATAACAAATGTATTTAAATCAGACTATGTGCTGTGGGCGTTCACCTTGTTCCATAATGGTACAGTCCAACACCAGTTTGCTCCCAAATTGCAGCGCTGGCCTATAAAATAAGCCACTGCAGAAAGTTGGTAAGAGAAAGCTTTTGTTTTAACTGAATAGAAATATCTGCGAAATAACCTTCTGCAGAGAGATGGAGCACACCGAGGTGGTAAAGCCAGAATCTCTGGATGAACTGATAAAAATCTTGCATAAAATCTTCGAGAGTGACAGCATCAATGTTGAGGAGGTCCAAGACATAATGGAAGCATATGACAGCAATCCTCAGGACTGGATGAGATATGCAAAGTTTGACCAGTACAGGTAAATCAAGTTTGCTTGATAATGCTTGTGAGTTTGTTTTTGTTTTTTTACAGCAACTTATTAATGAGATATAAGTCATTTATTTTGTTGTTGCACTTTGCACTCTGTAGCCTTGTCTATCACCTTGTGACCATGTGTTGATGTTTTTGTTGTTTTAACTCGTTTAAACAAGTTTTTTTCAAGCGTATGTTTACATGGTGTCTGAAATTTGGTGTCTGCTGCTCTTATTTTATTACAAAAAGCACCTTTGATGGCTGCTCTAAAAAATCTAACCGCACTTGGAAAAACAGGTGAAAATAATGAGTTTAGGATAGGTTGTTTATAAAGTTTGCAAACTGAATGCATTTATACAATCTACACAATCGGTTTAATAATGTCGATCATTTAAAAAGCATCGTTCTTACATTTGAATGAAAACCAGTTGTTGTTTTCATACAGAATAGCAGCTTTCTTCTCCTTTTTTATACAAATAAAAAGGAACTTTTTTTCTTGATAAATGCGAAGAAAAAGCCAACTTGTCTGCAGAATTCCATGACTACAGTCTATTTTAAAAAGGCACTTTTACTTTGAGCTAATAACGTCATACAACAGTTTGTCGTAAATGCTTAACTCTGCAGTGGGGGGCTTCTCACGACAAATTTCGGGAGCTCTATTCAAACGTTCTCAATAGCTCCAGTGTTTTGATTAGTGAGGGATCAATGGAGGGAGGGTGAGTGGGCCATCCAATCAACACTGAGAACGGACACACACACCCGACTGGCTGGCAGTGTCTGCTGTCCTCCGGCGGGCGGGCTGCAGCTGCCTCCAACATATTTGGAGACTGAGTATCGACAACATTTAAAGACCAAGCAATGACACATACTGGCCTATATGATATGAGTAGGTTATCTGTATGGGAAATAAATTGAACAAACACTTATTGGTATCAGTGACCCCTTGTCTATATATATA
>NC_045737.1:21699248-21703914 GCF_008692095.1 Etheostoma spectabile | reverse complement strand
TATATATATTAGGTTATGCTTTTAACAATAACTAGAGCATTATAAGCCATCAAAAGATAGAGTAACTGTGTCCAAACTAGAATTAATTAGCCATATAAATGGAATTCAAATGGGCATACTAAGACATGAACTTTATCATGCTTGAATATTGGTGCTCACATTGAGGTTTATGTTTGTCCTAACATTATTGGAATTAATTCTTCAATGTAAAGCAGCACGTTTCTACTGATTTTTCAAACTAAACATTTACATTTAATTTACCATTTTTGACAATGCTCCTCTCCTTTGAGACCCTTTCAATGCCTGTATGTCTCCCTGTGGGTTAAAGGAATCGTCCTCTTTTGCAGGTACACAAGGAACTTGGTTGATGAGGGTAACGGAAAGTTCAACCTCATGATACTGTGCTGGGGAGAAGGCCACGGCAGGTGAGATGCTTCCACATGCATAAGTATAATCAACATGGCAAAAATAACTTTAACATGGTCGTTGCTTATTGATTGAAAAATACAATATTATCAGATTGAGGTTTTGCTCATTTTAAGTTTGTATCAAGGTATTAAAGATTACTGCACATTTAAACCTATTATACCAGTTGCTTAAACTCTATTGCAAAATTAAGTGATTTTCTCTGGCAATTATTGTCTCACGTTAATAGAGATAAGAGAGTCCAATGTTCTACAGACAGATGGAAAGGTTGTGTAAATAGACTTTATTTGATGATATCTATTGCATGTAGCCCTTTGTCAGCAACTATCACCTGAACACCTCCAGTATAGAAATGGAAAGATTCATTTCAATCAAGTTTGTTAATAATATCATAATATCATTAATAATATCAGTGTCTCAATAATATTGATTACATATTATTTGACAAGCAACTGGCACAAACATTCAGTAAGAACTAATGGGTACAAACATGACTATTCTAGTGTTAGGACAATCATATTCACAAGAGCGGCTTCCAAATTCTATGTAATTGTTGTGGTTTATTACTTACTAAATTGTAATCGCATTACATTATATTATGCATGAATCGGGTATGTGCAAGTCTGGAGGAACAGTCAGAATATAACAGAAGAAGAAGAGATCCAGAGTTTTGAAAACTCCCACCTTTTGACCAAATCCCAGAAATACAGGACAGATTTGGAATGTAGCTTTTGGTCCGAGGGTCATGAAGATGACATATTCTGACACTGTATGCCTGTTTGTTTCTTTACGATTTTCAGTAGCATCCACGACCACACAGACTCCCATTGTTTCATGAAGCTGCTGCAGGGTCAGCTAAAGGAGACGTTGTTTGAGTGGCCGGACAGTAAATCAAAAGGAGAAATGGTCCAGAAGTCACAGAGAATTCTCCAAGAAAACAAGGTTGCTTACATAAACGGTAAGAATCCAGACAAGTGTTTCTTTTCTTTTATATTAGAGTTGGCCATTTGGTATTAGAACATCTTGATACTATTAATACTTGTTTGTGTGTGGGGGGGTAAGGTGAGAAACCGGTTCTTAATATGGTGAAACATTAACATTATGCTGTGATTAGTGCAATATAACAACCATGTTCCCACATGAGATATGTCTCTACATACGTATTATCTCTGAAACTCCGACTGGCTTTAGTCAGGAGTCTTTGCAAATATGTGTCACTTTTTACAGCGCAAAGTAATACCAAAGTTTCCAACCTCTGCAGTTATGTAATGCCAAACTGGTCTCACAAGACTTAACTACCTGTTGTAACTTTACAATGAATAGTATTCAGGTCCCAAATGTCTGCTGTCTGAGTATTTCTCCAAAGCCAGCAGAGCCCTGGTGTAATGTTTGATCTCAGTTGTTGGTTACAGCACTGCTAGGAATGGCCTGTGCGCCCCATTTCACAGCATTCAAGTTGCAAACACTGTCTAAATGAAGGTTTTTCATGTGTGTTTGTGCATATTCTAGACTCCATTGGCCTGCATCGTGTGGAAAATGGCAGCCACACAGAGTGTGCAGCCAGTTTGCACCTGTACAGCCCCCCTTTCCAGTCCTGCCAGACCTTTGACCAGCGGACGGGGCACAGGAACACCGTCAAAATGACCTTCTGGAGCAAAAAGGGCGAGAGGACTCCATTTGTAAGGGACTTGTTATGGCTTACATACATAGTTATTACAATTTGCGTTAACCAAGGAGTATTTCTTGTTCTTTGGACGCCCCAAACTTTGCGAAGTCAAATTCTGTAGTAGGAAACTTTAAATGTGGGAAGTTAAAACCCAGAGATATGTGATGGTATGGCAATATATAAAGTAAAAAAAAAAATAACTTTTGCATTGTATGCAAAACACTAACATCCTAAAGTAATATCACCATAGATGTTAACAAAATCTGAACAGAGAAAGACAAAGACTCCTTTCTTCAAATCTCTCTTGTTGAAAATGGAGAGTACAAAAACATACTATAGTGGCCAGAATTATTTTTTCCATATTAATACATAACTGCACACCTATACATACATGTATAAGTACACGTCTGTTGATGTAATCATTCTTACTTTAGATATTATCACATATTACCACCACGCATAGGATTACAACAAACAGTTAATTCACATACTTCCTCACCCCCTGCCTAAGGTGCAGGAAATGCCAGGTTTTTATAGCATTTAGCTACTCTCATTAAGCACAGCCTATAAGCAATTATAGCAGCACCCCTTAAGGTTTTAGGGATTTAATTGACAGTTTCCATTTCTTTACCATTTCACGTGCTTCCAGTTGCTGCTGCTCAACGAAAAAGTTGCTTTAGCAGGCAAGAAATGTTAGTTTTTTATGTTCAGGGAGAGTAAAATCCACTTTTAGTCCATTGAACCTTTTAGATATAATGTTTCCTTTAAAATTGTAATCCAAAGACCGGCACATAATAATTAAAAGAAAATTACAGACACTGAAAGTAACACAAAGATGTAAAAACAAGAACACCTACCGTATAGGACTGTTCGGGCACCTGGGCAACAACAGTGGTCTTATCTGAAATCTATAAGTTGTATAAGCATACTTTGTCCATAACACTGTCACATTAGTGCATCGGATTGCAACACCAGACGGAGGAGATAAGATATTAAAAGTGTGGAAGTACACAATGAACTTAAATTACTATATGCCCCTAGCTCTCAACAGTTGATGTGGTCTGAGGTTGTTTTTCTTGGACCAATGACCTATTAGGTGCTGTATGACATTGGAAAAAATAATATGAATCTAAATTTGAAACCTGACATTGCACAATCCTGATTTAGCATTGGGAAAGACTTGCTTAAAGGACAAGATACTGTATATGTTTAATTCAGTGACTAATGATCTGACCCCCACAGGCTAACTTGTTCTTTTTTCTACTCTTTTCTTAGGAAACCGCATTCTCACAAGAGAACAACTAATAGTCACCAAAGGAGACTCCAGATGAGGAAGACGGTTGTTTAAAATGACAATGTTGTGAAATTGATTCAAGGAAAACTGCTGGGGAAGCGAAATGTGGACCTACTATGACTAAGCAACCCATTTAAAAAAATCAGCAGCGGGCTGGTTCAAAAGGACAACCCAGTAATTAGAATGGCTTTATCGCTGCCCAGTGTGAGCTTGGCAAATACTGATGAGCACAGGACGAATGCATGAATAGGCTTGGACATGGATTGAATCTGCCTTTTGTTTGCTGGGCCTGAGGAGACCCTTTTCCAATAACAACATTCCTGTCCATCCACGACCTGTGTAACAACACTTTTGTAAAATTATGGCCCATAGTCAAAGAGCTGAGCTTTGGCATTTTTAAAAAGGGGAGGGGGATATATTGCAATAGTGTTTAAATTTCATATCTCAAGCAGTGGAAAATAGTAAAAGATGGAGCATATTTATAGCTGTATTTACTGTCAATTTAGACCACTCAAAATTGTCTTAACACCTGTTGAAAATTGTGATGATGTTTGTATAATCTAATTAACAAAACGTTTGTTCTGTTTGCATTGGAAAAAGAAATGTAAAGCTTTAGAGTTGTGTTGTTTTTAAAAGTGCTATGGTTGTAATTTATTTGCAGGGAAGAGAGTGTTTGAATCAGCAAGCTTCCGTGTTACTCCTTAATGTATTCGTACTTAAGTTTTGACCAAGAAAGTCTTTTGTATTATTAGCAGACAACATGTTCAGTTAAAACACATACCTTTTCTCAGGATTTTGGCATATTTTTAATTGTAGCTGTATTTATATAGTGTATAGTTTACAGCATAGCATAGCACTGTCAAATGCATAAGTGATTTCTGTGATGCAATACATGATAAATCTGGCCATAACTGTAGACTATTAAACACCATTACCCTTTCACAGAACTTCATTTTCTGTTGTCTTCATTTTTTGTATTATGTGTTTTTGTTATAGATTATATGTGCCTCATACTGTACAATAAGCAACAAGCACATAAAATCCACAGAGCTTGTTTGGTATACCTGTAAAACCTGCAAAAGCTTCAGTGTCAAACACGGAAATAACAACCGATATGCAATTTGTTATCTTTAGTACCTCTTACTGATATCAAGTTAATGCTGAGTACTTCTAAAGGTTAATTAACAGTCACATAAAGGTACATTAGAGCAGAGGTATTCAACAGGAGTTCCATGACCCCTAGGGGTCCTCGGAGTAAGTGCGGGGGGGGGGGGGGGGGG
>NC_045737.1:21692633-21699224 GCF_008692095.1 Etheostoma spectabile | reverse complement strand
CCATATTATGTCTAAAATGTTTTTTTGAAAGTTCCGTTTGTCAAAAATTCAAATATATCTGAAAATATACAATAATATGAATACAACCTATTAGGAAAGATAACTTGGCCTAATTGTGAATAAACAAACATTTAATTACATTGAAGATAAGCTTGCTGTAGGTAAAGTAGCCATACAGAAGGCTTATGGCCTTCCACATATATGTTTAACATCAAAACATGATGTATAAATGATATACAGTATATCCATTCATTTTCATCCATCTGGCCCAGTTTAACATGCAACTCAATTTTATACAATATGTGTACAGTGGTAGGGAGTCCCTACTCCATCTCTCTTTCAGCTAAGTGGTCCTTGGCCTATAAACGTTAAAAGACCCCTGTATTAGAGTAACTGTGGAAATTGTTTAACAGATAAGCTCTGCATGGCAATGGCCTTGCAAGCAAACAAACGTGGGCATTGCCCATCATCCATTTGTGTAGCAAATACAAATTCTGTACAACCCTGGATTTCACTGCCTGTATTTGTGTCCCTTCTTAGTGAATTTCAGAACATCCAAACTCTTGTCCACTCATGCCACGAATGAGCAGTTTGGTCAAATAACAAACATACGTCATTAGTCACATTTCATCATATTTAGCCTTTGCTGGAAGCACATAGTGTATAGGCGGAGGTAAGTTTGATAAATAAATATCCTCAGGTTTTCTGTGTACCGGGTCAACCATTGGATGGCCTACAGCCAGTGTTACGTAACAATGAAGCAACAGCCTTGAATGCCCTGGAATGGCAGCTGTTTTGTAAGAGGACGTGATGATTGCCATGTGCCAAACTGGATGGAAACTGATCCTTATCTTAATCTGATGATAAATTCTGATATTTGGCTCATCAATTTAGTGATATTGGTGGATCCTATCAGAAGTTTAATTCTTTAATAAAACAAGAACAATCCAGTGTTAGCTGGGTGTGGACATGAGTAACAGACGGGGGTGTTGAGCTTTTTGTGGCCTTTGTTGAGACAAGGCCAGTTTTCACAGATTGTGAACACAACAGCAGAGCACCTGCCCTCTTTCGTCTGGATGTGCATGCATACTCCTAAAATCTGAAAGGATAAACTTCATCTGCAGGATCCAACAGTAAATACTTTTTTTAAGGAATGTTGAATATTAGTCATGCAGCAGATTTTGAAGTTTGACACTGTGATGATATGAAGTGACTCTGCACAATAATAGACTTAAGACTCATTTAAGGGCATGATTGTGTGATTTGATTGTGGTTGATAGCCTTATATTTTGCTGAAGTTAATTAATTACTCATTTGTGGTAGTCAATTGACACATTAGTAAAACATGCCTATTGCTCTGTTTCCTCTGGTTGTAATCAAAGTTACTGTAGCTTCAGAGCACTCGCTTTATTTACATTTGCAAACCTGCCCTCTTTTACTGACTATTTATTGAGTTGATAACTTGATTTTGTTTGTCAGTGTTTCAACTGACATGAGCAAATACAATTTTCATGTGTGAGTGACCTATTCCTTTAAATTATTTGACCAATGCCCATGCAGTTCAATGCACTTTTCATTTGGCACCATTGGAGTTCACAAAGTGAGCAGATGCAGTCGAGACATACTGCTAATATAATAATATATGTTACATCATCCAAGTTGCATTTTTATGTTACTTTTCATGTGGTTGTTCCTTTATTGGTATTTCATCTAGCTGTTGTTTATACTGAGTTTGAAAGCACCTACTGTAAGAACAACAACAAAAATGCAATTTTCCCAGCGTAGATGTTGACCTTGGATGATATCTCTTGCTGGCACAGATAAAAAAAAAAAAAAGGTTTGTCAGGGAGGCTAGCAACAATGGTCTACTGATTTTTTCTTACTGAAATATTTGGAAGTGTGTCAGTTTTCATGTTGGGTTTCTTTTGTTGTGACAGCTTTATCACACCACCTCCACTTAGATTGTTTTCTCTTTGTCCTCTTTTCCTCACACACTGTTCTGTTAGCACTGCTACAGTAGTCTCCATATCAGTGGAGCATATAGATATGGTAAAGATAATAAAACATGACAGCAATTTGACGTGACATGTTTTTCTAACCTCTTACTTAGTTATGGCGGTGCTGAGATTGAAGGTGCAAAGTAGAGTCTGGGATTGTTTCCTGTGATGATAACCCTAACCCAGTGTTGTAGAATCTCCTAGGAAACCGAAAGAAGCGGCAGAGCTTTGATTATTATTTCCTAAGTGGCCTCAGTACATTGATAGTGAACCACTCATTCATCCAGCAACTAGTACATATGCTTTACTATCAACGTTGTGTGGCAGCCCATTGTTTTATTACATGAGAGATAAAACCCTTCCTCTTCACCTTCAGGGCCTTTCCGATTTTCTTTTCTATTAAAATACTTTAACATTTAAATTCTGAGTGGTTTCGATTTTTCAAATACTTCCATTTGTGGCTTTTTCAAAATGGTGAATCCGTCCAACTTTAGGGTTAAAGGGTCAGAATGCACATGAGACAGAGTTAAATGAACTGACCATTTTTATTAGTCATTTCTTAAATGCCATAGAGCATTAAGGGACCGGTATATCCATAAAACGTTTTTCAGGGAACCAATGAGACGCTAAGCAAGTACAAGGTTGCCGCTCAAAGAAACATTTGGATCTAGGCTATTTATTGTTTCTTTTTTTGATGAAATTAGAAGACTGTAGCACTTGCAGCCTTTTCAAGGACCGTGGCGGTACTAACGGGTCCACAGAGCAGCATCGGTCCGGGGACCAGGGGTTGAGAATCGCTGCTTTACGGAATGACAGACTAGGAACACCACATCCCAGGTTTGAAAACCAGGAAACAACTTCAACTTCCTGTTTCCATAAACAAGCCTGGGTCTGCCACAACTCATAATTTCTGTTTTGACATCTTTACTTTCATTCTCTATCTTTCTTAGTTCGTATTATGATTAACTTTTTCAGGTAAATGCTAACATATGGTGTAACAGTAACACAAAACATCATTAAAACAAAACAAACTGAAATAGCAATGTCTGTTATACTAACCGCAGTTAGTAATAACAGAACAAGCAAGGACGTGGAAACAAAATCCCTTCATTTGTAAGAGGATAAAAATGCTATTTTATTCTCTAAGAAGTAACATAGTGACACGTTTGGTGAAATACATACAGAAAGAGCACTCTGACTTGCTGAACAAGTGCCTCACCTAATTTTACAAGAGTGATTTAAATGGATTTCACTTTTGGGAAACTGCTACAACATTAAGTCTACCTAGCCACAACAGTGACCTACTGGCTACGGCAACTGTGCATTAACTGAGAAATTGTTACTTATTGTGCCCTCAGCCATCACAGAAGGCTCTCACACATTGTCCATGGCCAACATCCCAGCTGATGTACACTCAAGTGTGCATGCACCTGAGAAACTGTTGCTTCTTGATCTTTGTTCTTTTAGTTTCCCATGTGACTTGCAGTTGTAAAACAAATAAACAAGAAAACTAAGAGTGTGACAATTGATAGCCTTTCTATCTAAAAATATCAGAAAATCATTTGCCAAGTTCCTTGAGTAAAAAGTACCACAAAAAATAACCGTAAGAAGAATGAAGGATTAGGGAACACTGAGAAGATGTTAAAATGAAATACTTGACGCACTCCTAGTCACTTTTGCAGAGAGCTGTACTGCTGGCTTTTACTGCTGTTTGGTGCTCACTTGTAATGGAAAACGCATACTCCAAAAGAACAGTGTGTCCTACTATAACCCACAAAAATCATGTTTTGGTCCCATTTCTTTGTCTCTCAAGACACAGGTCACAAAGAGACTGTAAACAGCAAAATGTAGTAAACAGATTTTGGTCCTGCTAAGAGAGCTTATGTATATGCTCCACAGAAAAGGTTGCTGCATCTAGAAAGCTAGAAGACGCAGGTCCAAAACATTTCCTGGCCCGACAGGGTGCATGGCAAAAACAGCACTGGTAATAGGAAAGTTCTAGCAACACACAGGAATGAGGAAAAAATACGTACTTTAAGTTAGCAGTCTTTCAGGGTTTGTGTCACAACACATTGATTGTATTAGTGAACATTTACTTGACTTTTAGGAGTTAGTGTTGCATGGGTTAATAGCATAAAAAGGGTATATAGCGGTCAATTTTGAAACTTTTCAGAATGTGAAATTCCCAGGTAAATTAGGGCAATATACAAGTTTCATAAGGCATTTTGATGATGCATTTCTAACATTTCCAACTTTGGAGAGCAGTAGACAGCTTTTTCAATTTAGAAGCTCAGAAACACATTTTGAAATTGCTGTTTATTTAAAAATATAGACTTAATGGAAGCACAAAATATCCTAACACGAACAACAAATTAAACAATAAGCATTAATCTTTAAAAAAATAATAATTGTGTAAAACAGGCGTAACAAGAATTACAGGATCAAATTGGGAGGAACTTGATTTGCTGATTTGAAAAAGGGACGTGATTGAGATGGAGTTAGCTTGGAAACCCAAATATCTACTAACACAATTTACTGATAAAAGTGTTTTACTATACATACCCCTCAGTGCAAAATGCATCAGCAAAAAAAATTGGTTAAATGTAAAGACAAAAAAATACATAGCATTTTTTTCCCCTCACATTTGTCTCAATCCATCACTAAAACATTAAACTCTGTGATTCGGCTTCAATGCAACAGGATGATTAATTTACTTTTCATACACTCTGCCTTCATTGAAATTGAAGATGAAAAAATTCTCTTTCTTCTTCCAAAGATTTAAAAATAAACCTATACTTATAAAAATGTATACAATATATATACATACTTAACAAGTAACAGAAATAACTTAAAAGGAGAAGTCACTGAAATCAGACACCGAGAGACAGAGCTTTTTATATTTCTCGAGTCAGTGGGTCAGAAGGATTCTTCGGCTGACTGCCCTGCCAGAGCGCCCAGAGACCTGATCTGAGACTCCCTTTAAGGAACGGCTTTTCCCTCGGACCCTTCTGACCCTGACCGACCAACTGTTACTAACCTTCTCATTCTCCTGTTCCCTGACCCCACTGATCCCACAGACTCTGCACTGTCACTGATAATGTCACGAACACTCGATCTTACCGACAATCCACCACTAGACCTGTTGCTATGGGAAGAATGACTGTGAGCATAGCTGTTGTTGAAGCTGTATCCATGGGAACTGTTGCTTCGGTGAGAGTTGCTGTTGCTCTTGGGGTGTCTTGGCTGAGTCTGAAAGGTTTGACTAAGGGAAACCTTATCAAAGGGTTTTTGGTTACGTAAACTGTGCTCAGAACCTGAGTCATGCTGGGTATCAGGCTTTGAATGTGTATCTGGTTCTCCACCGACACCAGGGTCACCTGCAGATCCGGAAGACTGAATGGTCACATCTAGTGGCCTGTCTTCACGCAAAAACTCCCTGACAGAAGATGGAGATCTGGGAGTGGTGGTGTCAGTCGGTCTACCAGAGGAAGCAGGCAGAACACGGCCTACCTGAACACAGAAATTGGAGGTTAGAGGACATTAATGGAACAGACACATTATTAAATGAACCTCTTCATTAATGGGATCCAGCCTATGGATTTAGTGCTACTACTAAGGACAGAGAAACACTTAGGAACTCCAGTATATCACAAATCAACAGAGGAAATGATAATATAGGCAATCCTCAAAACTTAGGTTAATAACCAAGGTTATGTGGCCGGGTTGGCTCAGTTGGTGGAGAGGGCGCACATGTGTGGAGTTTTGCTCCTTGATGCAGCGACCGTGGGTATGACTCCAACCTGCGGCCCTTTGCTGCATGTCATTCCCCCCTCTCTCCCCTTTCATGTCTTCATCTATCCTGTGGAAAATAAAGGCCTAAAATTCCCCCAAAAATAATCTTAAAAAAAATAAAAACAACCAAGGTTATTTGTTACTTATTATTGTTTCCCAAACATTGCTTTGCATACCCTTACCAAAGATGAAGCGTCAGTCTTCGCCTGAACATCCCGATACTCTCCTCCAGTCAGTGACGCGCCATCTAAGTGTGGTCCTACTGTAGAGGAAAGCTGAGGTCTTCCCGGAGGGTGGAAGTCTGACTTGTCAATTCCAGCCATTGAAGCTAATTGACCGAGGCTACAAATAAATAAAAAAATCAATCAATTAAAATTAAAGTTAAGGGCACTTTTCATTCAATACTGAAGTGAATTTGAAAAATGCTACGTTACATACAGGTTGCCTTATTTCCACTGCAAATGTAAATTAAATGCCACTGGGATGCCACATCCATTTAGATTAATTACTTCAAGATGTAATCAGAGATGTTTATTACTAGTAGTATATGCACAGGTAAAACAAGTGAATTGCATCAATAGCAACAAGCGTCTTTGCGCATATGGCTTGCTCATACTCTGATCTTCCAGTCACATAAAGCAATATTTTACTAACAAAAGAATTTAAAAAAAAACTTTGTTATATGGACCCCTTCCTTTAAGATGTTTTCAAAAAGTAGTCACAACAAGGTAACAATGAAGAATAAGTGCTGCAGAGTAAAGGGCTGTAAAGTATACTGGTTTAATTCTGTTAACAGTAAAAA
>NC_045737.1:21673962-21692623 GCF_008692095.1 Etheostoma spectabile | reverse complement strand
GATAAAATATTGGGGAACATGAGGGACCAATGAGTCAAAATAAACGAATAAACGACTGCTGGGTGTTTTTTATGAATGCAGCTGTTCACTGTTGATGAGGGTAACAATGATGGCAGCACAGTAAGACACACAGTGGTGTGAAAAAGTGTTTGCCCCCTTCCTAATTTCCTGTTCCTTTGCACGTTTGCAAAACTAAGTGTTTCGGAACATCAAAACAATTTAAACAATAGTCAAGGACAACACAAGTAAACACAAAATGCAATTGTAAATGAAGGTGTATTATTAAAAGGTGAAAAAAAATCCAAACCATCATGGCCCTGTGTGAAAAAGTGATTGCCCCCCTTGTTAAAACATACTATAACTGTGGTTGTCCACACCTGAATTCAATTTCTCTAGCCACAACCAGGCTGATTATTGCACCACCTGTTCACAATCAAGGCATCACTTAAATAGGGCTGCTTGACACAGTAAGGGCACCAGAAGATCCTTAAAAGCTACATCATGCGCGAGACCCAAGAAATTCAGGAACAATTGGAAAGAAAGTATGAGATCTATCAGTCTGGAAAGGGTTATAAAGCCATTTCCAAAGCTTTGGGAATCCAGCGAACCACAGTGAGAGCCATTACCAAAATGGCGAAGAAATGGAACAGTGGGTGACCCTTCCCAGGAGTGGCCGGCCGCCCAAAATTACCCCAAGAGTGCACGCGACGAGTCATCCAAGAGGTCACAAAAGACCCCACAACAACGTCCAAAGAACTGCAGGCTCACTTGCCTATAAGGTAAGCGTTCATGCTCCACCATCAGGAAAAGACTGGGCAAAAATGGCCTGCATGGCAGAGTTCCAAGGAGAAAACCACTACTGAGCAAAAAGAACATCAAAGCTATCTCAATTTCTCCACAACAAATCTTGATGATCCCCAGAGTTTTGGGACAACATTCTGGGGACCGATGAGACAAAAGTGGATCTTTGGAAGGTGTGTGTCCAAGTATATCTGGCGTAGAAGGAACACTGCATTTCATAAAAGAAAACATTATCCAACAGTAAATATGGTGGTGGTAGTGTGATGGTCTGGGGCTGTTTTGCTGCTTCAGGACTGGAAGACTTGCCATGATAAAAGGAACTATGAATTCGCTGTCTACCAAGAGATCCTGAAGGAGAATGTCCGACCATCTGTGGACTCAAGCTGAAACGAACTTGGGTTCTGCAGCAGGACAATGATCTAAACACACCAGCAAGTCCACCACCGAAGGCTGAAGAAAAACAAAAAAGAAGACTTGGAGGGTGGCCTAGCCAAAGTCCTGACTGAATCCTTGAGATGTTGTGGTATGACCTTAAAAAGGCCGTTATGCTCGGAAACCCTCTAATGACTGAATTAGGACAATTCTGCGAAGATGAGTGGGCCAAATTCCTCCAGGACGCTGTAAAGCCTCATTGCACGTTATCGCAAACGCTTGGTTGCAGTGGTTGTCGAAGGGTGGCCCAACCAGTTATTAGGTTTAGGGGGCAATCACTTTTTCCACACAGGAACATTATTGTTTGGATTTTTTTTCACCTTTAATAATAAACACCTTCATTTACAAATTGCATTTTGTGTTTACTTGTGTTGTCCTTGACTCTTGTTTAAATTGGTTTGATGTTCCGAAACACTTAAGTGTGACAAACATGCAAAGGAACAGGAAATGAGGAAGGGGGCAAACACTTTTTCACACCACTGTAGCCATGTTTAAGGACAATACTGAGTACATTCTGGTCCCCACCCATTTACTGCACCTTATGGTTTCAGAACAACTCAGCACCCTTAAATGGCCCTTGAGGATGAATAATAAAGAATAAAAACTAAATTCAATTAAAAAATTAGATAAGGTATTTATGACCAACAAAAAAGGCTGAAATAAACAATAAGAAAAACTGGTGATTTTGTCACAGTGAAACTCATCCTGTCAGAGAGAAACTCATTTGAACAGGGCTCAGATAACTGGTTTCTAAATAGAAGTAGTCAACAGGACAAGAACAAATAGACTGGTGTTGTTGAAAGGCATCTCAGAATGAAACTCAACGTTCTCACATCTACGGTAAATAGTCAGTTTACAAAAAGTAGCCCAGCCTTTGCCATCTTACCCTCAGTCACATGAGAAGATGTCATTTTCATCTTTATGAAAACAAAAAAAGTCTTAAAATACTTGACAGTTCCACGTTGACTTCTGATTGTCATGCATTTCCAGTATATTTTACATTAACTACACAACTTTTTCATTCATAGCAAATTTCACAATGTACCAAAAAAGGGGTCTTTTTTTCCTGCATCGTTCAGTGATATTTTGTAATAAAAGATTACAAAATACATGTATTGTTGCATTATCAAAAAAATGAACTATGATAAATGATTAAGTTGATTAATCAAGTAATTGATCAACGAATAATACGGCTGCATGCAGAGATGTTTGTCTCGAAACAAAGCTTTGATAGATTGTATTATGGGCTTATTGCTGACATGCAGATGATGTTTAACTAGCCTGTATACGTGCAGTTTAGTTTCCCAAATTCCCCGTAACGTAACGCCATTTATACAGGTCCTATCCCCTGACCAATCAGCTATCCTAACCTTAACCACTCAAAGTCAAATGCCTAACCCCAACCAAAGGCTTGGCGTGGCCATAGTGGGATTTGGGAGACTAAACTGCACGCAAACCTAACTCTCATCTGTCACTAACTTTAGCTTTGTCTCATTTTGTGCAGTGCAGGTAGCGCACACTTGGCTTGTCTGAGCTTATTTGTTTTATACAACTGCCTATGGTTTTCTATTGGGAGTTTAGGTTGACATATATTTTTATATAATGTTAAATAATTACAAGACCGTCAGCAGTTGTCTAATGTTGGTTGACAAATTAAGCAATTTTAAGGTATCACTTTGACTTCTAGTACCTGATAAATCTTTAAATGAAAAAATAATAAACAGATTGTTTGATAATAACAATTGTTATTGTGGTCCTAAAAGAACTGCATTCAAAACAGATTCAATTCGAAGAGAAAGGAACATATGACAAGTGCAATAGTGATTCAACTGTCAGAATGAAACTCTATTTTGAACCAGGGTGTCACCAGTTGGGAAAAGCCAACATGGCCAAATGATGAGTAAGCTGAATGCCCAGAATGAAAATGAACATTGTGTAGTTAAATAAACACATTCTTTAAACTGCCTACACCCAGAACTAAATTGGCACCGTTAAAGTAAAAACAGAAATGCCGCACTTGCCAGGTTTTTTATAATACTCACCCAGCATCCTTAAGGAGATCCAGGAAAGCATGGAACTTGGTAAATGAGCTCTCAATGCTCTCAAGGACAACGTCATCTTCAAGAGCACTGAGAGCAGGTGGTGCTGATGCAGAGCCTGTGGCCGCCAGCGCCTCGGACAGGGAGAGGTTGGTGTCACGCAGACGGGCATTCTCCAGCTCATACTGAATAGAAACAAGATAAAGGCAGACTAAAAGGGCAAGCCAATCTGTTGTTTGTTCATTTACAAAACCATGTATTTGAGCGTACAGCACTGTATCTCAGACCCTGGGACTGTCAGGTGGTTTTGAGACTAGGCCTGCACGATTAATCGTTATAAAATAATGATCTCCATTCACCCTGTTCACGATTTAATTTTTTAAAATGAATTTGAAATATATATACACACACACACACACACACACACGCACGCACGCACGCACGCACACACACGTTACTACTTTCTTCTGTGAGTTTTAAACAGACTGTATAAAATATATAAATTTGAAGAAAAGAAATGTATACATTTTTTTTTAGCGCTCCAAGCACTGCAATGCTCTCCCTTCTCTTCATTAAGGCCTCTATGTTTACAGGCTTGTGGTGATGCGCAGATGTGCTATAGGTGCCAAAAACAATCGATGTTTGGTTTGGAGTTTGGAGTCTTTGTCAATGTCTTTCATAGAGCAAATAATGTTATATTTTTCCAACCGTGACATTTCTCGTAGACGTGTATAGTTTTCGACTGGGAACCCAAAAATTCCGACATTCCATGTAAAATTGAACACAACTAACAACATAGTCCGTGTCCCTCACCTGGCCTCATGGTGGTACCAAGCGTTGGAAGAAAACAACAGAGTCCTATTTGATGACGACTGTGTCAGATAAAAGCAAGTATCTTGCAGAGTAAGGTGGTAAAATATGTGGACAGTTTATTACAGGGAAACATTCCACAAATTTGAAATGTATGGATATGTAAGGCCAGCAGCATGACGGAGACAACAGCAGGACACTACAGGCTGCTTTCACCGGCGACCCGGGAGCTGGTTAGTAAATACACAGGAACAGCAAAAGAGGGAGGGAATGTGGGTTAAAATGTGGATTAATACTGGGATGTCTACAAAACTGTGCGAGTCGATTGACTTCAAAAAGTTTGCCACTTTACTCGAACCAAAGTTCAAAACACCTGTTGATGTCTGTCTTCTTTAGTCTGTTGGTTGTTTGGGTTTTTCTCCTGGAACACGTCAAACACATTCTGCACTCACTGCGGCGTCTTGTGTTGCCTGTTTACATATCTGTGCTCATCATCATATGTACATTGTTTGTACTGGTGTTATTGTTGAATACATATTTCTAAAATCGTATTATGTTTTTGTCGAGTTATTATTACACAATACTTTTTTCTGACCCCCGATAAATCCCATATACAAAACCCGTATGACAAAAAAGACTAAACTAATATAAACTAAACTAAAACTAAGTATTTTCAAAAAATAAACTAGCAAACCCGCTTACAAAACTAATTAAAACTAAACTGAATTTGAAAACAAAAAGCCAAAACAAAATAAAAAACTAATGAAAAATGCAAAACTATAATAACCTTGGTTTGGTACTGCCAATTTGTTTTGTTATGGTCAAAAAAATCTAGACAGAGAGAATTGTGATATACACTACCGTTCAAAAGTTTGGGGTCACATTGAAATGTCCTTATTTTTGAGGAAATCACTGTACTTTTCAATGAAGATAACTTTAAACTAGTCTTAACTTTGAAGAAATACACTCTATACATGCTAATGTGGTAAATGACTATTCAGCTGCAAATGTCTGGTTTTTGGTGCAATATCTACATAGGTGTATAGAGGCCCATTTCCAGCACTATCACTCCAGTTTCTAATGGTACAATGTGTTTGCTCATCGGCTCAGAGCTAATTGATGATTAGAAAACCCTTGTGCAATCATGTTCACACATCTGAAAACGTTTAGGTCGTTACAGAACTACAAAACTGACCTTCCTTTGAGCAGATTGAGTTTCTGGAGCATCACATTTGTGGGGTCAATTAAACGCTCAAAATGGCCAGAAAAAGAGACTTTCATCTGAAACTCGACAGTCTATTCTTGTCCTTAGAAATGAAGGCTATTCCATACGAGACATTGCTAAGAAATTGAAGATTTCCTACAACGGTGTGTACTACTCCCTTCAGAGGACAGCACAAACAGGCTCTAACCAAAGTAGAAAAAGAGTGGGAGGCCGCGTTGCACAACTGAGAGAGAAGATAAGTACATTAGAGTCCTATTTTAGAAACAGACGCCTCACAGGTCCCCAACTGGCATCTTCATTAAATAGTACCCCAAAACACCAATGTCCCATCTACAGTGAAGAGGCGGCTGCGGGATTCTGGGCTTCAGGGCAGAGTGGCAAAGAAAAAGCCATATCTAGACTGGCCAATAAAAGAAAAGATTAAGATGGGCAAAAGAACACAGACATTGACAGAGGACTGGAAAAAAGTGTTGTACGGATGAATCCAAGTTTGAGGTTGTTTGGATCACAAAGAAGAACGTTTGAGACGCAAAACAATGAAAAGAGTTGGAAGAATGCCTGACGCCATCTGTTAGCATGGTGGAGGTAATATGATGGTCTGGGGTTGCTTTGGTGCTGGTAAGGTGGGAGATTTGTACAGGGTAAAAGGGATTCGAATAAGGAAGGCTATCACTCCATTTTGCAACGCCATCATACCCAGTGGACAGCGTTGATTGGAGCCAATTTCATCCTACAACAGGACAACAACCCTAAACACACCTCCAAATTGTGCAAGAACTATTTAGAGCAGAAGCAGCAGCTGGTATTCTATCGGTAATGGAGTGGCCAGCGCAGTCACCAGATCTAACCCCATTGAGCTGTTGTGGGAGCACTTGACTGTATGGTACGCAGAAGTGCCCATCCAACCAATCCAACATGTGGGAGCTGCTCTTGAAGCGTGGGGTGCACTTCTCCAGATTACCTCAAAATTAACAGCTAGAATGCCAAAGGTCTGCAATGCTGTAATTGCTGCAAATGGAGGATTCTTTGACAAAAGCAAAGTTTGATGTAAAAAAATCTTATTTCAATCAAATCATTATTTCTAATCTTGTCATGTCTTGACTCTATTTTCTATTCATTTCACAACATATGGTGGTGAATAAGTGTGACTTTTCAGGAAAACACAAAATTGTTTGGGTGACCCCAAACTTTTGAACGGTAGTGTAAATTCAAAGCAAAATAATCGTGATTCCTATTATCCCCCAAATCGTGCAGGCCTATTTGAGGGACACGACAAAATTGGGGATTACAAGTATTTTATTAAGAAAATGTGTGTGTGTTCGCTACAAAAAAACTGTGTGCAGTCAACCGAGGAAGTGGTTAGAAGAACTCTTGATATATAGTTTAGGCCTTAAACTGCATACAAGTGAATTGTTTAAAGGTTACGAAAACAAGAACCAGACAGAGGCATCTGCCTGGAGATAAGACGACAACGCCCAGATGACTGATGACTGCAAACTGATGACTGCTGCACAAAAAAAAGGTTTGAGGGGAAACTGAATAAAAATAAATAAGAGACAAAATCCTGTGTTAGTATATTTTGACATTACCAGTACCTCCATGAGCCTTGACTCAGCTTTCAGTCTGGCTCTGCGCTCCTCTGCCAGCCTCAGACGACACTCTTTTAGCTCCATCTGCTGGGCATGCATTAGAACACACACACAAATACACAACCTGCTCAAAGTTCTTCAAAGTAAACTGATAAACTCCAAAACTGTCAACCTGGTGAAACCTGTTGACAAAACTTAAAAAGTTCCAGAAAATGTTAAGTTGGTAGGCAGCCTGCTGTGACTTACCTGCATATATTCAAACTTCCGTCCAGTGATCCTGTCCTGGAGACTAAGAGAAGACTGTCTCTCCTCCACTTCCACTTCTTCCTCATCCTCCTCTCCCTCTGAATCTGACTCCACAGTAACCTTCACAGTGGCTGCACCCTAATGAAAACCGTGTGTTTCAACAAATGATGATACAATGAAAATACAGTTTGATTACACTTGGCAGGGTTCTGATCCCTTTGCAAATTTCCGTCATTTCTACAGTAATACACTTTACATAAAAAAGGAAACTTACCTGGAAGCTTTGATCTAACACACAAACTCCAGGAGGCATACCTCTGCAACAAAGGGATCCAACATAATATTAGTCTTTGATTCATTGAGCGCAATACCTGGTAAATGTTTGGTAAAAAAAACACACAAAAAAAACACTATGTTCTCTTCTGGTTGGTTGAGAAGACATGTTCCATAAATGCAGCCAAACACTGTTCTATCAATGTGGCAATTAAAAAATTACACATAATACAAGTGAAAACAGTGTTTTAATTTGAACAAAAAGTAAATTGTTTTGTCAACATGTCCTCACCTCTGGCGTCCAGCTCGTGCAGCAGCACGCCAAGGCACACAACTGGAGTGGGAATAGAGCTTCTGTGTCTGAGCAATCCCTGAAGGAGAAGTTCCTTTACGAGGGGCTGCAGCAGAAAGAGAGCCATGTAAAGAACTGGAAATTCACAAATGGAAAAATGTAAGCCACACAGAGTTTTTCTGCGACATTGGCTATTGACCTCTGTTTTAGAACACAGACGGGTAGTAAGGACGTGATATACTGTGTGGATCCATGAGGTGCTTTACATCTGGAAAAAGCAGGTTCTAAACATCACAAGCAAAAGAAATTGAGGCTGGCAAGTCCAGCTGAAATTTATTTTAGTTAGTGTATCAGTTACGAGACATCCTGGTACTCGTCATCTTTTGCTTTTGATATTTACTACAGGGTATCAAACCCAAAGTATCTGAGAGTGTTGGCTTTGGTGTCAGGCAAGGACCTACAAAATGTTGTCATATAAATAATTCTATTGAAGACATCTAAACCGTATCAAACACTTTTCTGCACCAGTCAGCAGAGCTGTCTGGATTAACAAAGGGAGAACAGGATAAAGTTCTTACCATGTCTCCAAATGACTTAAAAGCCAAAAGTTGAGAAGTCAGAAAAAGAAAAAATTGGTATGAGATAATTGACGCTATATAAAAACAGAACCAAAGAAATCCAACACTTAAGGCTGTTCTTGCTTTTGCACAGCTAGACAGTTTATGTTACTTACAGCAACAAAACTAGATCTATTTATGAGCCTGATGAAGTGCTGGAGTAAAACCTTTCCCAATGTTAATAAAATAAAAAAGATCAAATATAATTGTGTGGGCTGATGGTGTGGACACCCCCACAAATATCTGTTTGTCTGACTAGGGATACAATGACCTCAATGGTTTGAAGTCACAGACAGGTGCCTATGATTCATGTAGAATTGTGAGAAACAAGAAAAATATAAACATATACCTATCCTACATGAAGTTTTCCCTCTGGCTGTACTGGGTAGTGCTCGCCTCTTTGGACCAGAAGTTCTCTTTGGCTCTGAGGCTGCAGGCTTGATCCAGCAGTACTACAGTACAACAGTACAACATTAGGAAGACACAAGTCATGGGCACAACTTTGTAACAAATATGCAGCAAGCATGCAAATACACCATCATCATTCATTTAGACTTTGAATGAAGAAATTAGCTCAGGACACTCACCTCTGGTGACTGTCCATGAGCATTCATCAGAACTTTCTCTAGTATAGTTTTAATTAGGACCTTGTCTGTAAAAGAATAAAAAAAACAAAAAGAAATTTTATATATTTGTTTTTTAGATAGGTTTTAAACCATTATAGTACTAAATTAAGTACAGTATAAGAGAACAAGTATGGCATTTTTCCAGTGTGAAAACCCAACATACTCAAAAAAACTGGTTAGGATTAGTACAATGCAAATACACAGCCAAATAAAAATACAACAGTGCACAACCTGCACCTAGAGGCTGCAATGTTTATTACACCAACAATCCAAAAGTTATGTGTGGAACAAACATACCAATAATTTCAAATCATATTGGCCAAAGTTCTATGCAGTGTGAAAAAATCTAGAAAATGTTATGACTTTGGCTGAGGTAGCTTCTTACCAATTAAAGGGTTACTACGGATATCCAGGACACAAAGAGCAGAATTGGTTTTCAAGGCTTCTAGCAAACGACGAGCTCCTTCGTTGGACAGACCACACCTCTGAAGGTCAATAGCTGTTCAAACAAGTTACAAAACAGAAACAGAAAACCTGAGCAAAATTCCTACAAAAAGGAAAAAAGCCGCTAAAAACAAACTTCTCTTTGTCTCATTGAATTTCACTCAAACCCAAACACCTACTAACCTTTGACCCAAAGGTCCTCTGCTAGTTCATGCGCAAGAGCAGCAGCACCTCGGTCCCCAATCAAAGTGTTACAGTTCAGGGTGATACGACGGAGACCTCCCATTCCCTCAAACTGTGGCTGTCGATACCTCAGAGACTCTGCCCATGCAGTGCCATGCCTCTGCATTCCCTGATGCTGAGGAAAAAAATACACTCTTATTCAATATATGTTTTTTTTATTTTTTATAATACAGAACATTTTTTTTTAATGAGTTTACAATTAATGATAAATCACACAAATTGGCACAAAATTGTATGCCAGGTAAAGTCTTACGTATTACATATTGCACCTTGATGATGTTGGCCATGTGCTCTGCCCCTCTCCAGGTGAGATTGCATCCTGTGAAATCTACCACCCTGATGCTAGCAGAATACTTCACACTCTGGCAAATGACTGAAATGCATGAAGATAAAAATCACAAAGACAACATGTTCACATTCACTAAAATCATGAGAAGGCTTTCTGGACAATAAAAGGAAAAAAATACTGTAAAGATACATACCCTCTAAGCCCTCATCAGAAATTGGACAGTTAGCCAGAGATAGGTTTTCCAAGGAGACACTTTTTGAAAAACCCTAGAATTAAACAAAACATATTAGTCTTTTTTTTTTTTTTTTACCAAATTCCACTCTTATACGGAGCAGGTTTGACATATGTCCCAAACATGGCAATATTCACTACAGTTTATCATTAGCCAATTCTCAAAACTTACAGCTAAGAAATTGTCCCAACTGTGTAAAGAATAAAAGTGATGCTAATGAGCTTAGGATTCTGTGCCAGTCTCGCTGAATAAGCAACAAAACAGCAATAGAATGGTTTAAACATGACTGCTCAAACTGCAAAATATATTCTCAGGCAATTGTTTACTTTTGTCAGGGTGATGAGGTCCCTCTTTCTCAGTGGAAGTCCATTAAGCTGCAGAGTCTTGAGGTTGGGAGAGATAGTCACACACTCTCTCAGGGCCTTGCACAACTTAAATGTCATGTCCTTAGAGCGAATGGCTGGGATCCTCTTCCTGAAGCTAGACTTATAGTACCTTCTATCTGAAATTGGTGGCCATATGATTAATGTTTAAATACAAAATTGGTAAGTCATTTAAGTTTTAAATGTAACTTATCCTGTACATGTTTCAATAACATTAGGCATTACGTAATTAGTAACAAGTAATTAAGAGGGTAAGAGGGTTAACTTTTTTTCCACTATTTATTGATGTACCCGGTTTATATTCTGCCTTACCTGCATCTCCTGAAGCAAGACTTGCTTGGTATGCGCTACTTATTGCAATGTGGTGCAGGTGTTTGTTAATACAGATAGAGTTGAGAATGGGTGGCCAGTCGGTGAGTTTGACCCTGTCTCCATTAAAGTCCAGCTTCCCTTTGTCAAGGTTCATCTTCACAGCGAGGAGAGGAACTGATTCTTGTCTTGCACAGGCAAAGTCATAGTATGCCATAAAGTCCTGGGCACCCTGCCGCCGAATGTGAGCACTGTCTTGAACCATCTTTGACCTAGGAAATAAAGCTTGTTTGAAGTCATTAGGCAAACTTTTCACAAGTCAGAATTATTCAAGATTATTAATACCGTGAGATTAAATACTGCTGTGGTGCTGGTGGGAGAACTGTATTAAAACGTGACTAGACATTTCTTTCAAAGTGTTTCTAGTCGCATTAGTAAATATTTTGATATCTGTTACCAAAAATAGTTGTTGGGTACAATCTTAGGAGCAGCACAACTCCTTTCACATATGTGAAGAACGTTTGGGAAACTTTGATGATTTACAAAGAAGCATTTAATGGAATCTCAATTGAGGAGAAAATGTAGGCAGACAGTACAGTTTAACCACAATGTGTTATCATCTCGTGCTGTCCCAATTCTCTCTGAAAATCCTGTCTTCCTGAAGATGTATTTAAACTCATGCTGGTGGCATTAAGTTTAGCTGAACCTTCAATGTAAACAAAGATATTGCAGGCGCCATAAACTCAAAAGCTTAACCCAAATACCTCAGCACAAACAGAACGTGTTATGTATGAACTTTCTCCATGACCTGGGCAGGATTTGCTTGAGACAGTACTGTGTTTTCATACAGCTTCTACGTCTCCCGTCTTCTATGGAGACACAGTGTTGAACTACTCCTGCCTAAGAAAGGTTATGAGATTGTGTTGGACACTGACCTGAATAAGACCTGGGTACCACTGTCTCAACATACATAGCATGAGTATACAAGAGTGGCCCCATATAATAATTGATTGGTGCTAACTAAAACGGTAGGGAAACGTAAGTGTACATATTTTGATAGCTTGTTATCACAAAACGACGGCCAGTAGTGAATAGCTAGTTCTGTCTAGCAAACACCTCTCCAGTCACTATTCGGTCAACTTTCCTCTAGCTGAGATTACGGGGTCACAGATTTCAGGGTAACGCCTGAAAGTTAACGTTAAACATTACAGTAACTTAAAAGCGTACAGATAGTTTGGTTGGCAAGCATTAAGTAGAAACTAAGTTGAAATGTGCAGTGCAGCATAGTTAGCTAACGCTAGCTAGCAGTCAGCGGTAGTTGCAGTGGCGTTTGCAAGCTAAGCTCCTAGCAACCGCTGGTAATGAAGGAGACTCTAACATTAGTGCCATTAACAAGCCGCGGAGGTCGTTTTTAGCCGTAGCTACTTTCATGCATTATTAAATAACATTTAATCGAACTAAAACAAAATATTATACCTTTCACATGAAGGTTCTACTGTCGCGGAACTGTTCTCTCGGTTGTCCTTGACCACTGTCTCACGTTACTTCTGTTATTGATGCTGAAGATATGTGGCAAGCGTACGGTGCTCAAGCGCTCAAAAGTGGCGCTGTTGTGCCAGCAAAGCCTCGCCCACCTCTCTTACTCGCTGTGCTGCGTGTGAGTCCATCCAGAGCACTGCTGCCACCTATCGGAGCTGAGATGCCGAAAACGGGACCGAATAGAAGGCTCCATTTATGTTCATGCTGTGCTTAAAACGTATTTAAATGTATTTACAGATGACAAGTAAGTGTACATGCTAAATCCATCGTTAAACCATTCAGACAGTACAAGCATCAGTCAGAATTTGATGGAGATTGTTTCTTAAAAAAACAAAAAAACAAAACGCTAAATGCTATTGATAAATCTATAATCCTGATTGCCGACTTTATATTAATAAGATCATATTGTTTTATTGGCCAAGTGTACAATGTAGCCTACAAGGAAATTGACTTGGTGGCACAGTGCACTAAAACAAGAAAATTAAAAGTTAAGTTACGAGATTAAAGAAAGTGGAATAGAACAATTATATAAAGTTAAGAATGATAAAAAAATTACTACTTTAGGATACTGTTTGGCATTGTTTGCAAGTTAATAATAATAAATAGGCTTCATAATGCACAGTCCTGGCAATATATTGCAAATATTGCACATATTGGGCAACCCACAGGGGTTGTACTGTAACCATACTGTTAGTTAGCTTTCGGTAGAATCATATGACATTTTAAATCATCATTATTTATGCGCTGCGTAGGCTAACCATAGATTTGCACATGCATGTCAAGTATTAGGCTATATATGTGCATAGTACACATTTTTTTGGAATTTCGTTCCTCTAATTTATCAATTTAATGTAGGTTATTATATAGGCTATTATATATTTGAAGTAGTTAATTTTCACAATATGTTCTTGACCAGCTGTGACATTACATTTCTAACCAGGGGATTAAAAAAAATATCTGTTGTCTAAATGAATGAATTAGAGAACAAGTCATTATACAACAACAACAACAACAACAACAACAACAACAACAACAATAACAACAACAACAACCACAACATCAACAAAGGGGGAAATAATTTTGTTTTATTTACTTGATAAAAGTACACAGCCTACAAATTTGTCGATTTTACATGTGATTTGTCCCAACAGACGAAAATTTGCGTATTAATATCGTGATAACGATCACCCACCCCATTATATTTATTCAGTAATGATTTTGGCTGTAGAAGTTAAATCCATTGACAACATTTCAGATACTGAATATGTTATTAAGTTCTAAATTATTGAATATTGGGTTTACGTAACATATATCGCCGTTTTTCCTGTGTGACTCCAACATAGCACGACAACGCCCTCTCCCCTGTGAAAAACAGTTTAGTTGTATGCCTATTGGTTAGTGCAAGTGTCAATCAAACGCCTGATTCGCTCTATTCCAGTAATCCCAACCTACTCTCTGGACTCATTGGGAATGGTCTAACTAGCTACTCAGCACGGGGAAGGTTTTTTAGTACTGGGCTATTGAATATATTTAGCAGATACCGTTTTTAACAGGACCGAAAAGGATTCTTGCTGCATCAGAGGTAATGTTGTCGTTATTTGAACTTATAATACCCGTTTAACGTAGTTCGTAGATGGCAGCTAACGTTACTGTAACGTTAACGTTAGCTAGCAGTGTTTTCCCAAACAACAGTGGCCTCTTTAGCGTGTGTGTGGTGTGGTGGGGTGCTGGTTGCTAGCAAAGTGAATTTAAAATGACATTTAACTTATCTTTTCCAAATTTGTCCCCCTTGATAAAATGTTTTTTGTTTTTGTTTTTACAAACGCTACCTAAATGTATGAAGTGTGTGCACTGTCTGTCAGTTGTTTATGAAAAGACTTTACACTCATTCACGTTATAGTAATCATGCTCCCCAGCTGCTAATGCTAATGATGCAAAATGTCCTGTGATGATGCAGTTTGGGATACCTGCTGTATTAGGCACCTTTTCTGCACGATCAGAATAAAAAAGAAAATAGCTTTTACGCATGAACGCCTACTTTGTGTTGACTGAGCAAGCACATTTATTATTATATTATTATTATTTTTATGTAGTTGGGACCCCAATTGTGTTATATGGCAGTATGATAATGGATAATTCGTCATCATGGTTGTTTTTGTTCACAAATTGAATAGTCAGATCAACTCATCTTTTGTGATTATTTCGTAATATTTAGATTACCCAGCCAGTGTGCTCCAGTATGGATCATAGACTGTGTTGTTCTCTCTCTTGGTCTCAAAAAGATAAGGACCATGTTACACTATATTGTGTTCAAATTAGAATCGAAAAATGGAGTATTTCCAAGTAACACTTACAAAGGATTTGCTTTTGTGGATGGTGCGTACATAAATTAACACATTAAAGGAAGTTAATGTGAAAGAAACTTTAAAAGAAAATCTAGTGTGTTGCTTAAATACAGTCTGCATGCACAGAATATTTTTTTGTTGTTGCTGTAAACATAGTATCTTCTCACAGAAAACTGGGTGGGGCAATTATGTCATTAAAAAAGAAAATTAAATAATTACGGATGTCACGATACCAGTAGAATTTCACGATACTCTATACCCAATTCAATACCACAGTAAAAAACCAAAACAATAAATCCAATTTACTCCCTTTTATAATGTGCATTTCAGTTCAAGTATTTCAGTTCACCTGGAACTTCAAAACAGCAAGTTAAGTCTGTTCTTAGCACAAGCACTAATGTTAACGTTAGGCTCTATGTGATTAATAACGGCACAGAGAAACAGACTTACTTGTATTGGACCATCTCTACTAAAGACCTCTGCCGGTTAGGCCGGCTACCTTCAGTTTATACTGACTGGAATCCTTATTCAGTTATTTAATTGTGCGGCTCTTCTAGACTTTATGGGACCAAATGGATCAAATTCTCATAGCAAATGTAATCATTTTGTGGGGGTTGTGACGCTCAAAAATATGTATACACTGATTAACAGATGTCTCTTTTATCAAGTAAGCCTATAGGAAGAAGTATTTTTGGGCCCCATTGCATCATATGGAGCTAAGATAAGACTGTTTGTGTGCTTTCCTTGGTACCAGTCACTTGGTTGTCTCTGCTAAAGAACTAGTATATTTCACTCAAGGTTGGACTGGCATGCTTTTGACTCTTACTATGTGTATTAATTTATCTTAAGATAGTAATATAGAAGCAAAAATCTAAAAGCAAATTGTGTATGTATAAAGGGATTTATTTTTATTCACTGTTACTTCAAAGATTTGAATTTACATTCAGGAAGGCTTACAGGGAAAAGGAAGGAAACAATGTTTGGTTGAGGTCCAAAACACACACGCACAGGACTGAATGTCCCTTCTCCACTGAGGTCAGAGTACCAACATTTCACACAAACACACTCATCTGTTAACTCTCTGTTTTTTTCACCTATTCTCTTCCGGTCTTCCTCTCGTCCCATTTAAAGGTCAAACATAATTAGCAGCAACTTTAGCTCTTGTTTCAAAATGTCACCACACTTAGATCAGTAAACAGAAGAGGCACTGTGTTCTTATTTTATTTGGTCCCGCTAGTCATCGTCTGACAGCGTAATGACAGCGTTGCTGAGTGTAGGCCGAGAACAGACACACACAGGTTTTTCCTAAGTTTGGCTTCAGCTGCCATTCTACACAGTTTTAGTAAAGAAAATAGTATCTTAGGTTTTGTTCTTTGTTTTTTAAAATGTGGTTTTGATAATAAGGTGATTTTAAGGTTGGTGGTTCTACTGTATAAATGGAAAAATCTTAAAAAAACACTCAGACCATATCTCATACTGCAGGCAGGCAAAATACATATGGGAAAACACTATAGGTCAAAAATAAAAGGTTTCATCATAATCTGATGTCTATTAAGATGTGAAGAACCTGTCTAAGCTTGTTGTAGTGTTTTGCATGAGTAGTCTTTCTCTCTCCAAGGTGTGGAGTTATAGAGTAGTAATTTTGGCTGTTGGTGGCTATGTTTCCAGTTCACTTATTTTTGTCCTGGTTTTTGCTCGAGCGGGGATTACGTTTTACTTAAGATTTCTTTTAGACTGAAACTAGTGTTGAAATAGTTGATAGATCAAGAAGTAGGTTGACTAAACAACAAAAAGGCTAGTTATCATGGGATGTAATGTGCCACAGCCAACACAAGCACACACCTACGCACTCAAAACAAACAGTGCCAGTAACTGCATATTTTCTGACTTGCACGATAAATAAATATCTGAATTAATACTGGAAATGGGTATGATGTGTTGTGTATGTCCTGACTGGGTTTGTTTAATATTTTACTACCACCTTGTGTTTAACTACTGTGGAATTAGTGGTGACTAGAGCCCAACCGATAAAGGATTTTTAAGACCCATACAAATATTTCAAATATTTTCAAAAATTCAAAAATGTAACTGCCACATGTGACCTGTCCTTTCCTCTATGTTATGATTTTGTTTATGCTGTTTTTGTTTGTATTGTAATGGTGTGCGTCTTGGCCCGGGGCCTGTTGCACGAAACTAGGATAAGGGATTAAGCCGGGATATTCAAGTTATCCTGGATGAATTTAGCTTGGACGGTTGCACGAAACCAGATTGAATTAAGCCCAGCCAAGTAACCATGGAGATTTATTCTTGCGGCTAGCTGGTCCAGAGCAGGCTAAGAGCCAGGCTAAGATTAATCTGGAGTCTCATGGTCAAATCAGGGCCGTCTGACCCAAATAAACGTGTTTAACAGTTATTGCGTTGTCTGCATGTGTTCTGCTTTATTTATATTAACATACATTAGCCTACTTGTCACTTTTGTTTTCGCGAGTTCGATTTAAACCCTACTACGGTTGTTTAGATGTTAGAAATGGTTGCACTGGCACCCTGATGTGGAGTGGGACTTTTCCCGGTGGGACGGTACTATGTCGAGGCTGCCTGGCGTGCGGCCGCTGCCCGGTGGCCGGTGCCCGGTGCCCGGTGCCCGGTGCCCGGTGCCCGGTGGCCGGTGGCTACCGCCTGCCAGCAGACTACGAGTCGCGTCAGTGTCCACTCTCTCTGTAAAAGTAGAGATGAGCAGCGCAGCGTCCGTGGTCTCAGCTTCAGGTTTCTACAGGACGCGCTCCGGGGATTAAGTGTGACGATATTAATGTAGCGATATTCCCAGATGATAATAATGGCAGACTGGTCAGAGACCAATACATTCATGATTTCTTGTTCTTGTTGCTTGTCCTTCTCTAATGAAGGGTAGTTTGTGTTACTCCTTAATAAGTGGGCCTATTGTTTTTTGTTATAGCTTACATTGGTTTCATAACCTTCCTAATAAGTCTCACATCACCGGTATAATAACGTGGCCTATATACAGCACATATGTAGTGTAGTTATCATTCATCACACTGGGAACACCACGATGCTTCTTCATCTTTTTATTTTGGTGCGGTCACTTGTCAGAAGAATAAAAAAAACATGAATATTGTTTTCCATATGCTCACAGCGTGTATTGAAGTCATTTACTTTTTTCTAGTTGTTGTCCCTTTCTGATTGTTCTGTATGAACATTAATTGCACAAAGAAATAGATATAGCTTATAGAGATTTGGGCATGGTTGTAAAACATGTTCTCACGTTGTGAATAAGGGTTTGAAATTAAGCCTAAAGTCCGTAGGGTCCATTTCCGAGGAAAATTAGTTCCCTCTGCTCACTTTTGAGGCAAAGTAGATATTTTTAAACCCCCCCACACATTCAGTAGGGTCGCTATGTTGGGCTTTTTTTCTCCGTTTGATAAGAGCCGTATTTCCTTTTTGCATATCTTCTCCTCCTCGTTACTGTCCATTAGAAGCTGCTGCTCATGGGTGAAACATTTGGCGCATGCGTCTTCTCATCTCTGCATCAGTAAATCTGTGATCGATAACGTGGTCTATTTGAGAAAGCCGTGAACGTGCACTTATCCTGGCTATCTACACCTGGCTCGACATAGCTCCACCTGTTTATCCTGGCTCGGCAAACGTGCAACCGATTAAGCCGCGATGAGCAGGTCTCACTAAGTCAAGCTGCGCTTTTTCACTCATCGCGATATCTTTATTCTACTTTCGTGCAACAGGCCCCAGGTCTCCCTCGAAAAAGAGATTTCAATCTCAAGGGACTTCCTGGTTAAATAAAGGTTAAATAATAAAAAAAAGAATTGGTTATTTCAAAATCCGAAATGCCGATGTATTTAAAAAAAATCCAGGAATACGTTACAAAACGTAAACAGATTTCCCTAACATTAGTTA
>NC_045737.1:21669247-21673952 GCF_008692095.1 Etheostoma spectabile | reverse complement strand
TTAATGAGTTCTCACTAAAATAATATGATAATTTGTTTTATTGTCACAACAGAACAGAAAAACATCAAAATATATTAAAGTTCTGATAAATAAAATATACAAAAATACAAACTTAAGATACGAAACTTAAAGTCCTTTTGAACAAAAACACACACAAAAAAACAAAACAGGGACATTGTAGAGCGCCCTTTGTGGACAAACTATGCAACACCATCGCTCATAACAGGGTTGACAGTCTGTTTTTATTTTCTGTTTTTATATTCAATTATCAGAACAATTTATTTGAACCATTTTAGTTATTCAGATGAATAAATAAAATTTTAATGAAAAAGTTTATTTTTTTTAAATCTGTCATTATATGAATGTCAGTTATGTCAAGAATTGTTTTTTTGGTTTTGTGAATGATTCATTTTGCGTATGGGCCTTAATTAGGAAAATAAATAAAAATCCCATCTTTTTCAACCACATCTCCAGTTCATCCTGAGTGTTTTTCATTTGCTCTACCACTAGCGACATCTACCCACAACACCGATAGATCAGGAAATGCCTAATATCGGCTGATAATATTGGCCCACCGATATATCGTTAGGGCTCCAGTGGTGACAAAGGAGGTCTTTTGCACTCAGCAAATATGGGTTCCAAGAAATGATTGCATCACAGGGTGGTCAGTCCTGCACAGGAGTTTTTCATGCGAGTATACCTGGAAAAAAGCTGCCTTGCACAGTTGAGTAGTCAAACAGAACAGTGGCAAAGTCCAGTGTGGAGAGAGGCAGTGTTTTTTTTAGGTAAGTCCTTTCTTTCCTAAAATAGGACTACTGCAGGCATACAGATGAAGTTTAGACTTGGTTTTTAAGTAACAGATATATCTCCTTGTTTTTTGTTAGTGGTCACACTTATTACTGCTACAAAGACAAGGACCAGAGCCCAGCATATAAGTATTGATTTGTGTGATGGTGTGCATTTGTAGCGATCAGTTTCTTGGTTAGATTTCCCAGAATCAAGGGCTGTTTTTACCGCTTCCCATCAGTGCCCTGTTTTTTTTTTTTCATACCTCAGATGGTCTTAGGAGATATTGAAAGTTGTCAAATGTTTCAGCCTGGTGCTGAAGTTAGAAAAAATATTTAGAATCCAGAAAGAACATATAACTGCTCTTTTCATACGGGGACCTGCAACAGGCTCAGAATCCATTTTGGTTCAGCCACAGAAGTGTGTGAAACATTGACTCCACACAGCTGTATTTATATTGAGCCATGTCTCTGTATTTCATCTAGAAGTGGTGATGTTTTTAAAGCCGGGAACACTCTAGAAGAAGTTTCAAATTCTAGCCAACTGTTAAGAAAAGCCCAAGTGTTCAGATGTCCTTGTTAACCAAGTCAAACTAACGAAATCACACAGTAGTGATTGTTTAGCTAGTTTTTGGCTGCAGAAATAGTTGCTGGATAGAAGTTCTACATTATCTACATAGTAGTATTAATAGCAACAGTAGACCTCTTAACTTTTACACTACCATAAAAATGTAAAGTCAAATCTATTTTTGTGCATTCAAAACCAACAACTGGATGGATGTGGCCATCAACTTCATCCATGTAGGTTTCATGTCTGAATAGGAACTTGTTTAAAGCCATATGTGAAACCACTTTAGGAGCCAGCAGTCATCCCAGATTTGAAAGTCCTCTTTTACTCCTGCTGTTGAAAAATGATGTAAAGGAAAGAAAATGTCAGAGTGTACCACGTAATGATTGTCAAGATGTTCTGTATAGATTCCTTTTAGGCTTCATGATGGACATGCTGTGTTTTGCTGTCATTTAACTGTTATGGTTTTAGTTAGTTCTTGTTGTTTACTTGTTTATAACACTTGTTTTCCTCTACTAAAAGTTTTTTGGAATATATTTCATCTGACCTACATATGTTTGTTTTTTTGTCCAGTATCTGGTTTTTAGTGTTGTATTTTAATCCTGTGTTTCCGTTCTTGCACTGTGATGGCCACAGCTATCAAAATACTAATATATTTCTATATATACATAGTGGGGCTTGAAAGTTTGAGCACCCCAGGTAAAATCTTTTATTAATGTGCATAAAGAAGCTAAGAAAAGATGGAAAAATCTAGAAAAGGCATCAAATGACAGATTAGACATTCGTATTATATGTCACAAAAAGTAGATTTTAATTTCATGTAATCAAAGGGATTTTAAGGTGCGTTTAGGATCAGTATCCATTTGTAGAAGCCATCCTCTCTTTAACTTTAGCTTTTTCACAGATGGCATCAAGTTAGCGTCCAAAATTTGCTGAAATCTTATTGAATCCATTTTTCCTTCTACTCGTGAAATGTTCCCTGTGCCACTGGCTGCAAAACAACCACAAAGCATGATTGATCCCCCTCTTGGCTTAAAGCAACTCACCGTTGTCGGCTACAGCCACTGAACAGGCTAGGCGGCGTTAACAGCCGTGGCCCGCCAGCCTGGTCCTCCGGTAACGTTAGCAGAGTTAGCATGGCAGCGTTAGCCCGGACCAGTTGGGGTCACTTTATTGGCTGTCTCTGTTTGTTTTTGCAAGTAACCAACTCGGGTACTCTAGCTATATAATTCAGTGTGAGTACACAAATGTTGAAATTAAATAAAATGCCCGGCCCTAGTAGCTGTGATAAATTAACCTAAAGCCAGTGCTTACCTGTTCAGGAGGAAATTAGCCAGCATTGCGTCCTTTTGGTCTCTAAGCTGGCTCTAAGATAGTATTTCAACTTAGCATGTTTCCTTAATATCTGATGATGCATTGGGGTAATGTTTGGCTTGTTTGTTCAGGTGTTTAAATCGGGCTTTGCTTGGATGTTTGGGTGTCTGTGTATTTTGCATTTTGCATTCAGGTCCTGTTGTTGCAGTAATGGGCTTGGCAGTACTTGAGAGCATTGTTTTATCAAACTACCAAACAGTTTGATGCCTGTCCCAGCCTGTCCCAAGGAAAACCAGAATAACTGCACTGCAGCATCTCGGTGACAGTTAAACACACAATAGCAGTGATTACATACACAAACATGCGCATGCAAGTTCATCAAGGGCAAGGCCAAGGCCGAGGCTCAGAAAAAACTTGCAACATCTCCTTTTTTTTTTTGAGGGAACAATCCCAGGGCTGGGCCTTGACCTTGTGTCCCCAACTAGATGTTTTTTTTAGAAAAGCAACTTGAAACACTTTGTATCTAGTTCTAGTCCCTTTGTATAGCCATTATTACATTAGTGTTGCAGTATTATTGTGTTTTTAGCATCTTTATCATCTTTATTACTATGAATTTTGTTGAAAGTCTTTTGGGCTTACGTGGTACCTTTCTCTTTGCCAGCTGCGACAGCGACGTTGGTGTCGTTTTCATCTAAGGAAGCTAATAGTAAGAGTTCTGTCTCAACACACTTGTAAAAAAACAAAATTACATTCACTGAACCTAACTAAAGGACAGAGCATTGGAGCGCTTTAAAACCTATTTTATCTGTCTGTTTAAACCTCACAGAAGAAAGTGTTTGTGCTGCATTTGGCTCGTAAAATTAAATGAGAACCAAAGTCATTTTTTATATATATATCTCTCTATCTCAAATTATTAATGTAAAAATGTAATCGTAAACCTAGTGAATCAAGATTGGGATTTTATAACAATCATGCAGGCCTAGTTAACATTAGTAGTGGGGCGGCTGTGCCTCAGTGGTAGAGCGGTTGCCTGCCAATCGGAAGGTTGGTGGTTTGATCCCCACCCCTGCAGGCATTGTCGAAGTGTCCTTGGGCAAGACACTGAACCCTGAGTTGCCCCCGGTGCTGCGCATCGGAGTGCGAATGTGTGTGAATGTTTATCTGATGAGCAGGTGGCACCTTGTACGGCAGCCCCGGCCACAGTGTATGAATGTGTGTGAATGGTGAATGTTTCCTGTAGATGTAAAAGCGCTTTGAGCAGTTGTTAAGACTGGAAAAGCGCTATATAAATACAGCACATTTACATTTACATTTAACAATAATCACAGAAATAACTAATTTTAAGCACAGAGTTTGACTATAAATACGGCTCGGGCCGTAACACCCCCTGGTTTACCTGGAGACACTGTAGCAGAAACTAACACAGAGACAGATTTGAGTACTTTGCCAGGAGACTGTGGACGTATATTGTCAGTGCGATAGCTTCATAACCCTACAGTCACACATGCTCCAAGAGACAAAGACATAGCGACAGGCTACCATTCATTTTCAATAGGAGTGGCCGTTTGCCAGAGACAAAGCGACTGCCAATTGGATGGAAGGCGGCGTGACGTATGTCAGTGGTTGCACAAGTTGAAGAAAATAATTCAAGATGGTGGAAAATGCTTCAGGACATCATATTTCTGTATATATCTGACAAGTTTGGAATTTTATCTCATATTTTGTTGACTTTTATTGAGAAATAAACACTGGTAAATCCCAAAACATTGTTCTTCACAATACCTCTGAAGTGACTTGAAAGGCGTGCTTTGCAGGTACTCTAGCACCAGAGAATTTCTGTTTATTGTTGCCAAGCAACCAGAACTAGGCTAGGCACGACCAGGAGCGCCCATCGAGCAAGTGCGTGTCACTCTTTTGTTGCATGTGACTGTAGGGTAAGTTAAAAAAAACATCACAAATGTGTAGTTGAGATCAAAATGAAGGCTGAGTTGAAGATGGGTGTGGCCATAGCAAGGGTGCTGGAAGTAGGATGGTAGGA
>NC_045737.1:21657474-21669237 GCF_008692095.1 Etheostoma spectabile | reverse complement strand
GCACCATTGCCCCTCCCCCCCCCCTCCCCCCCACACTTTACACCCCTGGCCCGGTTTGATGTCCCAGCTGGTGTTATCCAATCGCAAGATGGTCTCTAGTTTATGTGTGTGTTTTAGCAGATCTCTATTGTATTCATCGTACATTTACCGTTTGATTCTCTCTTCTGCTGTCTTTTTCCACAGGGCAACCTGTACTGTCTTGCTCTCAGGATGTCTAGAATGGTGTTGCTGTAGTGGACCACCACCTTAGCGTCTGCAGACAGTGACCCCGTCTGTTAAACACCATGCCTCGCTTAAGTGTCAGTCTCAGCTCAAAGCCTAACTGTAGCCCTGTCATCTGTGTTCTCCTGGGCCTCTTGGCTATACACACTAATGCCAAAGATGGTAAGAACCAAACTGTATTAAGGGCCAATACTACCCTCAACATTTTGATGAATCAATAATCTCAATGCACAGGCTGTCAAAATTATAGAATTAATTCTGTTTTCATCTTTTTTTCTTTTCTTTCAGTCCTTACTGTACCCCAGCAGGTGAGCCTGTCAGCCAACATGTATAAACAGCATCTAACCATATCCTGGCTGGGGGGAGCAGCCACAACCTTTGACCTCATGATTCTAAGAACTGAACTCAATGAAACTGTCTTCTATGTAAGAGCATTTCTTTATATTTTTCTTAATTTGTTCTCATGCTTTTCTTATTGTACAGTTATGCCACATGTTGGTTAGATTCTCATGTAAAATTAGCCCTAACCAACACATTTTTGTGCAATTACGTATACTGAATAAATAATTTTGGATAAGGTTCCCTTATATTTGTTTTTGTCTTTTTAAACGATTGCGACCAAGAAACGTACTGGGTAAAACATTTTACAGTTGGAAAGTACACTTAAGAAACAAATCAATATGTGACACTGTTTTTAAACATATCTTTGGCATTTCTGTACTTCAATTTCTTGTCATTTATTGGCCGACATATACAGTACGCTGATACAGATTTGTCTGTAATGAGCTAATATTAGTCAATATTAATGGTCGGACTCTAAAAGGAGCTTTCAAAGCTATATTTAGTTTATTTGCCGCACACCACATTCAGAAATGATATACTGTACATCATTCTTTTCCCGCTTAAGCTATGACTATCATCACCAACAATCATTCACCGAATTGTTCTTTCCCTCACTGCGTATCATCTGTAGGAGACAGTGTCTGTGACGATGAATCAGGTGAGTGGTCGGCACCAGTGGAACTGGACCTCAGTTGAACCTCTTGAGTGTACCTCGCTGTCGATCAAAATCCGCTCACGAGATGGACAGACAACAAGTGAATGGAGCAATACTCAGATACTTCAAGGTCAGAGGGGCAATAATTACACCCATATATGATATATTGTAGGACACCATTAACTAGAGAAACATGAATTGCTGCTTTACCTAACCTGTCAATTTGGGATCAATATAATGCATTTATTCATTTAGGGGGAGCTGAAGCTATTTCAATTAAAATAATGTATATATACTGTATATAGATCTTTATTTATTTGTCCCTCTCCTCTTATGGCTATCATTTGACAATTCTAAACACTCTGCTCTCTTCTTCCTCACTCTTTCCAGGAAACGATCTCCCGAACAATGAAGCATTCCAGATGTACCCCCAGGACAGAATTGTGCCGGTGGGGGCCAACACCACCTTCTGTTGCATTGTGGAAGAGGGGAAGCAATTTGGTACCATTCGCTACAGCAACACAGTCATGAACACAACACGGCTAAGTCGGCGAAGTTTTGCCACCACAGTGGTTAATCAGGAACTGTCCGGCCAGACGGGAACCAACATTGTCTGTTTTGACAACCCGAAGACAAAGCTGTCTGGAACAGTGGTGTTTGTTGGATGTAAGATGAATAAGTGGATGGAAAAAAAAAACCTGAATTGTGAATGATTGTCATATTGAATTAATGTGCTTGTAGTGGCAAAGAGAGGCAGTTAAGAATTATTGATGTCTATGTTAACCTTTATTTATATATGTATATGATGAAGCATCTAAGTTTCTGCTTGTTCTCCCCTTCCCCAGATCCACCACTGCCCACTGATTTTGAGTGCGAGACTCGTGACTTAACCTCAGCTGTGTGCCAGTGGAACGAAAAACGAGAAACAAACTTGTATGGAAAACGAGGAACACGCTACTCGCTGAACAACAGGTTGTTAACTCGCAAACCTCATTTGGACTTACATGTGTACCCAACAAAATGGCTGTAACCCGACCTGAAACCTTATGGTGTGTTGAAAACCGTTGGGGTCGGGTAGCAGTACTGTACACACATGCTCATTCACAAAAGGGTCCAATTTCTAAAATATATGGAGTAGGACACAAACTTGACCCATCTCTGATGTGGAGATCAGTTTCTTAACAGTTTACAATCAGCAAAAGGATTTCATATGACTGTAGCTTAAAATATGCATGCTTAAATTACATATCTGCTGTCACAAAATGCTGTGGTTGATCTGCTTTGCTTTCATACTTCAAAACCAACGGCACCGTAGTTCGTTGGAACCAGATGCACATTTTCAGGCAGTCACAGTTTAGTTCACATCATCTAATCACTTAAACAAACCAACAATTAAACTGCTTTTGTTTGAAAGCAACTTAAGATATCACCATAAGTAAAAAAATCAAAACAACATACTCCAATAATATAATGGTATCAGACACAGTATATTGGAAACTCACAGTGGAAAGTCATAATTTTCTGGGACAGAGGAGGCAATAATGGACAAGCCAGGATGTGGTACAATGCGACTGTTTTTGAAAGATTATCTTTGCATTATTTATGATTTGTTACCCCTGCCTTTCTCTAAAAAGCGTTTTCTGCCCAGAAATAAAATTATAATGAGAGGCTGACAAGAAATATAAAGCACTTCTTAGTAACCACTGGTTGTTTGCCAGACCTTTTACAAGAATTGTCTGTAGGCTGGCTTGAAGAGACGTTACATTATGAACGTGTTTGGGCTTGTGTCTGGATCTATAGGTTAGATCTAGTATCTTAACTCATTATATTTTTATTTAATTTGGTGGGTTTCTGTATTGCTGTATATATTTTATTATTTATAATTATTTTTATTTTTTTAAAGGAACTGTACTTTGAGCAGCCCACAGGAGAAGCAGTGTAGCGTGGCCCAGTGGGAGGGTAACTTTACACTGGTAGCCGTAAACCCTCTCGGCCAGTACAGCCTCACTGACTCTGCTGAGATCAATCACAGAGGTAGGTGTATGACCCTCACCTTCTCCAAATCAATGAATGGATTTATACCAATCTGTCAAAGTAAAGGTAGACATGAAATACACCAATAAAAGTAGTTTTTTTTGTTTACTTGTTTCAACCTTTCTCCTCAGTGTACCCAGTTGCACCAGACAACCTAACCTTTGTTGTCCATGCCTGGAATGCCACTGTGTTGTGGCAATGGAAGTACAACAGCTATTCCTCTCTGGCTCTTGACTGCCAGGTAGAGCTTGACTGCCAAGGGTACAAAACAAAGGTGAGTGAGTGAGTGAGGTAGGGAGGGAGGAAGCATCTTTGTGACCATCACTGTACTAAACAGCAATATATTTTAATGCATGTGTGTCTGTCCAGCGTACCTTTTCTGGTGTTGGTCTGCGGTCGGTGGTTCTGTCAGACCTGTATCCTGATGAGGATTACAGTGTTCAAGTCCGCTGCGGTGCCCAGCAGAGTTTCTGGAAGTGGGGAACCTGGAGCAAATCGTTTTCCTTTAAAACCAGCAATTATGGTAAATGGTTTATTGGAGGTATCTTTATCTATTTTCAGATAATTCAGTGATTTTAGGGCTGAAACTAATGACTATTTTCATCTGAATCAGTCTTGTTCATATCATCTGTGACTGGTTTATTCTATATAAACTATACAAATGTTAAAAAATGCATTTTACATGTTGTCAGAGCCCAAACTGATGTCTTCAAATTTTTTGCAACTAGTTAATGTTTGGCTTTTTTATTTATTTATTTTTTTTTTATACTGATTAACTACTCATTAATTGTTGACAACAATTGTAGTCAATCAACTGGTTGTTTTAGCCTTACCATAAATGGGCATTAATCAAGTGCCTTACCAGGATACCCTGAGCTGACATGTAGCTAATCATTAATGTTGCTACATGCTATCTTACAGCTACATGTATCTTATTTTTATATATATATATATATATATATATATATATATATATATATATATATATATATATATATATATATATATATATATATATATATATATAATATACACTTCTTTCAATCTTTCAATCAGATCTTTTCATGTCATCATTTTATTGCTCTGTTTCAGTAGAATTGTCACTTAATTGCAATTACAAAACAGCAGCAGTAGTGCCATTTTTCTTTTTCATTTTGCATTTGTTGTGCTCCTTTCAGTTCCAGATGCTCCTGATGTGTGGATGTGGATGAACAAAGACTACACTGGGCAGGTCATTTGGAAGGTAGTTTTTTGTTTTTCACCTTTTGAATTAAATTGTTATAGAATTTGATTGTGATGGTTTTTACTGCAGAGAGCAGCGGAGCTTCACATAAGCAACAATCAGATGATGCAAGTGCATTGCCTGTCAGGGTTCTTCTATTTTAGTCTTTATTCTTCATCTGTGGTTTTCTTCCTCCTTTCTCCTTTTAATCTTTCTCCATTTTTAACATATTGGGAATATACATCATACAAATGTCTGAAATTGTAAGTAAAAGGAGACTTAAAATTGTTCCTGTCTTTCTTTCTCCCCCCTTCCTTCCCTTTCACTTGATTTCTTCTAGCCTCTGACACAAAGACAGAGCCATGGTCTGATCACAGGTTATGAAGTTACTCTCTGGAGCCCTGAAGGAAATTTCCAGCACACAGAATTTTTTTCACCGGATACTTATGCTGTACCAGTCAACCTCACACAGATTGCTAGCCGCAGCAGTGGCAACAAGGTCATGGCAACTGTCATTGCAAAGAATGCTGCTGGGGTGTCTCAACCTGCAAGTGTGCTTATACCTTTACGTCTGACAGGTATGTGGAAACGGTGTGTTTTGGAGATTTTTAGTAAGAAGCACGGCAGCAGGCAAAAAGTGATAGTTTGTTAATTTTTAGAGGCACCAGTTTAAGATGTGTTCAGTCAGTTAAGGTTTAAGGTACTTAGAGCAACTGGATGATTTTTCATTTTCACAGTCATACAACTCTCACTTGATAGCAGCAGTCACTTAATTATAAAGGATAATATAAACCCATGCAGTTCCTACATTTCTGTATACATATTTTATTCTTTCCAGACGTGGAACCCCTTACTGTGTCCAGGGCAGTTTATACCAACAGAGGTTTCCCTCTGTTCTGGCAGCGCAATGCCAACGACACCTGTGCTTATGTGGTTGAATGGTATGAAGCTTCCTGCAAGTGGGACTGCCCTGTAGAGTGGATCAAGTTGGCTGCTGGAAATACTAATGTCACCATTGAGTCAGGTCGGTATTACTACAGTCGAACAGTGTTTAGGGATTTAAAAAGTCAAAAGGAGTTTCACCTTCCCACATACTCAAACTTAACTTTAATGTCTAGTATCTGCCCGTAGGGGGCTGTCAATTGAAATCATACTGTAATGTAATACATAATAATCCACTTTCTTTGCCATCAGCCTACTTCCAGCCGGGTGTGAGGTACAACATTTCCCTGTACAGTAGCTCCTCAGAGGCCCCAGAGCTGCTGCAGCATTGGCAGGGATACATGCAGGAGCTTGGTATGGATAGCACTGCGAGTGAAAAGCTTATTCTTTACAAAGAAGCCATGACTTCAGCAATCATACTCTGCATTTTATTTGCTGACTCTTTGTTCGATTGTCTTTGTTATCCCTCTGACCCATCTCTTCTGTTTTCTTTCCTCCCTTCCTTGCTGCTTCCACAGTCCCTTCCAGTTCTGTTCTCCTGTCAACCACTCAGCAGGACTCTGATATTCTCCTCACCTGGAGAGAGATCCCGCTGGTCAACAGAAGAGGCTTCCTCCTGGGCTACAACATTTACATCAGTGGTGGCTCTCAGTTCACACTTCTAGGTAATTGTATACACATGCTTGCATGCTTCATTATAACATTCATCACTATATGTTGTAGAAAGTGCATTTTGTATCTTGTTAAACTCGCACGTTTCTTCTCATTTCTCCTTTTTCTTTCCATTCCACACCTCTTTCTTGTTTTTCACCCTGTCCTTTGAACAGCCAATCTGTCAGATCTAGAAAGCAGGAGCTACACAGTAAAAGGTCTTTCTCAAGGCCTCTATAACTTTACTGTCAAGGCCTACACCTCAGCAGGCGAGGACAAAGGCGCCACTGCCTCCATTATGCTGGAGCCATTCAGTACGTGAATGTATAATTATGTGTGTTACTACGACTGGAAATAAGCAATTGTATATTCTACAAGTATTACTTTTAATATTATTTGAGGCTATAAAATATGCTTGTATAAATAAATATTGACAAGTGACTACAGGAAAAATAATCATCTTGCTCTAAGTCCAATATCTGTAATATTTCCACTGTCCTGTCCTGACAGCGGATGGGCTTATCCTGGAAATTTTGGCTTCCCTGGGAATCACAGCCTTACTCCTGGCTGTTGTCACCTTCATTTGCTACAAGAAAAGAAAATGGTGAGACCGTGATGCATTTATCCTTTTTCTCTCTCTTGTTTGTGTGTGTTCCATGAATAATGTAAGAAGTACAAACAAAGCAACAGTTAAAAAATACCATATTGGCGAACACCCAGTATAAGCAGCAGCTTATTCTCTACACTGTATTGAAGACAAGCTATTAGGAAGTAATTTTATTTGTTAAGGTTTTTATGATAATGTTTTTTGAAGTGATATCTTGCTTTGTCACCAGGGTGAAAAATGCATTCTATCCAGACATACCAGAGCCCAAGCTGTCTGATGATTGGTCCAGGTCACAGGTACAGTATTAGTCTAATTCAATCTGACCCTCACCAATAAACTCATTGAGTGCTAATTCTATATATTTTTTTATCATCCCTTGTGAGAAGACTATGAGGCGGTTGTCTCCCGTTTAAACTGACCCAGTAAAGTGTTTAACACTGTGTGTCTAACAGGGGCCGTTGGATGTGAAGCCATCTCCCCACAGTTTGGTCCATATGGTAGAAAAGCCTGAGTGGGATTCTAGTAAAGAGGTGCTTGTCGTCATTCCTGAAGAAGACGAGGATGAAGAAGGGCTGGGGATAGGAGACGAGCCAGTTGACACAGATGAGCCAACGTCATTACGCTACTACAACCAAGTTGTAGATGAGCGGCCCTTAAGGCCGCGTTTCCCAGAATCCTCTGATTCGTCTGCATCTTCTTTGGATTCAGCATGCACCGATGTGACGTACACCGGGATCCAGACCTCAGGGTCTTCTTTGGTCTTCCAGCTGGATCCGCAGGGCTCTTCCGAGGGCCACCAACCTAAGGCTGATCTGTCGGTCTGTGGAGAAGGAGGAGGAGGAGGAGGAGGAGGTTACTGGCCCCAGATGCAATCTAGAGCCCCAAGTGATGACACAGGCCTAGCATCACCCAAGCCTTTCCTTGAGCCCCAGGCTGCCAGTGCCGGGGGCTACAAACCCCAGAGCTCCTGGCATTTTGACTCCCCTGTAGAGACTGGAGAAAGTGAGGGCCTGGCACCGTCTCTTGGATCCCCCATCTCAGTTGCTTCCACTCAGTTCCTCCTCCCTGATGGAGAGGAACATGCAGATGAGAAACAACAGCCGTCATCATCGGCAGCAACCTGGTTCACCAACCTGCTGTCATCCACAAAACCATGATATCATCTCTCTCTCACTACTAGCAGACAGGCCAGGGGGGTTAACATAAAACATTCAGATTCATTACTGGGGCATGAATCAAACAAACCTTACCCATATGGTCTTGGTAAAAATCCCCGCCAATGTAGCACTACGTTCTTACAGCTGTACTTTAACAACAATAATTTTATTTAAGGTTATGATGTAGTTAATTTTCTCAGTCATACAAATATAAATCAAAATCAGTATATTTATATATCAAAACATTTCTATTCTGACAACAAATATTTCTTTATACCTCTTTTCAATCATATTTATGGCACCCCCTGGCAACCTGGTGGCTGTTACGTCACCCGCCGTGACTAACGACAATGGGCATTTAGCAATGGCATATTCTGTGTTTCAGTTTATTATCCAGTTTTTAGCTTGCATTTCAGATGTTTTTCTTTCTTATGATGCAAACGTTACACACTACAAAAGAAAACTGAAAGCAAGAAAGTTTTAAACCTAATGACGGAACAATACCAGTAAAGTACATTTTTGAAAGAACACTACAAAAAAACAATTTCAATAGAAGGTAACAAAGTAGGCAAAACCTCTGTTTATCCATGTCTTCTGCTGGTCGGCCATTGGGATACCCTTCCCTGTTTCATGACAGCTTATGAGCTACTGAAAGGAAAAGAGGCATTTGGCTGTAAATAAAAATGATACAATTTTAAAAGGTATTTAAAGATGTCATTCTCCTGGATCAATACCAAGGTAGCTCCTGTTGTTACTGACGTGATCTCTTTTTCCCCAATTACTTTCAACAGTGAGATGTTGGATGAAAGATGCATTTGTGAATGAGAAGAATCATTATTTTCCACATGTACAAGAGTGGTGCTGTCTGGTATGGTCTGGAATTGTGTGGGTGATGAGCCCCTAAATATATACACTGATATAAGCTAGAACATGAATACAAAATATGAGTTGTTTTTTTTCAGTATTTTCTTTTCTCTGTTAAGAAATGCATTTGACAGTCAGGCCAGTGTCCTTTTTAAATGTTATGTGTTGTACATTATCCTCAAGTTAACGATTGATATTGAACAAATTGTGAGAATTAACGTATTTACAGTGTTAAATTGCCTCGATAAATGTAATGCTTCTGGTCATTTGCACCATATTGCCTTCCACATGCTGCCTTGCTCCTAAATGTTATGTACAATGAATAAGAATTACTTACAATAATGCTGTTCCGAACAAATCAGAAATTTATTGTAATGAACATACAGATTACACTGGCACTGAGCGTGACGTACAAAGGATGTGTGTTTTTTATCAATTTTAGTTGGCGTTGAAATTTTACTCTTAGCCCTCTCAGTATATTTGTGTGGTCGCTTTATCTTCAAGCTCAGAGAGATGGCCGACAATGCATTTGAAGTTGATTTGCTGTGCCAAGGCTTGTTTATTTTGAAAAAGCTCTAAGTCTACAATACATACATGTTTTTTTTTCCTTTTTTTCCCCATCTTTTTATTACAAATGAATTCCTTAATTCCCTAATTTCCCTTATTTTGTGACTGGAAAAACGGACCATGGGGAAAGCTATATTGGGAAACTAGAGAATTTCCAAAAATGCTATCACTTTATATTTTTGACAAAAAATGTGTGGAAATGATCTTGTGAATATTGGTCGCGTGACAGCACTTTGGCATCTCCATTATGGTGTCAAATACATGCCACTTATTGCCCAAGTAGACTCCTCATACTTGATTTGCTCCCCACTGATGTGTACAGTGTGGGTGTTAATGATGCACCATTGGCAAGGCTTCCCAAAAGAATCCTTATGCAAAGATTATCCTTTGACATTCTAATCCAGTGGTAACCCGAATGATTTTTTGTTTTTTAGAGCCAGGCCCTTGCTTGCCTGTGTGGCAGTCTGTGGTTTATTGTTGCCAACAAGCTTTAAGTATGACTACTGTGACATGAAGGATGACTTTAGACTAAGTATAATGGATGGCTTCACTGATGAACTGATGACAGGCAGGCAGTCCTCTTTGACTACTGAGAAAAATGTATCACTCCTTTCTCTTTGTCTTGTAAAACTGATCTGAATTTTTACTTGATTATTGGGGGAAATGGTTAAAATAATCAATCAAAAGCTACATATTCTGGCAGTTAAATCGAGTAAAGAATGAACCAACCAGTTGCATTGTAAGATCAGGGATCAGTTCAAGGCAGTGGAAAAGGATGGATATTGTTTTTTAGTATTTAAACATGGCTGCATATTGTTTTCCTTTGAAGCCTGCTTTCTCAAACAAGCACGGCTTTGGAGACTAACCTGTAAATGCTATGTGTTGCATGCTTTTATTTTGATTTGCATCAATAAGATGGCAACTTTTTTTTATATACAACTAACTGTACATAATTGTGTGTCTAGAAAATCATGTAAACTGCATTAGAATTGAACCTGTCTTATAATAACTTAGCCGGCTTTGCATTCCTGTCTTATCACTGCAGTGTCACTGACACATCGTAAGTAGGGCTAGAGTACTCATGCAGATTCATATAGTACATGGCCACTGCTGACATGCAATTTTCCTTTGTTCATCCACATTTTTATTTGGAGTCTATGTTTACTCTGTACGACATTACATTTTTGTGCTTTAAACAGCAGGGTACTCTTGCTGCCTTACTCATCATCTCTGGCCTCAGATGTTTATGCAAAACCGATGCATGTTGTATAAACTATTACTAAGAAAAACTGGCTCATAAATCCTTTAAACTCCATGTGTATGTTACCCTATAGCTTTAAAACACTAACACTGACTAATGTGCACAACACCATGGATGAAGTATTGTGCACCTGAGAAAAGGCTTCACATTTCATAATATTTTGCAGAATATTTTACTAATGATTGAATTAAATGAGACTGCTTCTGAGGTATAAAATAAAATAAATGTTAACACTATGACATAAATCGATTAAAATGCTACTTGTTTAAAGGCAATAAAGTTATTTTTCTGGCCACTTGTCAGTTTGTCAGTGTTTTTTGGTTGTGGCGTTTGGTGTACCTTCATCGTCTGCTTTACGTTACCTGGCAGTCCTTGTTTGGATAGCAGTGCAGGAGAACGATGTATCATTTATTCATGTTTATCCTCGCTGCGCCCCTTATAAAATTTTACTCCGGGCCCCAACCGCCATTTAATGTGCTCTCAACGTTGCCTTCAAGTACATTTTTGAAGTGATTCTTTGCCTTTGTTCCGTAATTGAAGGATGGCTGAAGTGGAGTCTTGCTAAAAACAATCGTCTTCGCGGACCCTCTTAGGTGTGGAATTGAGCAGGTTCTGGATCAGTTTGCAGTCATTACCTCCCTGTTTAAATCATCTTGGGTACAGACAAGCTAACTGATCCAGGACCAACTGTGCCCGCCCATACAGTCTTTGTGCCCGCCTGCTCTCCCATGAGTGCCCCCTCCTGTTGACCTGTCACCATGGCAATAGTGCACCTCTGGGATTTCCTCTGGTCCTTTCTATTTTTGAGCCGTTATTAACGCACTAAAGAGTCGTACTATTACCTGGTAACATGTCCATTAATAAAACGGAAGTATATTGTTCGAGTTAAACTTTAAAGAAAGAAGATGTCGGATATATTGTGCAGGTGGCTGAACGAGGAGCTCCGGCTCTCAAAAGCTGTTGGTAAGTGTGACTGAAGTTAGCAACCGTCAACGTTAGCTAAACTTTGCTAGCTCTGTGGCACACTAGACAAAAAGCTTGTGAAATTACCAAGCTGACAATAGAGCTGATTTAGAAGCCACACATAAAAGTTGATAAACAGTTGTTATCAAAAGGCATAGGATATTGATTTGTAGAGTGGGAGATGTTATCAGCAATGCTATTAAACTTGGACCAATATGGACCAAGCGTATTTTTTTGAAAAATCAAAAAAATATATTATTATTGTTGTTGTTGTTG
>NC_045737.1:21620602-21657464 GCF_008692095.1 Etheostoma spectabile | reverse complement strand
TGTTGTTGTTGTTGTAACAATTAGCTATTTAGCTACAATCTGAAATTGCCCAGATATGAGCTCAAATTATTTATTTAAAATACTTTTGATAACCTTTAACGGGTTGTCTAAAATGTTTTCAGTTGTGAGCAACATTAACGTTAGGAAATATAACATTGAAAATGCCACTGTTTGCGTAACTGACATGCATGTTCATATTTACAGACCCAAAGACCTTTACCAAGGATTTCTCCAGTGGATACCTTATTGGGGAGGTTCTGCATAAATATCAGTTGCAGAAGGACTTCAGTATGTTTATGAAGAAAGAGTAAGTTGCCTTCTCTTCTTGTTTTCTATTCATGATCCTTTGCTTTTTGTTGCTGGACAAATAGCTAACTGTTGCTTCATTCTCTACCTCATTAATTCATAATCATTAAAGTTAATTACGCCTTTTTTCATAGCACCGCCATCTCCAGACTGAATAATTTTACCCGTGTTGAGCCTACTCTCCAGTTACTGGGGATCTCTTTTGACATAAACACAGCCCAGGACCTGATGGAGGAGAAGCAGGGTGTTGCCACACGCTTGCTTTACCAACTCTACGTCTCACTTGAAAATAAGAAGAAAGCGGAAATCAGCGGCACATTGATGGAAATTATGCAGCCTGCAGCCAGTGCTGGCCTGCACAAAAAAGAGCATGTGATCTACTCTGATGTAAGCGGGGTTTGTATAGATGCATGTGTAGTATGTACATGTGGTTAGTGGCCAATCTCTTTAAGCAACAGCATGTATGGTTCTGTAAAAACTTAATGAAATACTTTCCTCTGGGCCAATACTGACAAACTGTATGGCAAAGTATGGCAACTGACTGTCCTTTACTCTTCCAGTCTTTCAATGTTTTTTTTGTTTGAAGTTTGCATTTTTAGTTTAATGTTACTTAAATATCTACTAAAATGTGTTTTTTAACCATCTTGCTGTCTTTTTACACAGCGACTGCATCGAGTTGTGAAACGTGATGCAGAGCTGAAGCTACAGAAAATTTCTCAGCACTATGAGGAGAAATGCCGACAACTGAACGAGAGGTTTGGGATGCCCCATTCCATCCAGCAAAGGAGACAACTCAGAGCCCAGGATGAGAAGAGAATGAAGAATATTGAGAAGGTACTGGAGACCGTGGAAAATCAAATGCAGTATTGTAATACATTTCCCACGTATGACCGTGAGCGTATGACAAAGCGGAACTGTTTATGTTACAGCTGCGTGCGTGTCATCAGAAGCACAATGACTTCATGTCTTATGACCAGGCCACTACTTTCCAGGTGCCCAGGCCACCTCCGTACACTTTACAGCTCAACCTAAAGAAGAGACAACAGCAGCAGCAACGTAGAGAACAGCAAGCACAGGTGTGATCCAGATTAAATAATAATGTGATACTTTTTTTCTTTCTTAAATTTGGCTTGTTGACGAGGGGTCAGCTATAGAGTGGTGCCCACAGCATAGATAGAGTTTGTTGAGGTCAATGCTTGCTGACAATGGGCCTTAAGTTCAGAATGGGAAAATAAATATTCAGGAAATCCAGGCCCAAGAAATTTGTTTTTGTTCTGAAGGTATCTCAAAACCAATAGCTTGTTATTGCTTAACACCTGCAATTGTTTACAGAGGGACGATTTATTCAATTTCTCTGCCAAATAATTAAACTTCTTAAAGCACATGTGTTACATGTGTCATAATTGAAAACAAAGGATTAACATAGGTTTGTTTGTCTTTCTGGTATTCTTTCAATTTCTGTTCATTTTGTCAATGCAGACGGTCCAGACTGAAATAGCCAAGTTTGAGACAAGGAAGAAACTGGTTACATATGGCTTTGCTTCTTCAAGGTGAGAAAAAGAAACATTCACTAAATCAATATTGTATTCATGTAGTATTATTATGTAGAATAAATGTTTCTATTAATGGAGTTTTACAGCAACCAGAGATACCACTATCATGCATTAAGACACTGACTTCATATGTGATTTAAACTTTTTCAGCTCTAGTGGTCAGCCTTTCCCTGAAGATTTTCCCCTTGGGGGAAGCAGCCAGGGCTTTGTGGTCCCAGGAAGTGGAAATAAGCTGATATTACAATCCAATAGCAAATACATACAGGATATCCGACAGAGGCTGGAGGAGAATGCTGTTGCTCGCGAGCAGAGAGAGAAAAGACGAGACAGATTCCTGGTGGAGCAGCTCAAGGCCCATGAAGCTCAAGAGGTGAAACTTGTTACAGTAATGCTGTATATCTAACATTAACAGAGATCAGTAGTTACTGGTGAGACGTGAAAATGGATTCTGTTTAGTCTGTTTCTCTTCCTGACATACATCTCACACGTCCTATTCTTTTTGACCTCACCTAGTCCGTTATTTAACATTCGTTATTTTAACCCCAAAATCCTGCCTCACCTTGCAGGAGGCAAGGCGAGAGGAGCAGCTGGTGAAGCGTCTGACACGTCAGACTCAGCAGGAGCAGAGATTGGCAACTCAGCTCCTCCAGATACGTGTGCAGAAAGATGGGATCCGGAAGAACCGCCAGTTCAGAGAGCAGCAGTACCAACAGCGGAGAGAGAGGGACTTCCAGGAAGCTCTGGAGAGGGAGGCGGTGAGATAGGATGTATAAGGAAGAAGAATAAACCTCTCTATTGTAGCTGTGTATTAAGCTGTATCAGTGATAGTATGGGTAGTGTTATAGAGAGAAAGGGTGGACGTTGGTAGTTTGTATAGTATCAACAGGGTATTTGGTATTATGAAGAGAAAGAGAGAGAAGGGGACTTCAGAGACAGACAGATAAACAATAAAGTAATACGGTATGAGTCATGACTTAAACTACTACATGTTTATCTGTTATTCCCCTCCAGTGATCACTCTCATATTTTAGATGACTTGTTTGGTTGAAAAGAAGGTAGATGTTGCTATGGTCCAGCATGGTTTCAGTGTTAAATATTCAGTAGGTTGTAGTAAAGTATCATCATGGTGTTTTTATTATAGTCAGGCAACTCCAGGGCAGGTTGTCGCACTGTTAAGTCTCAGATTACATGGTATATGGTATGCAAATTACTCGAAAGAGTGAAGAAGAAAAAGTTTTTAGGAGATGATTTAGGGAGAAGATTATACGGTTAACGGGGCATTATTGATTAACTGCTGTTTAACATCAGTTATACAGTAGGTAAGAAAGATTCAAATGTCCCTTACTTGTTTTCTGCAACCTCCAATATCAGTCAGTAATTCCAAAAATTGATGTCTCTCAGTGTGTGTCTCTTAAAAGCTATTTTCCACAAAAACACCAAGTCATGTGTTTTGCACAATAAATTACCTATATAACATCTTTCATCTTCCTTTATTACTTACAACTGTGGTGATTAGCAGGAAGATTTATGTCATGCCTTCTCCACTCATTCAATCTTTCTGACTGGGGCCTGGTATAGGCTTTGGCTCAGCAGGCTAAATTGGACCTTGCCGAAGAGATCAGACAGGAGCTTGAATTCTGTAACAGGATTGCTGCTGAGCGAGCTCAGATCAGATACAAGAAGCACTTTAAGAGCTGCAAGGACATTTTGGAGCAGATTGTGGACTTGGCCACCAAGGTTGGAGAATATCGACTGCTCACTGGGAAGTATGTAACACAATTGGTTTTAATGATGCAGTTATAATATGCACATTGTATTTGGGCTTAAAACCTCCAAACTGATCTTGGTCAGTTAATTAATAAATATGTGGACATTTCAAAAATTGTTATAAAAATTACATCTTTTGGTAGTTTTATCAGAAATAAGTGTAAAAGTTAGTTAAGTAATCTAATTTAAAGAGTTGAATGTACTGTAGCTGTAAAGATTTAACTTAAGCTAATTCGTGATTAAGTACTCTGCTACCTCTGCACATTTTATTTATGTATTCATGCTTGAACAAAATTCATATTCAAGCACAAAACACAATAGTAATAGTAAACGAAATTTACACTTGTCTTGTCTTTTAAAAGAAATAAACTCAGAGACAGAGTTGGTAAAATAGAGTTCATCAACAGAAAGAAATATGGGCAAATATGAAATAACATTGGATGAGTGTGCAGACTTGAACCCAAAACCACGACACAGAGTATTGACAAAGTGACTGACCGAAGAAGGAAATCTTTTTTTTTCTTCTTTTTTATTGAATTCAATTCAATTCAATTTTATTTATAGTATCAATTCATAACAAGAGTTATCTCAAGACACTTTACAGATAGACCACACTCCAGAATTTACAAGGACCCAACAGTTCTAATAGTTTCCTCCAGAGCAAGCAACAGTGCGACAAAGTGAAGCATTGTTGTGCAATGTTAATTCAGATGTGATTCAAACACCTGTGAAAATATTACCATTATTAGAAACATTCTTGCACAACTGACCAGCCAGTGGTCAAATAAAACCATGAGATGTCAACATCCTCTCTGCTTCTTCTCATGACCAAAACTTAATGTCCATGTATAGGTACTGCCCACACAACCCTGTTCCATATTCACTTTGTATGTATCCTGTTACCTGGGTTTTACATATCCACTACACAAGCTCATCTAATCATGGTTAGATTAAACATTTCTTGAAATACAATTAAGTGTAATAATTTTCCGTCTCAATCAAAAAACTGTTTAATTTAATTTGAATACATTTAAACATTTGCACTCAATAAATCTAGCATTGCCTTTTGTAATTTCATTGTGCTGTCATATCCAGTCTGATTCCAGAGAAGCCGATGAGAGAGTGGAAGGAATTGCTGTTCAGTGGTCTGCCTCTCTATGAACCGATAAAGTGCCAGCAGCCAGGGTTTGAGTTCATTTCCCCACTGGACCCTGTAGAGCTTAAGAAGCAGGAGATATTAAAAAACCAGGACTATGATGAATATACTGTGAGTTTAAAACATGAGTGCAATATTTTTTAAGTTATGTTTGTATGTGTGTGTTTGCTTGCACACTTGCACTTAGCTTGTCTGTGTAGACTAAATAACTCAACCCCACATTTTTAAACAAATGCTGATTTCACTTTCAGTATCAAGCATGATTAGACACGAAGATAGTAAAACCAACAAAGCTATATTTTTCAACACTAAAAGTTTGAACTGTCCCTGAACTGAAGAGCTGAACTGTGTATGCTGAAGATCCTCTTTGTCTTAGCCTTATGTCATGTTTTTATAGAACATGGTAGGTGAGTGGGCATGGCCAGAGGAAGCAGGAGAGAAAAAATTAACTCTTGCCAACAACGACATTCTTGGACATGTTGTCCTGCGACTGAGGAACATTGTTCATCCACCCATCATGGAACCCTCCTTACCTTCATTTCCTCACTTTACAATCAAGGCCTGTGTCCTGGGCAAGTTTTGCTCAGGCAAAACCACCTGCCTGGACAAGCTCGCTAAAGGTACACGGCATGCAATCCAAGCACAGATGCAGGCATACACTCAAACACAATTCCACACCACTTAGATATGTATTTATTGAAATTATGTAGTGTGTTTGTGTGTATATATATATATACAATAAGATTGCATGACTTCTTTTGTTTGCTGAGTATGTGTGTTTTCCCCTGCTTTAGCCCATGGCATCTATGTCTTATCAGCTGACGCACTAATTGAGGAGGCTCTGAATGCTTACCAGAATGGAGAGGAGGTTTGTCAGACACAGTATAACAGTATTGTAACTTCACTAGTATCACTTTTAATTAATCTTGCCACATAATTTTGCTTTGAAAGGATTTTTCAGGAACATGAAATCTCACTAGTCTCTCCTGTCGGTGTCAAAAATGTATGAACCTGTAATTGGCTTTAAAGGGGTCCTCAGTGATCTGTAACATTTCGCCTTTTAAAACATCATCTTTTGGACAGGATGTACAGGTCACAGAGCCACAGGAAGAGAATCAAAATGAGAAACTGCTCACATCTTCCACATCACTAAATCCTGGTGGGTTACTGAAGCCAACATGACTCAATTTAATGCTGTTTCATACTATGCTTTTTGCGCCATTAAACAAAGCACTATATGTGAAGTATTTTACACAGTTGTTTGTTTGATGTGATACAGTACGTATCACTCATAATTTCATTGTTTTTTCAGATATTTACACTCAAGAGGAAAGTAGAAACAACAATGTAAAAGTAAGTATTGTTTGTGATTTTCTGACTCTGATTTTGCATTTATGCATACATATGGAACCAGTATATAATTTAAAATCACTAACCAACCTTATTTAAATTGGCTTTTCTTACTGATAAAATAATGACTTTTGGGAGACTGTAATCAGTAATGAGTAATAACGAGATATTCTTTCAGAAAGGATGTGTACCTATTTGAAAATGCCACTGTTTGTTCAAATAGGGCTTATCACGGTCTCCCCTAGCTGTAGATAGATGGGCCAACGCATTTTTTGTCTCAGTGCATGCATGGTTTTAGTCCAGTGCAACACCGGCAGTGCCGCCGGAAGTTAGCTTAGCGTAGTGAATGGAATCCTATGTTGCCGGTTAGCATGTTGTGAGGAAAAGTGAGTCAACAAAAAAACAACAACAGATATTACAGGCAGATATTGACTTGGGACAGTGCTTTGGCTGTGTTGCCACCTGATATAGCCCCTAATCAATGTCTGCCTAGGAAATTGTCTTAATATACATTGCTATTTGTACTTGTTTTGAATATGCAGGCCACAAGAAGTAATCAGGTTGTTGTTTTTAACTCTTTTCCTGCTTACATGTGTTCCTTATCCAGTTGTCTACCCGGGCCTTGCAGGGAGCAGCTGCAGAAAAAGAGCTAAGGAAAGGCAACGCCATCCCTAATGAGCTATTAGTGGACATCATGGTAGAGGCTATCAGGTAAGCACACAACCTGTATTACTATAAGATATTGAATATGGGATTAAGTCAATCCCACAACCCCACAATCCCTCCCTAGACAGTGAAAAATGTGTTGTCTCCTTACTAGGCAGGTTCCACCTCAGTCAGGCTGGATCCTGGATGGCTTTCCATTTGACATCACCCAGGCTTACCTGCTGGAGAAAGCCATGGGTGGGTCTGTAGATGTTGGGAATGGCGTTGTAAGCAGCAGGACAAACCTTGCTGCTGATCCTAATCCACCCAAACCTCCCCCACCCCCAACTCCCGCACTGGACCTGGCTCTGCTGCTGGAGATCCCTGATAAGTGTGTGATCAGTCGTCCATTCAGTCAGACAGGTACAGTATGTTATACTAATGGTAGTTTAATGGTATGTACGTATCTGTGTGCCCCCACACATTATCTGTTAGATGGTGTGTTTATGTATACATGCACAAGTAACAATAAGTTGAATGTAAATATTATAATTGTGTGTTTATGTGGTTCTCTTGCTTCCCAACCTGGTGCAGAAACAGATAAGTCAGCGGCTGCTACAACCTCCCATCCCAAAGACAAGAACTTGTATCTGGCACAGATTCCACACAGGTAAAAATAGAAGCATCAAATGGAAAGCTAAACTTAAATCAAGACAGTACTGCTTCTGCATGACTGTGTATCTAATATCTATCCCCCCTTCCCCTACCCCCAAAGGATCACAGCTTTTCAAGACACATGGCCAAAACTGGAGAAATGGTTTGGTGAAAAGCAAAACATTTTGGTCCGTATTGATGCAGATGTAGATGAGGAAGAGCTTTACAAAAGGGTGGAGTCTGTGCTGCAGCAAGTTATGACGCAAACACAGAAAGGTAACTGGTTGTCATTTTAGTATTATATTTCATATTTTTTAGTATATACTGTATATACATATTTATATATATATATATATACATGTATGTATAAATATAGTAGCAGATATTAGTACACTAAAATACTTCCATCAGTTCCATCAGATTAGGTAAAATGTTTTTTTTTTTTACTAGACACTGATGATGAGATTATGCCTTTTTCTACACTGAATAATTTACAATTTTTCAATTTTAATTTTTTTTTTCAATTCCCGGAAAAAAACACATTCACTTACAGTACTTACTACAACTCCTCCCATTCAAGATGTAGTGTTTGACAGTGGGGAAGCTCCAGACTCCTCCTTTTCAGCTACACCTCCACCATTAAACCAATCTCCAGCCCTCGCAGATGAAGACCCTGGCCCAACAGAGTCCTATTCCCGCCTTAACGAGGAAAAAGCCCAAAGTGTGAAGTCACATTCCAAATCCAGCACAAACTCCCCCCGAGGTGATTTGATCAGTAGTCTTTGTATTACACATTTTAATTGTTATTATGTAAAGTCACTTCTGGTCACAAAACAAAATTCAGCTTCAAAGAGAGGATTTATAACAGAAATCTTAGGGTTAGGGTATCATAAACATGATGTGCGTTGGATTGGTTTTCCAACTCATGATGACATAGTGTACATTTGTTTATTTTACATACAGAAAATAGACTCACTTCACATTTCAAATGTACCAAACGGATATCAAATAGTAGTTATTTGTAAACAAACTTCATCCACTAAGTCTGTTTGAATTTAAAAAGTAAAAAAGAATAGGGTCATACATTTATTTTTCCTAGCTTTAATAGCATTCTAATGACTTGTTTAAGATAATTTAAATACTATTAAATATGATTCTATGATTATTATTAATCATTGATTAACACTAAAGAAATATGAATCATTTTACTTTATTATAGTGATGATGTATTGTTCTACTGGCTAATCTATAGGGCCCTCTAGGAAGGCATCAACTTCCTCATTGACCAATGAGAACTTTCAGCGAGTCCCCAAGAACCCACCTGAATCTGCCTCTTCCTGCTCAGGTTCAACCAGCCGGGTCTATATGGATCACCCTATTCCTCCAGTAGGATACAATTTACTTTTGTTTTGCTATATGTTTGTTTTGCTTATCAGATTTGAAAGTGCACTCATAATTTTTTTCTTTTCTTTGAAATCGGGTTTTGTCAGTGACATGTGACATGACATTTAGATGCACTCACTGGTGATTGCCACAAGGTGGCTCTCTAACATGATTTAGCCTTTTAACCTGCTGTTTCCTTCCTGTGTTTCCTTTCAGAGTCTGTTTCAATTAAATGAAAATACATGTCAAGTGAAATCTAATTCCACTATGTCCTGTTTTGATTTATCGTTTATCGTCCTCTATCTTCCTGTGCCCCCTGCTTTTTTCATCTTTTCTTCTCTGTATCTCTATCTCTAGGAGATCACAGAGTACCTGTGCTCCCACTGGGACACAGTGTGTGATTCTTATGTGAACAACGTAAAGACACTGATGCAGCAGCTGCGGTCACAACGCACTGTTCTCAACCATCACCTATTCAACATCAGGTATACTGCCAGGCCTTTGAAGTAGTTTGAACATGGTTTATCTCATGTAGTACAGAAAGCACATTACTAAGCATTTTCATAATGGACACCTTTCTGTGCCTGTCTTTTCTCCATTTTTATATTTGATTGGTATAGCTGAAGGTACACAATTATCTGCTTGGACATGTCTGAACATGCATTCTTACATCTGTATATCAGATAACATGAAAAGCTAGCAACAGAGTTATGCCCTGTAAATCTAACAGTATAGGTACCTATACACATTTGCACACTTTTACAAAGCTACTTATATCTTGTTGGCTACAATTAATCCTTTTTATCCTTTTAATACAAGGTTATGTCATTCTGCAGATGCAACATCAAAGTTGAACAACAGTATCAGTCACAGGTTACCATGGCTATTGTGTTTTACCACTGCATTGGATGTGACCCAAAATATCATGCCATTACTTTCTTTGTCAGAAATATTTTACAAAAAAAGAGAATATATAAAAATCCATAATGGAAAAATCTTAAATGTGTTACTATGTAAGTTGTACATGGTTCCCTGTATCTGTAGAGAGGAGTACAAACATTTCCTGGGGCGTCCAGACTTGAAGCAGGAGTTAGTGTCTCATTGGCAGAAGGACTTCAACAGCATACCTGATAATATGAGAGAAGATGAAGATACCAAAGCAGAACTACATCTGAGACTTGATGTAAGAGCAATTTATAACATATAATACCATACAATTATTCTTAAACTGATCATGAAAATAGTGTAGAAACCTGATTCCAAATGAAATTATAAAATATTTTGAGATGTTCTGATATGTGTACAGGAACTATGTGAACGTTTGTGGGACATTAGTGACAAACGTAAGGAGGAGGACGAGCAAGAGAGGGCTGCTCTCATGGGTAATGGCTGGTTGGAGGAACTCGTCAACTATCACTCTATACTTATGCAGGTAACTTTTCTGTTTCTGTGCATTTGACTGAACCATCGCATTCTGTAGTTTATAAACTCAGGTTATAGATTATTCCCTTCATTCTGTGTTTTATGCATCTTCCATTGCTTCTTTTCTATCCTCTTTGTGTTGATGGTGTACAGTAGAGATTTTCCAATACCATTTTTTTCCATCCCGACTCCGATTCTGATACCTGAACTTGCGTATCAGGCGATACTGAGTAACGATCTGATACCAGTGTGTTAAAAAATACACTATAGAGCTATAGCTTGGGTTAAACTATTTGTTAAACTTGAACAAACACAGAGAATAAACATCATCAAATTTTCTTTTATTATCCAGTTTGACAGCGAGTCATAATTAACCACTTTAAGTAGATTATCTTCTATTAACCACTTTAAAGTAGAATACCTTCTGTGCTAAATTCCTTGGGATCAGATCAGTGCATAAACGCCAATACTTGCCAATACCGATACCAGCATTTTATTCTTGGTATCTCAACATCTCTAGTGTATAGGCATGCACAATGTGTCTTCCATGTATCTCTTCAGTGTGAGTTTTTGGCAGAACCATAATCTTGGATTGATTATTTGTGTTACATAGGTGGAGTTGGATCGTTTCCAGGACACACTCTATATTCTCAGGGTCTACTATTTGAGCATGTACAGACAAGTGCTGCCTGAGCTACCCCCCAAGTTGGATTTGATCCCCCTACTAGAGCCCCCCGTAATTAAAGATCAGAACGAGAGGCAAGAAACACACTATTAATAACAACGTAACCATGTTACTTTTTGTCCAAGAATATAAAAAAGAAAATAATGATTTTTTTTTGCTCCACCAGTACTGAACCAGCGGCCACAAGTGTGTGTAGTCAGATGGATGACGGAGAGGACAAGAGGAAAACAAAACTGTAAGGGAGAGACACACAGTTTTCCTGTGTTTTCTGCAGTTTGACAGATGAAATGGATGTTTCATTTCCTCACAGTACAAATGCTCCCCAGTACAAACACATAGACACATGAACAATGTCCTCCTCGTCTCCTGTTTTCTCCTCCTCCACAGACGTCCTGACTCCAAGACAAAAATGCCCAATCAGACAGAAACTGTTAAGGTCATGTCAAATACTTTTTTTTCCGTCTCTCTTTATGTACAGTGGGTACGGAAAGTATTCAGACCCCTTTACATTTGTAACTCTTTGTTTCATTGCAGTTTTTTTTCCAAAAATCTAAAAAGTTCATTTTATTTCTTATTAATGTACACTCAGCACCCCATCTGGACATAAAATACCGAAATGTAGAAGTTTTTGCAAATTTATTAAAAAAGAAAAACTGAAATATCACATGGTCATAAGTGTTCAGACCCTTTGCTGTGACACTCATATTTAACTCACATGCTGTACATTTCTTCTGATCCTCCTTGAGATGGTTCTACTCCTTTATTGGATTCCTGCTATGTATAATTAAACTGATTGGACTTGATTAGGAAATGTACACACCTGTCTAACGTACAGCTCACAGTGCATGTAAGAGCAAATGAGAATTGTGAGGTCAAAGGAACTCCCCAAGGAGCTCAGAGACAGAATTGTGGCAAGGCACAAATCTGGCCAAGGTTGCAAAACAATTTCTGCAGCACTCAAGGTTCCTAAAAGCACAGTGGCCTCTGTAATCCTTAAATAGAAGAAGTTTGGGACGACCAGAACTCTTCCTAGACCTGGCCGTCTAGCCAAACTGAGCAATCGTGAGAGAAGAGCCTTGGTGAGAGAGGTAAAGAACAACCCAAAGATCACTGTGGTTGAGCTCCAGAGATGCAGTAGGGAGATGGGAGAAAGTTTCACAAAGTCAACTATCACTGCAGCCCTTCACCAGTCGTGGCTTTGTGGCAGAGTGGCCAACAGAAGCCTCTTCTCAGTGCAAGACATATGAAAGCCCACATAGAGTTAGCCAAAAAACACATGATGGACTACCAGACTATGAGAAATAAAATTCTCTGGTCTGATGAGACCAAGATTGAACTTCTTGGCATTAATTCTAAGCGGTATGTGTGGAGAAAACCAGGCACTGCTCATCACCGGCCTAATACAATCCCAACAGTGAAACGTGGTGGTAGCATCATGCCATGGGGGTGTTTTTTAGCTGCAGGGACAGGACGACTAGTTGCAATTGAAGGAAAAATGAATGCGGCCAATTACAGAGATATCCTGGAAGAAAACCTCATCCAGAGTGCTAAGGACCTCAGACTGGGCTGAAGATTCACCTTCCAACAAGACAATGACCCTAAGCACACAGCTAAAATAACAAAGGTGTGGCTTCAGAACAACTCTGACTATTCTTGACTGGCCCAGCCAGAGCCCTGACCTAAACCCAATTGAGCCTCTCTGGAGAGACCTGAAAACGGCTGTCCACCAACATTCACCATCCAGCCTGACGAAACTGGAGAGGATCTGCAAGGAAGAATGGCAGAGGATCCCCAAATCCAGGTGTGAAAAACTTGTTGCAGCATTCCCAAGAAGACTCATGGCTAGCTCAAAAGGGTGCTTCTACTTAATACTGAGCAAAGGGTCTGAGTACATATGACCATGTGATATTTCAGTTTTTCTTTTTTAATAAATTTGCAAACATCTCTACATTTCTGTTTTTTCTGTCAAGATGGGGTGCTGAGTGTACATTAATGAGAAATGAAATTAACTTTTTTGGATTTTTGGAAAATGGCTGCAATGAAACAAAGAGTAAAAAATGTAAAAGGGGTCTGAATACTTTCCGTACCCTCTGTACCTTTCATTCATTGTTATTATTTTTTAGTCTTTCTCAAGGTCTGTAACTGATTTTGCTATTTATAATCTACTCATAAAGGACTACCATAGATACAACAAACCCTGATATGTCAGGTTATTTTAGTTGTTTCAGGTTTTAATACCTTATACAGTAAGACAATTGTTTTTGGTTGACGAAGTCATAAAGTGTTGTCGTGAACTCTAATTGGAATTCAAGAAAATCCAAAAGACTTACATAAAATTATAATTGGTGATGAGCTGATATACAATCTTATAGTAAGAGATATTAACCCTTTTTCATTGATTACTCTAGCAACCCCATGAGAAACTGATTTACGACTACGAGGAGGCACTCACAGCCATCAACAAATTGGTAATGTTTTGTGTATGAGAGTATCAGGGATAATATGAGTTAAAGATATGTTTTTTTAATTCCTGGCATGTTATACCTGTGTGTAGGTGTCAGCAGAAACCTACCAGGGAGAGACAAAAGAGCAGGAAAAAGGGAAGCATAATCAAGAAGTCAGAAACAAAATACAAAAAGAATATGCAGCTGCACTGGATCATGAGGGTATGTGCAAACAGAGATTCAGTAGTTTTATTTATATCACAATATATTTAATTGTTGTATTAACATATTGTCACTTTATGTAGACAACAAAAGTGGTTCTGTCTAAGAACTAGTGTAATATGAGATATATGCATGAGTCTGTATGTAAAAGATCAATATTAGCTGATATAGTTGTGTTCCTCTGTTTTTCTCCTTTAACGCATGTGTGTGTGTTTCCAGGGAATGCAGCAAAGGTGCGCATTGCGCTGGTAAAAGGTCATGGTCTGGTGATGGTGCACTCCCTGCAAAGCAGAGCAGAAGAGACATTAAGCAGCATGGAGAAGTGGTTAGAAGCACACTATCTTGCAGACATGAAGAGGTATGGTACAGTACATTGTGGGTTCATGTATGGTATGATATGGTGTAGGCTATGTGTGTATAGTCAGATCATTTAAAATAGAGGGACCTGATTGTGAATGAAGCAGCAATAGTTTAAAACTGCACTGCTGTCCCTGTTTTATTAGTGTTGTTATAAATGCTATCTGTATTTTATCGTAATGTCATGAGGCTATATCCAATAACATTTTATTTATAGTATCAAATAATGTGCATGTATGCAAAAATGAAAGATATTCAAATTAATAAAAGCCCTTTAAGTTCTCATGAAGTTATTCTGAATCCATTAATTGAGAATATAAAAATACACAAATAAAAAGTAGATTTTTATCTCCAATAGGAATGAGCCATTGGTACGTCATTTTTCATAGAAGACTTGTTTGACGGTTAATCTGTCTGTCTCTTTTTCTTTAGTATTGACCAACTATCAGTAGTGATTCGCCACCACATAGAGGCTGGTGTTAAGTTGCAGAATGAGCTGGTGTTGGTATGTAATGACTTTATGATTGTGTTGATTATTTTTTCAATGAACATTTGTATATTCCCCAGGTAGGTAGATCTTAGTGCTCACTGGTTACATAGTAGCTACTGCAGAATGAAATCTGAATTGTTATTCCAGCGTGTGACATTTGACGATGGACCCCAGTCTCATTTACTTGCTCCTCCTAGTTTAAGATTCTCTTTATTCTCTTCAAAAGGAATGTAATGACTTCTATCTGAATGGAGACTGCCACATGGTGGCTAGCCCGGCTCCCCCTCCCCGTCCACCTCCTCTGGAGAAACCCACACGGTCCACCCCAACCATCACTCAGCTAGAGTCACTCCACCAACAGCTATGCAATGTTGCTCCTTCAGGTTAATACAGGGGAGACAAGTTGTAGTGTTATTGGGTCTATTCATGCTGCTATTCATCCATCCATCCAGCCACCCGTACATAATTTTCTTTCCTTTCTGACTTTCAGGCCTCATGTCCAGTTCTGAGTTCTCCAGTTTACTCAGGAATATCATCTCTGTTAACATGGGCAGAAACACCTTGCCTGAACCCTGGATTAACAAGAATGAAACACAGGTACTCTTTACGTTTTCCAGAGACTCCCAACACAAAGTTGGGTAATCATTTCTTTTCTCTTCACCTAATAGCACCAAATTCTTTTCTCACCAAATTGACAAAACTTGTTTTGGCTTTGTCAATCACATAATCAAATAGTACTCTACTGACCGCAGAGAAAGCAAAGCAAGACACAAAACATTCTTGCATTATTCTGTCTGGTTCCCATAAGCGACACATTACATGGCTTACTGTATAGGAGCAATGTGCTTTTATCTCCTGTCCCTAGTTGATGGAGATTGTATCTCTGCTCGTGGACAACTATGAGCTGGTAGACTGGCGTCGGTTTCTGCTCAGTGCTGCCCTGCCTTGGCCGTTTCCCTCCTTATCACAGCTGCTGGCTGTGCTACAACGTTTCAAGGCAGCAGATACTGGCGACACAGGCTATATAAACGAGAAACAGTACCTACAGGTTTCTACACACACACACACACACACACACACACACACACACACACATACTCAGACGCACGCGTATAAATAAACAAGAGCGAAGAGGGGCCATGGAGGTGTGTGAGTGGAGAGATAACCTGTTTAAAGTTATCTATCCAATCACACACCTCCATGACCCCTCTTTGCTCTTGGGGCATTACTATGTATTGAGACTTTCTTTCCACAAGCATGTCTGGGATCATGTCAATGTGACGACACAGATGAGTATATTGTACACTTAATATAGTATAAAATGAAAGCTGTAGCTCTCTGAACATTAAAACAAATGTTTAAGTTGCTCCTCTTACCTTTTTTCCCCCCAGACAGAGTTGTGGTTTTCCACTGAGAGTGTCCAACCCGTCCCAGAGGACCCCTCTGAGCCTCTACCTTATGACCGTCTGGCTAACCTACGCAAGGTGCAAAGCCTGCTTAATTCCAAGTTAATGTAAATCTGTATTATTCCTGTAATGGGAAATGCAAGTGGTCATGGTATGCAAACAACTTAAAAGACATAAAAAAGAAAGAACAAACACGCACAAGTAATGCAATAATAGAGCATTACCCAACATTTTAAACAGTTACTGTAAGAGTATGTTTGAGCTGTTTTATATATCTTTTTTAAACAGAAATTAATCTAAAACACAATTTTATACAGTCATCGCAATTCCATGCACTTTGTTCTAAACCTCAAAGTTATCAAACCTTAACATCTTATGTTTACTATTTGTCCAAATGAACTGCACTGTAAACATAAATGAACAGTTACATTTGCCTGTGTTCTTGCTTTTAAGTTCTTTTTCCAGTTGTTTGCGGACCACTCCTTCTCCCCCCCTCGACTGGACTATGTGTCCATGCTGCAGTACTTTGCAGCCGACACTCAGCCCAGACAGGGCTTCATCAGAGCACTTAGTGTAGTGCTGGGGCAACATCTCAAACACTTCTCACCGGGCCATCTTGTCAAGGTAAAGTAAATCAATGTACAAAGAAAAGTCAATGACGTTTTCACTTGAACGTCACTGCAAAAGTACTACCTTCCTCATCTTCTTTAATCAAACACATTATAATTTTCTGTCACCAATGTTTTCAGATGGTCCAGAATTATAATACATTATAGATATAGATATGTTTCTTGTGGTTGGTAATTTGTTTTGGAATGAAACTTGAGAATTAAGTTGTGCAGGATCATTATGTGTTGTGTATACAGTCTATGCCCAGTATAGAAGAGGCTACAGCGCTCAGCTCCTCAGAACTTGATGGAGACTACAAGGAAGAAGAGACTCCGTGTGCATCAAGCAGTTCATTAGGGGAGCAGATAGTGTCCATCCCTGCTCTCCTTGCTGTCATCTGCCACAAAGTCGCCAAGATGAAAGACAACAAGCACCTCCCCCCAGGCTGCCTGAGTCAGGAGGAGCACACTGAGGTATAACCCTATGCAAGTTCAAACTGGGCTTTAAGGAAATACATACTTAAATGGTTGAATTCATCAAGGAAATATACTACTTTTTTGTTAGTATTGTTTTTGGGGGGTTATGTGGAAGAAAAACAATAATTATATTTGTATTCATTGTTTATTACCAGTGCATTGAATAAAATTAAACAAATTAAATAAACTAAACTACTACTAAATGTAGTAAAATATACTAAATAAGGTTTAACTTGCAATTCAGCAGAATGTGTTTTTGATCAGCAAAGATTTTGTTTTCTGTGTTGCTTTTATCATTCTACCATCAATGTGCATTTAAAGGCATGGCTTCAAAATGCAACTGATAATAACTAGCAAATCTTTAAGCCTTTGTATGAGATTCACGATTAAAATGTTACGTACCTGTCTTGTTTGACAGCTGTGGGCATTTGACAGGGACTGTGTGGGGGACAATCCATGAGTTTTTTTGAAATAATATGTAGGGGACCGTCTACACTTATTTACACAATTTGCCTCAAATGAATTAGGCTATTTTTTTTCCACGATTGGGGTAAAATAAAGGCAAAGCCTCTGAAAAAAAGTAAAGTTTTAGTAACAGTTTTTTGTTACTGTCTATGGGTTTACTGAATACCTTAGCACATTTTAAAGGCTCCATACTTAGAGGTTTCTATACTTAAAAAATTGGTTTTGTACGCAGAGTTATTAACTATATTAATATAATGAAACTCTTCCCTCATGTTACTCTTTGTCTCTGCTGGCCTCTAGCAACTGGTGCATATCTTCAGAGAGCTGGGCTACAAGCCTGAGGACTGTGTCCCCTTCTCCAGTCTCTCTCAGCATCCTTTTATCCAGGACCTGATGGAAACCTTAACACACTACCAGCTTGTAGTAAGTCTCTGTGTTGACTCATCTATTTTTCTTTATTTGTTCCCTTACAACACCAGTGTATGTGAGATCAGATCACAATCAGTTTTAATGGCCAAGTAAGTGTGCACACATACAGGGAATTTGACTCTTGCCTTTTGTTGCTCTCAAATTACATACACATAAATACACATATGGCTTAAAACAATGACAACAAAGCTGAACAAGGTAAATATAAACTGTTGACTGATTGATAGAAGTTAGTATATAAAAAAATGAATTTATTCAAATACACATACATATGCAGTGAGAATCTGAAAATAGCACATTTGTCCTCTGCAGGACATCCAGACTTTCCACCATTATGTGCTTTAGCATTCTCAAACCTACATGAGGATTCATCTTTGCCTTTTATCTCTGTCTCCCTCCCCACCTTTTGTATCCTTCTTTAATTTTAAACTTTTATTTATCTCTAAAACATCTCTGTCTCTCTTTGTCCCTCAGAACATTCATAGAGTGCTATTGGCCCATCAGGATGAAGGAGAGTTTAACAGCTTGACAGTTTCCTAAAGGATACAGTAAATATACGTAGCTAGGAAATGCAAAATATGTTGCTTTTGCCATTTGGAAGTACTTTCTACTTTTACCTTTAAAATGTTTGCTGAAATGTATTGCTTACTTCAGTATTAAATAAATACATTTGCAACCACAACTTATGTCAGTATGTAGAAATGTCTGTAACTGGTGACGGATGGAATGACAGCATAATTGGAATGACAACAATAACATCAATGATGGCAGGTTGACCCCTCTTACTTGCTTTTTTCCCTGATACACTCCAGCAGTTTTTCTGACTGGCTCCTTTTTCTAATGACCTCTCTGACACAAAAAAGGCATTGGTTGTGGCTACAATGAGTGCATTGTCCAGGATAACCTACATGTCAAGCCTGGCTTGCCCAGTAAATTGCCTGCCAGGGCACCCACAACCCTAGCGCAGTCCATAAGCAACGATGGGTTAGGGTAGCTACTCGATTCAGCAGTCACTGCTGCCTTTTTACCAATCAAGTTAATGGGCATGCTGTTTAAAAAGAAAATTAATTTATGTTTAACAATAGGGTTCAGTGTTGTTAGCTAGGTTTTCTTGGCACTAAAGGCAACTTATTTACGCATCATTAGGTGAGTGTGTCACAATAAATATCATTACCATCAATTAATGCCTTTCTGTACTTCTGAACTTGATGGAGGTGGTTACATTCTGCCAGCAGCCTTGAGAGAATGTAACTCCCCCCCTCTGACCCACCTCCCTTTCTCTATTTCCCTCTCTTTAATTATCAATGCAGGTCCAAGGCTCTTGGACTTTTCAGTGTCTGACTTTGAGAGAAAACAGATCTGCTCACATTTCATATAGACAGAATCATTCTCGCAGACTTGCATCCAATAAGGAATAAATTGGACCTTCAACATTTGTTGCAAGACAAACAATACTGGATACATTCCACGTAAACTAAATAAGGATTTGGGATTGCCCCATTTAACTTGACACTGCAGACTATAAAATAATCTTGACTCCTGGCTCAAACGGAAAAGAGATCAACAAAGAAGACTTTCAGTACTTAACGTGGTGCACCAAAAAGGTGATTTTATCAAGAATGTGAATTTGCTCAGTTTTTTGTCGGGAATCCTGCATTTTGATTTCTTGTGGAACATTTATGTGGAAAATGTTCCATTTGTCTGGATCACAACTCTGTCTGGATCACTGTTTAAGTTCACGTTTCCCCCGTTACTTACTGGATCTAACTTGCATGCTGTATTACAATTAAAAGGACAAAAGAATTCAGTTCACACAAAAAGGTTTTCATTACAGTTTATTTTTTAATTGGAAGACTATTTTAAGAGGATCTTGGCTGCAGGTCAGTCCATGGTACTCTAATAACAACATGGGGATTGCATTTTTTTGCATTTTTTCTCTTCTGGCTCTTCCAGTACTTCAGTCTGCCAAGATCCTGACTGTCTGTCTAATTGGTAAGTAGTGGAGCAGTGATTGTTAAAATGCCCATATAGTAATAGAGATATTGATTGTAAAATGTTGTTAACAAATACGAGAAGAATAAGCATCTCCTTGCCAGACTGGTGAATCCAGAAAGTACAGTCAAAGGTACAGGTAGTAAAGGAAAATTGCATCAGTATGTTTATAAAATCCAAATTCATGTAGTATGTTGCAAACAGCAAGCCATTACGTTCAGATAGCATGGCGATTGCGCAGTTGTTGTATTTAGTTTCTTCTTCTTTCCTTTCCTCCAGGAGGAAGCCACTACTTGTTGTTAGATGAAATTTCTCATAACTTACACCAGCATGGCCATGAGGTCCGCATGCTCTTACAACTGGGCAACCCTGTTATTACAGGTAAACTGTACATACAGTACACGCATATATATACAGAATACACACAAACACTCTCATCCTTTCTCCGATTGAGTTACTCTAATCTTTATTTAAATTAAAATTTCTGTTCAACTCCTCCTAGGTTTTTCCTATGGAGGCCGTGCAGACAGTTACAAGATGAGCACCTGGTCCTTAGGAGAGAAATACATCCAAGAATACAATGGCTGGTTCCTAGAGCAACAAACACAGTTCTTACTAGGAAGGTACAGATTTGTAGGAGATTTAACAGTGAATGAATTGTGTTGGGTGAAACAGACAAGCTTTTATAAGCTACTTAATCTTGTTTTCGATCTTGAGTCTGGTTTTACATCTGCATTTTGAGGCTCTAGAATTTCTCTTCTAAAGGGTGCCCAATTTGTTTCTGATTTAGACTTTTGAACCTTCTTGGATTAAAGTGAATATCAAAATCAATCAATCAAAATGTATCACTTTACAGCAACCAGCAGGTATCCAAAGTGTTTAACAGTTAATGTAGTAGACAGTAGAAAGACTGAACGTAGAAAACAGTAAAATCAGAAAAGTTTACAGAGAAACAAAAGAATGAAATTGTCACACCACTGCTACGTATTAAAAGCCAGACTAAACAGATGTTTTGAGTTTGGATCTAAAAAGAGCTACATCTGTAACAGTGTGAATATTAGGGGTAACTTGTTCCAGAATCTCGGGGCAGCAACTACAAAAGCCTGATCACCCCACCGTTTATCCCTGGACCTTGGGACTTCTAAAACCAACTGATTTGAAGACCGCAATGACTGGTTGTGCTCCTGCAAAGTTAAAATTTCCGACAAATACTCCATTTAAAGGCTTAAAAACAAACAATAAAATCTATTCTAAAATGCACCTGGAGTAAATGCAGGGTGTAGAGAACGAGAGTGATGTGTGCACATCTAGATGTATTTGTTAAAAACCGAGCAGCAGCATTTAGTACAAGTTGAAGGCGTGAGATGGAGGTCTGATTCAGACCAACATAGGGAGTGTTACAGTAGTCCAACCTTGAAATAATTAAAGCATGAATGGGCATTTCTAGGTTGTGCCTGCTTAGAAAAGGCTTAATTTTAGCCAGCAAATGAAGATGGAAAAAGCTAATTTAACAACATTACTGATCTGCTTATCAAATTTCATGCTGCAATCAAAAGTAACCCCCAAGTTTTATACAACCGATCTAGTGTATGATGCCAGAGCTCCCAAAGTCAAAGCTGGACCATTTTGCATGCCTGGAGTACTGAAGATAATACACTCCGTTTTATTCATTCAAGTTAAGAAAGTTGTCTGAAAACCACAACTTAATATCAGTGATCCAACTAAGCAGGGAGTTTAGTGCGACACTGTCATTTGCTTTCATAGGCAAATAGATTTGCAAATCATCTGGATAGCAATGAAAAGATAGGTTTAGTTTACTTATAATAGCCCCTAAAGGTAGCATATACAAATAAAACAGAATGGGGCCAAGAATGGATCCCTGTGGTACCCCACAAGAGAGAGGAGCAACTGACAAAGAGAGGTCACCAATCATAACAGAAAAGCTCCTATTTGACAGATAGGAGCTAAACCATTTGAGTGCCGAGCCTCTGATGCCTACGCAATTCTAAAGGCGAGAGAGGAGGACTGCATGGTCCACTATGTCAAATGCCGCTGTGAGGTCCAAAAGGACTAAAACAGTAGGATTCCCGGCATCTACAGACAAGCCAATATCATTATGTACCCTCAACAGTAGACAAGAGATGAATATATTTGTGTTTAACAGCATTGAACTATATGTCAGATTACATACTATATGTCATACTTCTCACTCCCCTTGCAACTCTGTCTTTATCATCATTCACTGTCATTTTTCCTTCCTCTCTCTTTCTCTCAGGGATACCTTTAATGCCTTTCTAAACTTCACATGGCACCTGTCCTATCAGTGTGACAAGCTGTTAGGGGACAAAGAGATGATAACATTCCTCCAGAGGGAACACTACGATATCACCATCCTTGATGCTTTTAACCCATGTTCCTTCATCCTTGCACACAAACTTGGTACACCTGATGTTCACATTGATTAATGCCATTATAACTATCATCCTTTATATCTTTACAATACTACAGTTATATACTACTACTCATCAATACCTTTCCACTTGTACTATTTGCAGATGTTTTTAAATGTGTAATGCAAACTAATTGTGAGCCAAATGTTTACGGTGTCTTTTTTTAGTTTATTTTAAATCTATTAACAGCCATGAATACATCTACAGCAGTTCCATGCACTTTTCTCTTGATTTACTCCAGGTGTCCACTATGTAGCTTTCTATCCTGGCTCTCTGAATGGTCCTATGTCCATTGCTCTCCCCAGCCCAGTCTCCTACATCCCAGTCTTCAGCTCACAGCTGTCCGACCACATGAACATCTGGGGTCGTGCAAAGAACCTCTTTTATTCTTGTTTAGCTCCTGTAGGTAAGAATGGTGTTGCATAGGAGATGTTCTTTGTATGGTATTGTCTGGCTTGCTTGATAACACACATCTTAAGTGTACACTGTTATAGCCCTGTAGCATTTTTTGATATCATGAATTTAGGTTTTACATTATATTTCTTCTAATCTCTTCTTTTCCTCTCACTTTATATTTGTACTTTTAAATCAATACTTATCTCACATTCCACATTTTTTTCTTTTTCAGCTGCACATCATCATAATGCAGTAGTCCATTTTTTCTTTTTCTTTTATAAACTTAAGTTCCTCTATACATTTTTGGCTAATAATCCATTTAAACTGATTGTACATGCGGTGGGAATGTTTACATTTGTTCTTATCCCATTGAAATGTGTCCACTTTGCTCAGTGATAACATTGTTTGCATATGCAATAGCAATATCTACTTTGGCGAGAAATGAGTTATAGTAAGTCAATCTGAATGGCTTTCAACAAAGGTCAACCATACAATACTGGTCCTTTTGGATTGTGTCTCGTTTCTTATATCAAGGCCAGGAGCGTGTATGGACCACCTTTAGGCAAGTAGCTGAGCGCCACCTTGAGTCAGGCTCACCTCCTGGAGGTCTGGATGAGTTACATCAAGGAGCTGAACTCTGGGCCTTCAACACTGACTTTTCACTGGAGTTCCCCCAGCCCATTATGCCCTACACTGTGCTGGTGGGAGGGATGCTGAATAAACCTGCAAAGCCTCTGGAGCAGGTCTCTTCTCTTGATACACATATCCAAATACCTCAGTAAGACTCAGGTTTTTAAATTAACTAGCTTTCTTTCCCTGTCTTTACCTTTCTCACTCCCACTTCCCTCTGGACTCCCCTACTCTATGCACAACCATCTCTCTCTCATCCTGCCTTTCTCAACATTGCACATTTCTCCATTTGCATATTTCTTCTATTGCCCATACCCCAACCCTTTTGATCCCTCAGGATCTTGAGTTGTGGATCTCTAATTTTGGAGAGGCAGGTTTCATTGTCGTAACTCTGGGATCAATGGTCTCTTCGGTCTCTGTGGACCCTCTGCTTGTAGAGCTGGTGGCTGGCTTCTCCAGGATCCCTCAGGGGGTGCTCTGGAGGTGAAAGCATGACACAATTCATACAGGCATTTAAAAAAAAAATGGCACTTTTAACATTCTTTGTCACAGATCAATTTCTTTATACATGGGGGTGGGAAAGCACACATCATTTATTTTCTCTTACTGTCATGAAAAGATAAATCAACCACCAAAACAAACAGTGTTTGCTTGCAGGTATGACCACAAGCGATGGCCATCAAACCTGGACAGACCTCCCAATCTCAGGCTAGTGGACTGGCTGCCTCTTAATGACCTGCTGGGTAGGAACAGTCTGCCTCTCTAACCCTTAGTTACAGGCATAATAACACATTACAGGACTGTCTGAAAGAAGACTAAAACAATGAATGTCGTAATTCCTGTCAGACACTTGACCAGGATTGCAGCAGGCGGAGACCGGGTAACTGCCGCACTGCAGCTCCATTCTTTCATTTAACTTATAATTTTATTTTTCGCCATATTAAAGAAATACTACATGACACAAGTGCTTGCTTTAAATGTTCAGTAAATCCGTTTTATCTCATTAAAAGTATAAACAGAGGAATATCCAAATACAACATAAATGATCATGAATTTACAATCTTGTCATTTGGTTTAATTTAGTTGTTGCTTTGTTTGACCACATCGTGGCACATGAAAATGACCGTGTTCATGTGTGTACATCCACACCCATCCCTAAAATGCTGGGCGTGGTTTGGTCCAGTTTTACCAGTCTGTAGTACACCCAAACACTCTTACTTTCTTTACTCAGTAATGACATTTTTATCCATTTTCTGTTTACTTCAGGACACAAAAAAGCATGTCTCTTTATCACCCACGGTGGACAAAACAGCCTGTTCCAGGCAGTATACCATGCTGTTCCTGTGCTGGGAATCCCCCTGTTTGGAGACCAGTTTGATAATGTGGTGAGGGCTGAAACAAAGGGACTTGGCCTCACCATCAACCCCACACAAATCACCAGGGAACTGCTCAGCTCCACCATTCAAACACTTATACAGGACATCAGGTATGTGGATGGATGGTTGAGAAGCATTTGTGATGCCAGTATAGTACAGACATGTCTGTAACTACTTCCCCTTCTATTTCCTTAATTTTCCCAATTATTTCTTCTTTTCTAGGTTCAGGTCATCAGCTTTGTCCCTTAGCAGAATCCACAAATCCCAACCTGTCCCTCCAGCCCTTCGACTCATTCAGTGGGTTGAGCACATCCTGCACAGTGGAGGTGGAAGTCATTTAAGGCCGGCTTCTCTGACACAACCATGGTACCAGAGATACCTGTTGGACGTGGTGCTTCTCCTCTCTCTGGGGATTCTTGGACCTGTAGTTCTCTGCTGGACTTTCTGTAGGAACAAGAATAGCAAGGACACACACACAAAAATACAATAGCAGTACTAAGTGTTTCCTCAGGGGTACTTCAGATTTATACCTCAGTTCTGTGTTGCTTGTTTATCTTGGACTTGAATGCTGTATCCATATGAGAAAATATAATTATGTACCCTAAAATAATGCTGTTGTTCAATACATAAACCACTCTTGTTGTAACTGATTATTATAATTCTCCTATAAATACATAGTTAATAAGTGATAAGAGGCTGTGATGTGGGTTTAGGTGACCTTTGCTTTTACACAAGAGATAAATTCATTCTTTTCTGCTGTAGCCTCACCAGGCCCAGAAACGATATCACTTAAGGACAAAAATATAACTAAGAAAAGGGTGTTTTTTCCAGAACATTCCCTTTGATTATCAAAAGAAAAGCTGCAAAGTACTGCAAAGTAGTTTCAATATTAGTGTGCAAAAAAAAGCATTTAAGCTATTAATACTGTTGCATAATTTGGTTTTCATTTTGAGTACTTTTTGTATGCTGAAAGAGTTTCATTTTCGTTATTACCACTTTCCCTTCAGTGCAATAGCCATAATGCTAAGTGTCCTGCCCTTTCCCCTCCTAGCGCCATCATGTCTACAGACGTCTCATTTGTACTGCAGCGCCACATTGTCCAACACCTCTGTGCTGCTTTGACCTGGCTGTTTTGTAAGCAGGGGTGGCGACAGTACGCATGCAAACACACACACACACACACACACACACACACACACACACACACACACACACACACACACACACAATATAACTAAGCAATGCTTTTGTGTTTTTGTACTGCATGTTTCCAAATGGCATCAAGCCATGTTAGGTGCTGCTCTGTCTAGTTTAGGTACAAAGTAGACAAAGTATGTTGATAGTCGTTGAATGCATCTGAATCATAAAAATAAAAAAAATGCTCTACCTGCAAAGTTTGTATGCGCATCTGTGCATGTGTGTGTTTGGGGCAGCGTTATGGTCTACTGGCTCTTAATTATTAACCACCTGCAAGTCTCAACTCTGACCCCCCACACCCTCCTCTGCTGGTTTCCACTGAGTCTCCTTCCCCTTTCTAAACAAGACACAAAAGCGACCAGCAATGTTCACGGTCAGCGCTCAAGCCACTGTGGAGACCCTCTCTGTTCTGTCCTCCCTCTCACTCCTCACATCTGTGTGGGGGGTTAGCAGGGAGGAAAATATAGATTAGCAAGGAAATAATGACCAATTAGGACGGCTTGTTCTCTGTCCATTCAGCTGTCCATTCTTTCATTCATTTCCTGCATTTCATTTGTCTGTTTGGCTGGCAGTTGCAGGTCCCAGTGAGTCTTCCTCGGTCTCGCACGCAATCCAAAACAGGCACTGCAAAGCAGCCAAAACATGACAGCAACGGTGGGGGAAAAAAAGAAAGAGGCAAAAAAGAGAAACCTAAATGAAGCAGAAAAAGGACAGTGCAAAATAGAACAGAGAAAAAAGAGAAGAAAACAAGAGAAACACTGTATAAAACAGACAACATATAACAGTCCAAAGAGTGATAAACTGTCTCTCTTTTGGCAATTCTAATGCTAAAACTGCAACTACAATACATTTTGTTATTCATTTTGGGCTTAAGAAGGAATTGCACTCTTCTATTTTATTGTATTATCAATCATGAAACTAAATTCAAAACAGGTTTACTACAGGTACCCTGCAGTGACAAGCTAGATAAAATCAACAAAAATAAAATGACAATGATAATTGCATGTCATCTAAGATGGAGGAAGTGGAAGGTATTTGTTTAAGTAATGGTTGTGTATTTGAAACATTAGTTTAATGTGCTCTTTTGAAGTCAGAGATGGGTATAGGGGCTCTGATGTATATTTTGTATAGTAGCTGGCATTAAATGTGAATTTGCCTGGGGCGATCTCTGGCTCACCCAGTAAGTGTGCGCCCCCTTTGCTGCACGTCGTCCTCCCTCTCTCCCCTTTTTTGTCCAAGAAGCCCCTAAAAAATCTTTAAAGTAAAAATGTGGATATGCGGTTGCCCACTTGTCAAAAAGCTTGAGTTGTGTCTTAGTAGCAAAGAATGGCAGCCGAAAGGAAGGAACTGGTTGTTTTTAGAGCAAAGTTTTGTTCAAAGAGGAAATGAGAAATACATTTTTATAAGCTTTAATGTCAACCTTTGCTATTGGCAGAATTATTTCCAGTGAGTTAGTAACTATAGTAAAATAAGGAGACAGTAAGGGGACTGTAGAAAGGGTATGACTGCGTGGATTTACTGTTTGTGTCAGTAATCTGGCTTGGACCCAAATGCAGAACTATGAGGAGGGAGCATCAGTAAGAAATAAAAATAATTTAATGATAACACAAAGAGAACTTAGAAAACACACAAGCTGGTAATGCTTGTGCGTTCTGGTAATGAATAACAGAAAAACCAAGGAACAAGGAAGGAATGGGGAAATATAGAACACAAAATATAGCTTACACTGGAATGAACATAGACACGACGGATGACGATAAACCAACAACAGACACAGAAAGCATAGAGACTAAATACACAAGTAGACAAGGGTGAACAAGGGACAGGTGACACAAGGGCTGGGGAACAGGTGACAGACATCAGGGCAGGGCAGAAAATCTCAAAGAACAGAAAACCTAAAGACAGGATGTAAAACAAGACAACACATGGGAGAACAGAGGGACTACAAAATAAAACAGGATATGGAAAACTACAACAGAACACCCACAGTCGTGACAGTCTGTGTTAGAGTTGCTGGGATTTTAACCAGCGTGTTCTGAAGTTCAAGTTTGTGGGTTAGAGCCCCATCTAGTGACCCGAAAAAAAAAAAGAATTAATTGAGAGTGAGACTTGTGTATAAAAATGTTTGACTTCATGGACAAGAATTAAGCCCAATTCTAAAAATACTATAAAAATTAAGTAGAGAGTAAACAACCACGGAAATATATTCAGATACTATAATCAAAGTTACAACAGCTTTTTGTGAAATCTTACACTACTGCTTCACTAGATTCACTTCCTTGGATTTTTTTTGATGGCTGTATTTGGCTACTTTGCAGATTAAGATTTTCCAAAAACACACACAGTTGCAAGTTGGTTAGGTCCTCCTGGTCTAATACAACAGTCCTGCAATGAATTCTACCATCATAAAGGTTATAATGTTCTGATTTAACTGTATGATCCTTTGGAGGATGTAGGTTTTGTAGTGAAATTGTGTTTCATTATACCGAAAGGTGTTTGTAATATTAAATTATCGTTAATAGACTGGGTGGCCAAAATATTGAAAATACTTCTAAAAAACAAAAAAAAAGGTAGAATTTATTGAAGGGGTGTAATTAGACTGTAATTTGTTTTAGCTGTAGGGGTAGTAATAATAAACAACAGGCAACTAAGAGTTTGATGTAAAACAAAATAGAAACACTCTGAGAAGGGCAATTGTGCATAAGGACTACTTTTACATTTGACTTTTTTGTATTTTGAATGCAAAACATGTACCTGTAGAGTAGTTTTAGTGTGGGAAGCCTACTGCAGTGCATGTTCTGACAAGAACTAAGAAAAGAGATGATATTTCTCCTGTGTTAATTTCTCTGCATTGGCTTCTTGTAAAATCCAGGATTAAATTAAAAATCTAGCTACAAAGCTCTAAACGCTCTAGCACCAACATATCTAGAAGAGCTCTTAGTGCCGTATGGTCCCACTAGAGCACTACGCTCCCAGAATCCAGAGTTACTTGTGGTTCCTAGAATCTCTAAAAATAGAATGGGAGCCAGAGCCTTCAACTATCAGGCTCCTCTGCTGTGGAACCAGCTACTAGTCTGGGTTTGGGGGGCCGAAACCGTCACCGCATTTAAGAATAATCTTAAAATACTCCTATTTGATAAAGCTTATTGTTAGGGAGTGAAGAGTTGCAGCGTACGCCTAGCCCCCTGCTTCTCTTCACAGTCGTCAGATTCATCTACCATATAATCAATAATATCATAAAAGTAGAGGGAGGCAGGCCAGTAAAGCCTGTTCCGGCTGGGGAGAGTTCTAGCCTGACCAGGCACCTCTCCTTAACCTGTCTCTCCTTGTTATGCTATGTTATACTTCTAGAATGCCGTGGGATTTCTTTTCCTTTCTTTGACACACTGAGCTGCTCTCTCCTGTCCCTTTCCATTTGTGTGCATTCTGTCCCAGTAGTGCTTGACCCTAACCTAGCTCTGGGGAGTTTATTCCCCGGAGTCCTTATGTTTTCTTTTTGGCAAGCATATTTTCCTGGATTAGGATGGCACAAGATCTCGGTTGCAGCTGTCGCCACTGTCCTGCTGCACCCCCGGCTACACCCTGCTCCACTCTGCTATGCCCAGCTGCTTCCTGCTGAACCCTGCTGCATCCCGCTACGTCCACCTATGCTCTGCTATAACACGCTACGCCCTGTACCACTCTGTAGTACCCTGCTATGACATGAACTACTGCAACTACCATTTGTAGCCACTGTTCCATTATCTTTTTTGTGACTATTATTGACACTGTGCATCACACCCCCAACCGGCACCGTCAGACACCACCTACCAAGAGCCCGGGTATGACCCAGGTTTCTTCCTAAAAAGAAGTTTTTCCTTGCCACTGTCACACTGCTTGCTCTTGGTGGAATTACTAGAATCGTTGGGGCTTTGGAAATTATAGAGTGTGGTCTAGACCTACTCTATCTCTAAAATTTCTCAAGATAACTTCTGTTTGATACCATAAATAAAAGTGAATTGAATTGAAAATTGAAATTGCTACTTTAATTTAAGTATAAAGGATTATAGTACCTGCTCCACCATTTTTTATTTTTATTTGACGTAGCTCAGTTATTAAGAGGTGATATATGTTAAAAATATAAAATAAAGTAATATTTAAGAGTCCATCAGTTGCCAAGAGGGCGCAATGTAATTTTTAGAGGATGTTGTTGCTCATGAACGTCGTGTGATACACTCAAACATGATTGGTTAAAGTGCCGCCGTTTGATTGGTCAGTGTTGAGAATGTGGGCGTGGATAGACGTCAATTGTTTATGTAGCTCGCTGTCCGTGTATGTAACCGCACCGAGCGAGGACTCCGCAATGTGATTCCCTGACATTGATTTGTTTTCATATCATTTTACCAGCTGGCTTTACCACATTATGCACCAGCCGTTGACATGGGTAACCACTAGCAGGTGAAACACGGAAGAAGCCGAGGGAAAAGCCGGAATGGCAGGCGCCTTCAAAGCCTGCCAGAAAATTCGAGGTCCGCAGATTAGAAATCTGCTGGACGCGAAGGACTTCATTCTCCTCGACTGCGACGGGGTCTTATGGCACGGAGAGAAGGCGATAACGGGCGCGGCGAAGGTGGTGAATTCGTTGATTCGGCACGGCAAAAACGTAGTGTTCGTCACCAACAACTGCACTAGGCCCCGGGAGAATTATGTGCACAAGTTCTGCCGGCTGGGCTTCACCGACGTGATACTAGAACAGATCTTCAGCTCGTCGTACTGCTCGGCTCTCTACCTGAGAGACGTCGTCAAGATCCGCGGCCAGGTGTTTGTCATGGGCTGCGACGGACTGCGCAGAGAGCTGGATGAGGCGGGCATCCCCTGCGTAGAGGAGGCAGACGACCCGGACGCCACCATCTACGACTGCGCTCTGGCTCCGGACGTCAAGGCAGTGCTGGTGGGACATGATGATAAAATGACTTTTCTCAAACTGGCCAAAGCCTCGTGCTACCTGAGAGACCCGGACTGTCTGTTCCTGGCTACAGACAACGACCCGTGGCACCCTCTGTCTAGTGGAAGGATACTGCCAGGTATGGTGGTGATGAGGCTCACTTCTTGGAAGTTTAGGCTATTTATTAGTGCCTGCCAACCATGAATGGATTACTGAAAGGTCAGCTAGCGCTAGATCCTCAGTTTGTAGTGACTATTAAGCATTTGACATTTTACTTAAAAAAAAGTTTCTTGTTTTCTTAATACAACTGCACATTGCATACTTAAGCTGCTACAGTAAATGTATATCATAAGTTAGTAAAGCACTTTAATGTGATACAACTCCAGTTTCACAAAATGCAACAAAAGCATTATTTAATGATTTTCATAGAATATTTATCAGCTGTAGTGTTTTGTAATATATCTGTGTAGAAAAGTGTTTATAAATCTCCTATGTTCATCTCCAGAATGAACAAAATAGTTTCAACAACAGTTAATGCGTATCTGCTGAGTTACACACTTGTTTTGTTTAAAATACAAATAGACATGGTGTTTACTTTGAGGATGGCTGAATAGGGAGGTCCCCATTGACTATCATTCTTCTTACTCTCTGTGCATTGTTTATGTACCCCATCACCCCACCGTTAACAGTGCACGCTACAGACTACACATAGCAGCTTCATTACAGTATATTACCCAGTGTTATCCAGTAAACCCGTGCTTAAATACCACCTGGCCTCAGATTTGTGTCAGTTTGATTAAACACAAATGTATTTAGGAATGAATATCATCTAAGAGCAACATGAATTGAGATACTAAAGGTATTAAAACAATTTTGCAGGGTCTCCATATCAGGTGAAAATGGGGCGGCCTAAGTTTTCAAGGCTCATTTAATTGCAATCATCCTGGTTCAAGTCCAGCCTGCGGCCTTTTGCTGCATGTCATCCCTCCTCGATCTCTCCCCTCATTTCCTGTCACCACCTTGCTGTTGCTTTAAAGACAAAAATGCTCCCAAAAGTATTGAACAGATTAGGCTCTACATTTAAGTCATGTAGCACTCAGTATATAGCTGAAAAATATAGTATATATTTCATTGAAACTGTTTACATTGTTGATGATTTTATCTAAAATCTCATTGTAAAACATAAATTTTGGGACCGCACCAATTGTCAACCCTACAATATTATCGCAATATCCATATCAATGTATTTGGTCTAGAATATCATATCTGCCCAGCCCCAGTGATGCATAATACACAATATCTCAATTATACCCAAACATACTTGAAGGAGACAGGTTACTGGGTGGTTGGAGAAGAGGATGTGTCCTAAGATTCACTGTAGTTTTAACCTTTTGTCTCATGTATACTCCGGCAGGTTCTGGGTCCCTCATTGCAGCCCTGGAGGTGTCCTCAGGTCGCAAGGCCACTGTGATCGGTAAGCCTAGCCGCTTCATGTTCGAGTGCATCTCCAGTCAGTTCAGCGGGGTGGACCCCGCCCAGTGCCTGATGATTGGGGACCGCCTAGAGACAGACATGCTGTTCGGATCCAACTGCGGCCTCGACACCATGCTCACTCTCACTGGTGTGTCTCAGATTGAGAAGGCCCAGGAGTACAGGAATAGTGAGCTGACCACCAACCACAGCTTGGTGCCCGATTACGTAGTGGACACCATTGCTGATTTCTTACCTGCTTTTGAGGAACTGGACGAACAGAGCAACTGACGAATCCTTTCACCTCCAGTACAGAGCATAGATTGCTTATACTGCAAGTGCAATGTTTGGTCTGGAATTTGCAAAAACTAAATACCAATCAATAATGATCAAAATCTAGAAATGTTCCTCAGTAACAAGGCTCTGTTTGTTGACCAAGACATGCGTAGGACAGAATATAAAATAATCCAAGTAATTCAGTGTATACCTCATTGTTTCTAGTGTTGTGCCCATTTGTGACTTGACAGTCCCTTGTTGCTGTAAGTGTTTATTAATATATGAATATACTGCACTCTCTTCTTCAAAAATCAGTCGTGTTTGATATTGGGTTTTGAAAATCCAGAGGTATTTTTGTAAAGCCATGAATTGTTCTGTAACGGAATTAATGTGTTTAGGAGCTGGTTAGTATTGTTTTTTGCTAGAAGGCAGACATTGTACTTGCAGAATTGTTTCCTCATATGTAATTGCCTGGGTATGAATTCTCCTTGATAAATTCATGGGAAGAAGAGATTAAAAACTGTGATCTTTTCTCAGCTCTAATTGAGACTAAGATGATAATCTGCCAGTCAGACAGATGAAGTGTATATTTACCTTTCTATCATGTCTGTACTACTTGTGCCAATATTAATCTGAGTACTTAACAGCTTACTAAATCTCATAGTTAGAAAACCAGTTACACATTTATGGTGGCCAGTCATACTGCTCTGTTGTGAAATTTCAATGTTGTCAATGATTACCATATAGAGCATGTCAGCGACGGTAACGACAATAAATACCTAAAATAAATCCTTAATGATTTGTATTGTGTTGAAGACAATCTGTTACAAATGCCCTTATCTTCTGCTTGGTTTGTGTCTCCGTATCTACATCAAGCATGATAAGAACACCACAATCAAAATACAATATTCTTTTAATCATTTAAATCCAGCAGTAGTTCACACCACTTCAGTACTATTGCAACTTGATATCCAGCATCACTTCAGTTTGGTTTAGTTCCAACAAACAGATCAGTTAGTGAAAGGCATGAAAAGCAAAGAAACTTCACCATCATTTTCTATGTAACTGAGCCTCGTGCTTTGATTTAGATGTGGTGGCGTTGCAAGTGAAGCTCAGAATATGACTACATTGAAATCAGCTTGTGTTGGGTTAAGCTGGTGTAATGTTGAAACCAAGGTTTATCAAAAACAAACCTGTAAGGAAGAGGTAAATAAGAAAACACTAGACGCTATTGTTATAGCTTTGCTGAAGATATCCCTTTAGTATGAACTTAAAATACAATTACATCTAAAAAAAAAATAAACATATGTACATTTTAATGGGCTTTATGCAATACTTTATTCTACACCATGTCCCATGTGGCAATATAATCTCTTGTGCTGAGGAACAGAGTTAAAGACATACTGATCTCAACAGACAAGGACTTTGGTTGCAGTGGTTGAGTCGCTTCATGTCACTCTGGTCCACCACGCTGTGAAGAAGAAATAAAAAAAGAATAAGAATCTGTGAGAAAAACAAACTTATATTTACCCATTAGGCACATGGTATGAAAGCTCCTCATATATGACACTGCTCATGCACTCTCTCTAAAAAGTCTAACGTTACTTATGTTTACATTTCAGTTTCTGCAACTAGTTGTAAAATGTTTGATTAGAATTCCTTTACGTCAGTGCAAACTACCTATACATACAGTCCCAATGCAGACAGCCGTTAAAATCTATTGGAATTTTAAGGCCAAAAGTTACTATGCAGATTTATCTTAAATCAAGAACAAAGACTAGGTTCTCACTGATACAAAAGTTGAAAGGCCAAATTGTCACTTGAGTGTTCTGGGTATAGTTTAAGATGTATGTGATCCCTCACCTGGATGTAGTCCATTTCATCCACCGCCATCGGTCTCCTGCGGTACCTTGCAGGTAGTAGCTGAATGGAGGCGAGAGTGTCTGGCGTGCCAGAAATGGGGGTCAAAGGTACATGAGGTCTTGATAAAGGAGGCGGCGCTGGTGCGTTGTGTGGTGAGACGTTAACTGCTAACGTTTTCAATGCCTCTTGGACTAGAAAACAAACAAGGGGAAAAGTCAACTCAAGAAGCACTCAGGAGATATCAGAAATCATAATTTGGTACAAGGTAAAAGCCAGAGCAAAATCAACTAAATCCTTGCTTAATGTCTTCTTTATTTGACTGTTGAGTTTCACCTAACAGACTATTGTATAACAGCCACAGTTCATATGTAGGCCAAGGTGTAGGTTCAAATTTTAGTTGTTCAAGTAAAATCTACCGTTACAATGTGTAAAGACAGTAGGCCTACATATATCAACCAGATGTTTTGTTGACATCTGTCACAGTAAGAGAAAATACACCATCAAACAAGGTCACAGGTTACATCATCAAGAGTTGATTTTAGTGTGGGTTCCTTCATTTATGTTATGTCAACTATCTGGCTATCGTTCACTTTCTTCATACTCACCATTGGGCCTTGCAACGTCTTTTCTTTTGGGGAACTTGATCAGAGGAGCGTGAGGCCGAACAGCCTGCAAACACACATGCATTAAAACAAACTGCTGTGTGAATTAAAAGGGCCACTTAACCCTAAACAAAAAGATATTGTCCCATTTCGCTCATGAGGTATTTCCAACAGTCAGCATTCAGATAATTTGGGTTTTATATGCTAAATGTTTTAAGTATTCGTCCAAATTTTTTAGGTATTCTTTTAGGCTGATAAACCATATACAGTGGTGGTAAACAGATGTTTGTGGTGCTAAAAAGAAGCTGAAAAAGAAAGGTCCAAAGCAACGTGTCCCTTAAGAATAAGCTTGTTTTTCAGGATAGTTTTCCACCTCAGTGTGGAAAGATTTGTTTTAACCTTTCACAGCAAGTGCAAAGAGCTAGATTACCTGGGTAACTGGGACCTTGTTTCTCTGAAAGCTTGCGCACCAGAGTTTTTTAGTGGCAGACACCGCAACACATGGGCAGACAATGACTAGTTTGTTTTGGTGATTAAAGTGAAACTCTTCAATGATGATCATAGCCTCAGATTGTGACAGGAGATTCACAAAGAAAGTACATATGATGACATTAACTTTTAATTAATCCATAATATGACTGAAACAGGAATCATGACATAAAACTATTTTGATAATTGATGAATGGTTTAAGCATTTAGGTGTCCTGGTCCTAGCTTCTCAAATGAAAACAAAAGTGCCATTGTTTCCGTCTGATCTTGCATAATAAAAGAATTCAGTTTACATTGTAAATTTAATATATGTGGGTTTTGCACTGAACAAATGTAAGCTCATTAAAAGACAGCAACTTAGTCTGATTACATTTTTGACAAGCATTTTTTTAAACGAAAAGTAAAAAAAAAAAGGCTGTCAGATTTTTGTCATTGAGCGAGAGAAGAGAACAAGAGGACTAATAGTGAGTAACTGAATAAGTTAACTGTCAACAACAACTTTCTGTCTTACTCCTAACAACTATTTATTAAGCTCAACTTCTCTCTATCAAGCTAACATTACATCCAGAACAGATCGGACTCCAGCAAACAGCTGTGACTAACTGAGAAAACGGCACTGTCAAATAAATAAAAATGAATAACCGTTCATATTAAACGACTTTAGTCTGTAAGCCTTTTCTGCTTCTGTCTCAACATTATTACAGGTCTGTGTTTTGGGTTAAACAAGGACATCAACAAGGGTAACGTCACGACGGTATTTGTCACCCGAAGAAACGCCTCACTCATAAGTCATCAACTGTTCAAACAATAGAAATTCGAGATATTTACTTGACATCGAATATCTCACCTCAACACCCTGATGTCTACAGTATTTACAATCTCAGGGGCAACATTACCTGGATAACTCGGGCTGCGGGTGCTGCCATTTTGGAGCTGACTTTGCTTCCCATGACGACCTCGCAGGACCACTTCCGGTATGAAGAAGCTCCTTGTAGCTGCTGAAACCCACCACAAGATGTCGCTGCTGTCATTATAAACAGTGTAGTCTTTACCCCCCGTACACACACAGGGATCCAGAGAATGCAGTTCACGATAATGGTGCAGGAAGATAAGATGCCTCTCACAGTCTACAACACATGCATGGCATCAGTAGGGGATTGAGCTTTAGACGAGACAGCAAGAATATTAAACTTCATAACGCGTGTAATGAAGACTAGAAGGTTCATAATAAAGCTACATTTGTAGTCTTTCATTAGCAATACCTTTACCTCTAGTTTTGTCTTTACCTTTCTGGGGATAATGGACAACAAACGAGAGATGTGTTGACCCAGTGATCGTCCTGCGAGGTCAAATCCTCAGGCCATACTGCAGCCCTATC
>NC_045737.1:21617930-21620592 GCF_008692095.1 Etheostoma spectabile | reverse complement strand
TAGCCTCTTGTCAAAAAGGCACATACAAAAATAGACCAATAAAAGACTTAATCCGCATAAAGGACAACCAGTCGAGGTCAAGCGAGGCTCAAGGCTTGTTTATATTTCTCATGAAGCTATTAAAAAGCAATTATATAATCTGTGAGATACCTTAAAATGTCAATACAGACTACTGTGCTAGGGCAAAGACAAATATCATAATTTCACTCCGCCTTAGAAAAAAAGGTCAAGTGCGCCTGGCTTGTCCAATCAATGGCGAGGAAGGCATCAGAGATCTTCTACACAAGAAGATGTGTCACCAGCAGAAAACTCACAGTGCGCCTCAGACATGATCAAGTTAGAGCACGACTCTCTCATTCGGCAGGAGACATACATTAAATGATCTCACTATATGATTACAGCATCAATACAAGCTAGTCTAATTAAGTATATTTTAACTTGCACTTCCATAATGTTCAGGATCAGGATACAGAGAGACAGATTTTAGTATTATTATTTAAACCAATAATGTTCTAAATCAAAGCAGAAGAGTTTTTGTCCTTATTAAGCTGCCTACACATGACCACAGAGGCAAAGCGCAACCCAGATAGAGGCAGTTTCAAACAGTGAGCCACGCCAAGGCAAGCACTTCCTCTGAGTTATCGCCACTGTCTCCCCATAGGAAGACAATGGCACTGCAAACACAGAACGGTATTACCGCGAATCATGTGTAGGTGGCTTTATGGGTTAAAATCCTGTATCCTACAATTTACGTGATGTAACTTAATAGCATCTTTTGGCCCTCCCTGATTGGTAAATATGAATGTCTTGTAAACTCCATCCCCTATATGTAGACTTGCTTTTAAAAGGTCAAGCCCAACATGAGATAGCCTTACCCTGATGACATCACCAGGGTCATGAATTACTTATTTTTAACTGTTTTTTGAATGTACTTTGTGAAGGGTAAAATCAGTGTAGTGGCCCTTTAACACAAAAGATAAAAATCTTTGAACAGAAAATACTGTACGGAAAGTCTTGTGGAATCTAAAATTCACACACTTGGAATAAAGGATAGCTCTAAAATAAAAATAAAAGGACACAGTCACATGTTTTACCACTACTGCTAACTGGTGGAACATCTTTCTTGTAATGGCTCTTTGTGCAAAAAGTGGGGTCAAGCATACGGACCATGATATCACAACACCGCCATCTACTGGATCAATCAATAGTTGCATGATTCTCTAAAGCCTTGTAATGTTTGGTGTCTTATGTTTACTAGTGTAATTCCATGTTCATACATAATTACATAAATACATCTCCAACCCTTAAACCAGTGTGAGATTAGGGGATTTCCAAACCTCTATACCATGTTCATTATATGACATTATTGTTATTATTGTGCAGACTGCAAAGAGACACTTGAGTGTTAATATGTTAATGTGTGTATGTTGTTAAATGTTGCCTCACTAACATTGGCCTTAACATTGAAGGATACTTGTCATTGCATTAAAGCTTTTTTTTTTCTGTTTCGTGACTTTTAAGTCTATATTATATTTGTCCCTGCATTATAGTTCTATCCAATTGTAAATGTGTTTGCGTGCATGGTGTCATAGTTATCACATATCTACATAGAACTGATGGACATCCACCCACCCATCCACAGCAAGAAACTACAACTCAACAATCAATTTTATTAGATTTTTTTTTTTATTATCTGGTCCAGAGTCCTGGAAAACAAAAAGGTCCTGATCTTAACATGGGCCAACTCCTGCCTTAAGACACTACTGTGGCCACACATAAATTACAGTTTTACAGTCAGTAGATTGCACAGTGACTGTCTCTGGTGAACATTTGTCCCCTGACATATGTGTTAGGTGCAGCACTGTTTAAAGATAGTGTACACCACTGTGCAGTGTCAGTTGACTCTGTCCAAAGGAGGCCGACTGACTTAGTGGCTCTTTGACCTGTCGAACAGCTGTTTGAGTTGGTCCTGAGAAGTAGCCTCTTTCTGCTGCATGAGATCAGTGTGGCCCTTGGTAACACCCCAGCCATCAGGGGCAGACATGGAGGGACACAGTGGACGACCAGAGGCTGGCTTCAAGTTCTCCCAGTAGTCACGTCGGGCTCTAGAAAGGACAAAAAGCAATTGTAATTAGTACTCACTGGTGCTGACGCGCCAATATTTCACATTTAACTTAGGTCTATATTTATAGTTTTTCAGTGACAGATTAAAAGTTGCCTCTGACCTGGCTCTGACCCACGGCTTGGTGTGCATCTCCAGACCAGCCCCCCAGTTGCCGTGTTTCTCTGACGCGGCTGGGAGGAAGCCTCTCTCTGGGCCCAGCTCCTCTGCCACTGCCCTGATGTGATAAGGCTCGAATCCACAGCAGCCACCAATGAAACGAATGCCAGCATTGTAGGCCTCTCTGGCATACTTGTGCATGTCCCAGCGGGACAGGATCCTAGGTTCCAAACCTGAGAGAAGATTTATGCATATTTGATTGCAGGGTGGTTGCTTATGATGAAATTGCCTATTTCAGTATTGAATGTTTGAACTTGCTGCAATGTGATGCAGTACACCAGCAGCATAGTGAGAAAATAATTCTATAAATGATTACATTAATTAAATGGTCAAATTTAAATGTAGCATTGTATATTATTACCAAAGGGGAATTCTGGCAGA
>NC_045737.1:21617231-21617920 GCF_008692095.1 Etheostoma spectabile | reverse complement strand
CCTGACAGTTGCAGTCGGGGGTGTGGTATGCCAGGGGCTGCACCATGTAGTGGGCCTTCAGCCCAGCCTTCTCCACTCCCTCCTTCATCATCTTGACAGTTTTCACGCAGGTCATGGGGTCAAAGTGGCAGTTGACTCCAACAATCTGGGCACCTACATAAGGACATGCATTGGTGTGAGCTGAATTTTTTAGATAAGCAAAGAAAGAACACAGGTTCAAGAGACAGCACCAACTGTGGTTTGCAGTTGTGGTTGCATGGTTTAGGTTGAATCTATAAGACATTTCGAATTTGGCTGAGTCCTCTAGTGGTCAACATTTTGGTGCTGGGGACTCAATAAAGCAACTACCAGAAACAGTTTTGATCTGATTTCAGATGGTCTTAGTTAATAATTTATAATACCAGTAGACTACAAACAGATGTGCCTCATATCTACCGGTTAGAAATCGTGTCCTTGCCATTACAGGAAACATTGCCTAGTGAGTCACACAGAGAAGACAACATGAGTTCATATCAACAAGTTTAAAGTGAACTCTCACATTTCATGGTTCTCTCACATTTACTTTCAGTAATAACAAGTTATCATCAGTATATCAAAGGTCCCATGACATGGTGCTTTTTGGATACTTTTATATAGACCTTAGTGGTCCCATAATACAATATCTGAAGTCTCTTTCCCAAAATTCAGCC
>NC_045737.1:21613047-21617221 GCF_008692095.1 Etheostoma spectabile | reverse complement strand
CAGAATTACAGCCACTACAGCCAGTCTCACAATGAGCTTTCCTTAGTATGTGCCATTTCTGTGTCTGAAGCTTTTGAAGAGGGTGGGGGTGCAAGGTGGAGGCTGGGGGTGTGACCTTAACCAACTGCCACTTTGCTCGTTTAAAAGCCATGATGTCTCTCTCTCATTGGTGGGCCAAATTCTTTGGGTAGGCAAAGCAGAGAAAGGGTAAGTGACCTTGCCCCTCATGACCCTATAAGGGACAAGATTCCAGATCGGCCATCTGAGCTTTCATTTTCTCAAAGGCAGAGCAGGATATCCAGGGCTGGGTTTACACTTATCTCTATCTCTGGCCACTAGGGGACCATAGGCAGGCTGGGGAAAGGCATTTTAACGTTAAAAAAATATATCATAAAGTGAAATTTTCATGCCATGGGACCTTTAAAGAAGACTGTACCCACCTGCTTTTACCAGCCTAACAGCACACTCTTCAGGTGAGATACCGTGCATGTCTCCGTCTGGGCCGATGCACATAGTAGCAGCTACAGGCTTCCCTGTCTCCTTCAGCACCTCCACAGCCCATACGGCCTCTTCAACATGCTCAAAGTACTGCAGGACAAAGACATCATTACTTTCATACTTAAGGACGTCCACAGAAAACTGCATAAAATATAAAACATTAAATTTGGTTAAGTGGTTAAAAAATCTACCTCAGCAATCAGGAAGTCCACGTTTTTCTTGATGAAAACATCCAGCTGTTTCTTCAAGATGCCCTTCACCTCTGTGTCACTCTTGCAGCTCAGGTAGGATGGAGTCTGACACACTCCTCCGGCAACCAGAGCGTCGCCCTCGTTCGCAACCTCACGGGCCAAATCGCAGGCGGCCTCGTTGATCTGAGCTCCCTGCAGAACGACGCCAAGTCATGATGAAACAAAGGTGAGAATCAAAATGACAACCCTGATACACATAGACAAAATACCACTAGTGTTTCCATGAAGAGTGGAAATTGAGATTACCAGTTCATAGATACTGCTAATAAGCATTGCTTCTACGTTTTTTACTTTAACACTTGACATTGTTGCTGGTTTGAGTCATTTTAGTCACTGTTTGAAGGTATGAAGGGCTGTGATGTCCCATTTAACTCACAGTGAAGGTGACTTTGTTGCCTCTGTTCTCCAGTTTGTCATCACTGGCGTAGAAGGTGAAGGTCTGCATAACATTGGACCCGGCCCTCAGGAACTCCCTGTGCAGCTGTCGCACTGAAATCATCATTCAAACTGATTTGCATGATAAGGTATACAAAAAATAAATGTAAACTGGGACACATGAAGCAGAAGGAAGGGTAATTTGCAGGGAACACCTGCAGATGATGATAAAGAAGCTGTTTTAATTTAAAATGGAGTTGGTAAAATAGCGTGTCCTCACCTGCTTCAGGGTGCTCTGCAGCGGCTTCAGGGGTCCAGGGACCGGCCTTCACGTAGCCTCTCTTCTCCAGGGCAAACACGAAACCTCCATCGCCGATCACAACCTCCCCAGCCTCAAGACGCTCCAAGATTCCCTGTGATAATGGTTTAATGTAGGCTTAGAATAGATGAGATGAAAGAGTATCAGTGAGGCTGGAGATGAACCACTGAGGCCAAAGGGTCTGCAGGTTTACATTTAAAGTATCATACCACGTTTTTCCCGTAAAGGCTGTATACAGCATTATGGCCGAACTCTGGCCACACTGACTCTTGATAAATGTCAATTAGGCCGGAGGAATGTAGACACTAGAAATAAAAATCTATACGTATACATTGCGGTTTCCCAAATCCAGGGCTACATTCCTTCTTCTCTCAGTGACCCTGATTCATCAAGACAGCAGCACATGTCAGAGAACAGCTGCACTTCTCCTACTGTCTGATAGACCTGAACCTTTGATTCCAACATGCTTGGCTGTCAAAGTAAAATAATCAGATCATCAATTTGAAAATACTAAACAATAATGATATTCATTAATTACATTTTAAACTGTGTCGGCAAAATGTAATTGCATCCAAATTCATTCATAGAGCGTAAACTGTTGAGTAAATAGCAATCACTGTAATAAGTTTGAATTCACTGCCAGTAGCACTTGGAAATTGTTTGTTTCACGTATTTGAATCTAAGGAAAGCTCCAGTTGGTGTCATGAACCCTCACCAGATCCTCCTCGGGTTAGACAACACTGAGTCAGAATGAGAACAGTGTCTTTCCCTGTAGCTTATGAAAAATCCACATATAAAACTATAACAATTTCTGGATAATCTAAAATAAGAATACAACAGTAATAAAAAGTAATTCCTCTGTTGTTAGCTAATTTTAAGAATAAATACAATTTTTATGATCAGCATCTATATCATAGTGAGCTGAAAAACGTCAAGAGTCAACAATGAGCGTTTCAGAGGAGTTTTCATCCCAACGTTTTTTCAAGTTACTTTTTATAACTAAATAGAGTGGCTTTACTGGTCTTATGTCTTCATGAACAGTTCAGAGCTTCAGTGGTCAGACACATAACATCTAATATGCCAGACTATATCCCTCTGCCCAGAATACACACCACACAAAAACACAACCATAAATATGCAATAGAGTATGTCCCGCAGTCTCCCCACTTCAACCATTTACCTCCTGTGCATTGGGATGGATCTCAAACACAAATATCTCAAAACCTGCCAAATCTTCACTTTGGAGCTGAAGAGACTTTACAATTAGACATCACACATATTATTATTATTCATTCCCCAAAACTACCAGTTTTAATTCCCTGCATCATGGTTTTTTTGCAGGACAGTCCTGATAGCATACTTCGCAGTTTGACATAGGTTCACACATACCTTCTTTCCTGGTGCCATGGCCTTGCAGCTGTGTGGATCCCTTACTTACTTGCTCAGATTTCGAGAGGCTGAAGCTACATTGCAGTTGAGCAGAAGGCCACTTTAAATCTCTTTGTAGCAGGGGAGGGGTCTAGGTAAGAGCTGCTCTGATTGGCAGCTGCCAAGTTGCAAAACTGCAATGTTTACTCATTTCCCTGCCCTCTTTAACTGAATGATAGTATTGTGTGTAATTATGGTTGTTGGTGTGTTTGTCTGTCCTACTGTAAATTTGTGGGTTCCTGTTTTTTGGACCCTGAATAGACAAACTCACAAAGTCCAACCTGACAGTAGGCAGGCACTTTTAACAAATCAGTAAGGATTGAGTTACTTCTACATCAGTGCACATGTAAAATGTGTGACATATTTGTAGTTACAGACATTGTTTTTTATGCTCTATGCATGGTGTGTGTTTGTTGTAACAGTCCAATAGTAATCATTCAACATTGACTACACATGGCAGCAAAACTAAGTTACAAACTCAGGTTTATTGTTTGGGGTTTACATAGTAATACTCCACAAGTGGAGCATTGCTGTTACAAGTGCTTTTTTTGTCTCCAAACTGAACTTGGAAAGACTTCACTCCTTGCCCCTTGTTCCTCTTTTGTTGTCTGATTGAAGGGATCGGTGCCTTGGTGTTCTTGCTCTATCTGGCTCATGTGGAGGACTTGGCCTTCTTCTGCATCTCCAGCAGGTGCTTCATTTCCTGGGTGCTGGTGGCCTCTTTGTGCTGCAGCAGGTCAGCGTGGCCCTTGGTCACACCCCAGCCCTCTGGTGTGGACATGGACGGGCAAGTGGGACGGCCAGATGCGGGAGAGAGATGCTCCCAGTAGTCACGACGGGCCCTAGAGGGGGTGAAGATTAGGTTAATACAAAGAAGAAAAAATGCACCAAATAATATTGTTCATTAAACTGTGTGCCTTTCAGGATATTGAATATTTTGGATGGTTTACCTGGCTCTGACCCAGGGTTTTGTGTGCATCTCCAGACCAGCACCCCACATTCCATGTTTTTCAGAGGCAGGGGGCATTATCCCTCTCTCAGGGCCCAGCTCCTCTGCTATCGCCCTGATGTGATAAGGCTCAAACCCACAGCAGCCACCAATGAAGCGGATGCCAGCCTTGTAGGCTACTCTGGCATACGTGTGCATGTCCCAGCGGGTCAGGGTCCTGGGCTCCAGGGCTGACAAAGGAAAAAGTAGACAATTTTGAAAAGCTACCAACTACAGAGCTGTCACCTGGTGATGTTTTTTGTTTTCTTTTAATGTCCAAGCAGAACATATTACCAAAGGGGAATTCTGGCAGAT
>NC_045737.1:21594346-21613037 GCF_008692095.1 Etheostoma spectabile | reverse complement strand
CCCTGACAGTTGCAGTCGGGGGTGTGATATGCCAGTGGCTGTACCATGTAGTGAGCCTTTAGCCTGGCCTTCTCCACTCCCTCCTTCATCATCTTAACAGTCTTCACGCAGGTCATTGGGTCAAAGTGGCAGTTGACTCCAACAATCTGGGCACCTGGAGAACAGAGGGAAATTGTCATTGTCATTTAAGAGAACAAAGCTAACTTTTCAATTAAGGAAACCAAAGGATAAAGAGTGAGATAATGCGGGGTAAATTAAACACGTACCGGCCTTCACCAGCCTAACAGCACACTCTCCAGGTGAGACGCCGTGCATGTCTCCCTCTGGTCCGATGCACAAAGAAGCAGCTACAGGCTTTCCGCTGGTCTTCAGAACCTGCACGGCCCACTCCGCCTCCTCAACATGCTCAAAGTACTGCAATGACAGAAACAACACAGTCACCACTTTGCTCCACTAATCATATATCAGATTAAAGTAGCACTGAAATGACATTACTTAAAATAAGACACAAATCTACCTCAGCAATAAGGAAATCTACATTCTTCTTCATAAACACTTCAAGCTGTTTCTTGAAGATAGCCTTTACTTCTATCTCACTCTTGCAACTCAGGTAGGATGGAGTCTGAGACACTCCACCAGCAACCATTGCGTCTCCTTCGCTGGCTACTTCCCTTGCCAGGTCACAGGCGGCCTCGTTGATTTGTGCCCCCTGAAAGAATGAGGCAGGTCATGTGTTTGTTGATGTCCATGCTTTGTACAATAGGCTACACATCATGTTTATTGATGAATACACAATCAGGGTGAAGTGGAATTTGCAAGATCTGCACAATCTCTACAGCTAATGTTGGCTGTAAAGTGCTATGGTTGGGTACTCACAGAGAGTCTCAAGTTCTGACCCCTGTTCTCCAGTTTGTCATCACTGGCGTAGAAGGTGAATGTCTGCATGACATTCGATCCTGCCCTCAGGAACTCCCTGTGGAGTTGCCGCACTGATGGAAACATTCAGATTTGTCATTTTAAAGGTACAACTTTGTTTTATTACATTTGTGCACCTTCCCTTCACGTGGTTTTGGATACAACATGTGTGTGTGCTGTCTTACCGGCCTCAGGGTGTGTAACGGAAGCCTCGGGCGTCCATGGCCCGGCCTTCACGTAGCCTCTCTTCTCCAGAGCAAACACGAAGCCTCCATCGCCGATCACAACCTCCCCGGCATTCAGACGCTCAATCATACCCTGCAGGAGTTGAGGGAACCATGCACACACATCACATGAGCTCTACACTGGATGGGGTACACGCTTATTGATAATTTGCACTTAATATCTCTAGAAATACAGCAGGGAAGAAGGTAAAGTTGGATGGATAAAATGTATGTGATTTCAAGACAATATACAATCCAGGCACAGTCCTGAGTGAGTGATGTTACTCACTTTTGCAAAATTTGTTGCAGTTTGCAGTTAATAAATATACGAATGTCTATGTGTGCATCAAAAATGTTATGTTTTTGTATGTGTGTATGTGAAAGAAGCTGCAGTTTGGCTGCCAATGTGCAAAGATCGAAACAGTTTTTAGCCTATCCAGACTCTCCAGCTGTGACCCCTTTAGTCTAGCTGTTTCACAAACCATGCACGCACACAAATGCATGCCCACACATGATACCTGCACTGACAACATTTTCCTCACAACATCACAGTCCATCAACCAACAGGACAACTATGACCCACAGTACGTACTCACATTACATGATGGCAAAGATTTGCATGCTGCATCAACAAAATCTCTGTTCTCTGCAACATAAGATTGAGGTAAAATAGATGCAGTATCGTCTACAGATTGAGTTATTTTACCTTCTTGCCTGGTGCCATGTCTTCTTCCCAGTTTCAGTTAGAGCAATAAGCACTTGGTAACAGCAAACCCCTCTTTTGACCTGAAGAGTGCAGATTGTTGTTCCTAACCAGCTTTATACTGCTGGGTGAATATGGGAGGGTTTCACTTCGGAGCCAAATTCATAATTGCCACATGTCTGTTTGGACATTGTGCAACATAATCTGGTTCACAGATCAATGAAGATGGCATGGGCAGCAGTTGGTTCAGGTAAGATGGGGACATACGGTCTGTTGCATGAAAGTGAGATCTGCCAGTTACATGTCAGTTATATTAATATCTCTAGTTTAAACATTAACGTACTCCCAAACCAGTTGTGCTTTGCTGGTAAATTGTAGGCCACAGTGGACAGTTACATAAAAGGGTTAGTTTAACAGACCAGTCTTCTTTGCGTTTGCAAAGTAGTTTCCTGCAAATGAACCTAAGTGGTAAAAAGTTCATACATTGTCATTGGTTACACAGCCTGATTACATCAAACCAAATCATTCAGCTGGTTATCTTCTTCTTGTAACCCTGAAATGACTGATGCAATCAAGGACTTTACAAACAGTCTCCTTACAGTTGGAACTGTATGCAAACGTCTATAGGAATAACCTTGTATTCGGGACATCTGTCCAACTTAAGTCTTATCGGTCTTGAGACACAAGATTGATAAGACTGACAATGATCCCAACTCAAGATAATTATATAATCATTATGACCGGGTTATAACAACCACATATAATAGCTTTGACGTCCTTTGCAAATTCGGAATCAGAATCTGAGAAAAAAAATGTAACACTAACGAACTGATCAAAATAGCCTAAAAAGTGTGGAATGTTTGTATTGGGCCAAACAATAACCCTTAGCTGTGATGAAATCCCCAAATATCATGGCCTAAAATGAGCTATGGGTCAGCAAAATGGTCATCAAGTATGGCAATAAAATTACCAATGTAAAACTGCAACAAATGGGTGACTTAACAATTAGCTGATTGACATTAAATTGTATTTTTTTGATAAGTTAATTATTTAAGTCTTTTCCAAGCAAAAATGCCAAAATGAGATAGTTCCAGCTTCTCCATTGTGAGAATCTGATGTTTTTACTACACTGTATTAAATTCAACGTTTTGGGTTTTGTACTATTGATAGGATACAAGAAGACATTTTTACATCCCTTTGACCCAAGGATGTTGCGATGGTCTTTTTTTGTCTTTTAGACCAGGCGATCAATTAAGAAAATAATCAACAAGTGAATTGATAATGACAATGCTCGTTAGGTACAGCTCTTAACAGATATGTTTTTAAAATTTCAGTCCAGCTTTTCCTAGAACCAGAGACTCTCTGGACCATTTGTCTTGTGTGACAGAAAACAAAATAACTCCGGAAAAAAACCCCTGCTGTATATAGATCATTGCTTTTATCCAGGTTAAATAGTAACACCTCCTGTCCTAAAACATGTACAAACACACACACGCACGCACACACACACACACGAACACACAGAGATACAGGGTATTGACCTTCAGTAGAGTGCTGTTGTTTTCTGTCAGCTCTGGGTCTGTCCGGTTTTATGTGGAATGTTACAGATATTCCTCACTAAGGTGTTTGAGTTCTGAGTTCAGAAGAACGCTTCAAATCGGTAGTTCCCCTCAGGATTTCATCTGCTTGAATTGAAGTTGCACAGATCATGTTACCCTCTGCTGATGTAATGGGGCTGTGTAACACCAGACTGGGAGTCTGTTACATTTGGCATCTAGACATTTACCAAACAGAGCAGTCAAAAAGAAAAAAAGTTAATATAAACGGCTCGCCACTCAATGTTGGAAGATGATGACTCTATATTGCATGGTAAAAGAAATGCATACAGAAGAAACACTTTTCCAAACAAGCAACTGAGATGTTTTTGCACTGGTTGTATGTAGAGAGGAGTGGTCTGTTTACTATAAAGTGTATTAGTTTAACTTGCCAAGACAGCACAGCAGCACCAAAAGGAACCTTCTGAGGAAACTTTCTCACCCTCAGGCACAACTGTGGCATGTACATGTGTGGTGCATATGGGTTTTTTTATTGAGCGTTTGATCACATGTTTGCGAGTGTGTGCATGTTATGTGTAGGGGCAGAAATAGCTCTAATGTGTCAAGTGACACTGAAGTGCTGAGTCAGGCAGCAGATGGTGGAAGACACCCCCAAATTCCAAGTGCACACTGAACCACAAGTCTGTTGTGAAAAGAGCTTCAGAATGCACCAAAGTGAACACTTCCAACATTACATCATGTTGACTGACCCAAAGCTTCTGCAACACACAATAAGGGGACCCAAAGAAGCTTGGAATAATAATTTTTTGGGGGATTACTTTCCTCCAGTGATCACCTTCTTTTGGACATAAAAAATTTGGTCTTTGTGTCTTTTTGTTTTTCCACATCTTCTTTGTTGACTTCCTCCTTTTATTGTACCATTTTAGAGTTATTACATGTGCGACCATGTGATTTGCAACATAGATTCAGTTAAATGAATTCTATGTACATGGTTTATATCAACCATATCCCATTTCTTCTGAGTTATTCCAGCTATTCCAGTGAGAGTATCAGGAATCAACCAACAGCTGTACTAAGAGACAATTTCTCTATGCAGCCACAACTAGTTCTCGCAGGCTGAAGCTGAAGTCTGATCTGGAGGGGGAGGAACTCTTTACAGTGGGCCAGAATGTGTAAAGGGGTGAGGTATGGGAGTGAGGCTGGCTGGGAAAAAGACCAGATTTGAGGCATGAGAACGGAAGAAAAGGGTGCACAAAATTGCAAGTTTGCAAGCCTGGTTCTTTCTGTCGGGATGACACATTTGTCGTGTGAATGACCTGGGCTGACACTGATAAAGTTGGTGTTAACTATTAACTCCTAATGAACTGATAAAGGGTTGCTCCTTTGGTCAGGTGGCTAAAAGAAGTAGAACAGAGAAAAGTTGTTGTAGCACCCCAAATTGTTATTCTTGAAATGGGATCATGTTTCGCGTTGAAAACTGCATTGCAAGTTATTGTAATGTTGCTGTACAATGATTGTTGATGAGCATACCCAAGTTTGCAATTATGTCATTGCATGTTCAGGAGTTTTGAATGTGTACAGTTTATGACAGTTTCCCATGTGCTCAATGCAGTGAACCTTGAACCAGAAAAGTTTAATTATGTGTATCAGAGCATATAAAGCCAGCACTAACCCACTTCTTTTCTTCCTATATAACCTTTACATATGTTCTGTTTTGTGTGTTGCTTCACACGCTCCTCTCCCTGTTGTGAAGGGACTCCCTGTGCCACTGCAGCCCTCTGTTTACCTCCACCCCTTCCTCTGGTCCAATCACAGCTCAAGCTGAAGAAGACATTTTGCTGAAACTGTCCATTCTTTGTGGATTTGTAGGCCACAGAAAGACAGAGAGACACTGAGTGAGTGAGTGAGTGACTGAGAGAGATAGTGAGTGAGTGAGTGAGTGAGTGAGTGAGATAGTGTGTGAGTGAGTGAGTGAGTGAGTGAGTGAGATAGTGTGTGAGTGAGTGAGTGAGTGAGTGAGTGAGTGAGTGAGTGAGTGAGTGAGTGAGTGAGTGAAAGAAAGAGAGGAAGAGCACTCCAAATAAACTTGCTGTAGTCTTTGTTGGCATGTTTCTTATCTCTTTATGTTTCAGTAAGCCACTGGTAGTAAGAATTATCATTTGGTTGCAATCCACTCATCATGACCTACTTCTTCTTAGGTTTTTAAAACTGTTTTAAATTTAAATAGAAATGAGGTGGTTAACACGATTCAATGTAATACTACTTTCAGACACAAGAGGGCAAAATAATGCACTTTCTTCAGTATATGCAGTGGCATTTCTCTCTTATGTACAAAGAAACATAAATAAGATGCTTTGAATGGTTTGGTCATTATTACAAAGATGTGTATGATACGTTAAGACCTTTGCTATCACCAGATCTCAATCCAGTTGAAACTGAGGTGACAACACATATTTCAGAAGAACAATGTTACCAAACAGACGGTTCAATGCAGATAAGAGTTTGGGCGGAAGAGCAGGCACTAGAAAGCTGTGAAGGTCAAACTGGGACCACTGTTGTTTCCAATTACCCTTTAAAAGTAAGTTGAAGTTGGCTTTGGCGTCTTAGGTACCTGCATTTGTGCACAAAGTACATTAAAAAATCTCCACGTTTAAATGTAATTTGTTGATTCAATGTTGAATTTTTTCAGCACATCAGGAATTGTGCAGAACACACAGATTAATTTGTTGGATACAGCTACAGTAGGCTATACAGGTTAACATACAGTACATATTGTGACACATCAAGTTAAGAGAGGGATGGTTTGATTGACTTGTAGTTTACCTTGAAAAAGCAGCGGCACAACTTCTCATTACCTTCTTCTTTTCATTACCTCTTGGGGAGAAGACATGTACTTTGTAGAAGGTTTACAGTAACTTAGTATCTTTTAACTGCTCTTTCTAATCTCACAGTAAATTTCACAGCATGACTTCACAGAGAACTGCACAGCTACTCCAATCAGTACGAGATAATATATCACAAGATCCTGGACTTTTGCCTAGATCATTGATCACAAAACAATGCTCTCTGTACATTTGTGTGCATGTTTTCACCACAGCTGTGTTATTGTGAAAAGCATTCTTTAGGAATGACATTCTTTAAATATCGTACTGACTTAGCTGGTGTGGGTTGTTTCTCTTTTGTGTGTTAGCAACCACAGACGTGTTGTCCAAACCTGAGTCATGAAGTCACCTGCATCCAAGAGTTTTGTCTATTTTGGCAAAACAAGCAGCAGTGTAACACTGTTGATGCTAGTTAGAGTTAAGTTTGAATCTTTAATGTGATTTTAAGAATGAGTCAGTGGATGCTGCTGCGCTCTAGATTATTCCTTGCGTATGCAGGTTGATTAATATGTTGAGATTAGTAGAAGAGGGTTTGTCAGATAAATAAAATTTGGATAAGCAAAGAGTCAAAATGTTTGTAAAGCATCTGGTGAGTAGTCTTCAAAATCACCATATAAGATCATCTCTTTAGGTAGTTGCGTGCACACTTGTGAGACAGACACAGATCGAATAACCCCGCTGTTTTTGTTTATTAGATTAAATCAAATACAATTTAAGGATCCATCATGGTGAAAATGTGTCACAGCAGAGACGTCAGAGCATTCTCTGTGTTGTGAAGTCTTTATTTGCTTGGCTTGTCCCAGCAGAGTCTGTTTGCTTTGGTATGTCCTTGCTGGGTTTTTGTTTTTGTGGTACAAAGTCTTGTGTCACCTTTATGTCATACTTTTTTTTGTGTCTTATGTGTGTCCCGCTGTGACCTCATTTCCAACATCAAACTATATTCTGCTGGGAAATCTCCCCCAAAACAAAAATGGAAATGATGGATTTTTTTTCTAAATGCCAGTCTGTGACCACACTGCTGCCTATTGTATGTTTATGTTTACCTCACTGGACTGAGGCATTTAACTCATAATTAACTGGATTCTTTCTTCAAGGACTATGTGTGTGTGTGTGTGTGTGTGTGTGTGTGTGTGTGTGTGTGTGCGTGTGCGTGTCAACAATATGAGCTCAAGATGTTTTAAAAGAAACAAATAACATTACATTTAAGTTGGGGAAAAAATGAACCTTTTTCTCATTATTTAATATTTAATAGTCTTATTATTTCAAGGCAAAGCGTCACCTTGTGCAGAGGCCTTGTGTCAAGTGATAGACAATTGTGAGGAAACCAAACCAACATGTAAAAAAATCCTGCAATCACTTTTATTTTTTAATTAAATTTCCTGGGAATTGTTGTCCTTCTCTTTTATACCAGTAGTTTCCAACCTTTTTTCTTGTGACCCCTTACTGTGAAATAAAGGTCTACTTGTGAACCTTGGTCACAGGTATCAGATGCTTTAGCAGTACAACCAAAGAGTGTATATAAATTGTGTCATTTGAATAATTAGTTGATGTGCAAAGAGGTAAAAAAGTTAAAACTACCAACACTGACCAATACTTCCCAAAAACATTAAAATCCCAAACAAACACTTTTATTATTTTTCTATCACATTAAACATCTTGTGACCCCTCAGATTTACCCCAGGTTGGGAACTGTTGCTTTTTTTTCTTTTTTCTTTTTTTTTGCAAAAGCTAAAGTTTGCATGTGTGACACAATCATTTCTAAGTATCTGTTTTTTTAAAAATCATGTTCTGTAAACTTATAAACCTTTTCTTTGAACTTCTATGAAACAGCACCACTTACATCTTAAAATTCTGGCATGATTTATCTATTGGTAGTTTTAGAATCAGTACAGTTATATGTTTAAATCCCTACTGCAATTACAGCAACATAATTATAGCAGTACTTATTTTCACACACATATCTGTACACACATGCACCAGGAATGGCATCATGGCGTAATCCCACAGCCACCAACCATCAAACCCAATCATCTCTCCCAGTGTCTGCATTTCTCATAGAGTTGCCCTGCAGCTAAGAACATCTTCCTGCCCCTGAGACCGGAGCACTGTGGTGACCACACTTATCTATTTACAGACTGTTCTGCCTCCCACAGTGTTCTCACCAGGATGACACACAGACAGATCTGGTGTGGAAAGAGGAAGTTCTGAAGGCAGGGCCAACCAAATGACACAGAGGCTCGGCCACGGTGGAAAAGCAAGGCACCGTGTGAGCGAGGAGACAAACTGTAGGGTAGGAAGTTTGAGGCTGTGAAGAATGTCAGGAGGGTGGCGTGAAGAGCTGCACTCAACAAACTCCCACTGCAGCATCCTAGAGAGTAAATGAGAGCTGGTGTTAACAGGCTGGGATGAGGATTTTCCGCAGTGTGGGTGTGTGTGTGTGTGTCTCCGTGCATGAGTGTGTATGTGTGTGTTTTATGGTTTTGTGCATGGCTTTTACAAAAAAACAAAAATAGCATGCAGTGATATTGCAGTAAACACCAATGTGGTGAAACCCACAATGCTTGAGTTACACAGTCACAAACACTGCAAAATACGGGGGAGAAAGTCTAAAAATGTCATGATGACAAGTAGACCCTTATGAATTTTGACACCTTTTGGGATCTGTGATTGCCATAATTTCTGATAGTCCAAACAAAAGTTGCACTGGATGAGTTGTACAAACGTACATGACATGTGTTTAATTGAATGAGAAAGAAAAAGACGTCCAAATAATCACATTACAAGCTTACTGTAGTGATTTTAGTGCTATATATATAAATATATATATATAAATATATATATATATATACATACTATAGTTACTGCCTTGTATGCCTTTGCCAACCAGTAAAGTTGCAGTCTACATCCATGTCTGTCCAGACTCATAATATATGTAGTGAAGACTTTGAAGCAATTTCATAAAAGGTATTAAGTGTATTTTTTTGTTGACGAAAAATTGATGCTTCACACACATCTTCATCCCGGCACCACAATTTTATACAATCACCACAGTTTCAACGTGGGCACCCAAGATTAAGGTCACCAATTCAGTAACCGACCAAATGCCTCCCATTCTATTCCTGAGTTATGGCCTTGAAAATGGCCAGAAAAAACACATTTATTTATTTATTTAAACATTATGATGTCACAGTTGAAATTTGATCTTTTGGATAAAAAATATCATTACTTCACCATATAATCCTAAATTTGGTCATTATTAGAATATGAATTCTTGAATTATGGCAAAAATGCATTTTGTGATGTCACAGTGACCATTGACCACCAAAATTGAATCAATTAATCCTTGAGTCTAAGTGGATGTTTGTGCAAAGTTTTGAAGAAATTCCCTCCAGAGCACACAACACAAAAAAATGATGGCCGAGTATCGCTGGTGCAGAAGCATAAAAAGTGCATCACAGAGACATCTAACATCTAGATAGCTGGGAAATCTAGGTGTCTGTCAATGAGTCCCACACAGGTTGCTTTTACCGACAGTACAGTGTGATTTGTCGACATCACAGCTCCTCCATTGGCTGAAGCATGCTTATTGGATTTGGATGCCCATTCTTTGTTGCTAGATGATTTAATCCAGATTTATAGACAAAACAGGAATAGTTCAAACATCATTCCAAAACACACCAGAAGCTAACGCAGAGACCTGAGAAAAAAACAATTGTTTCCATCCTGCATAAAATGAAAGCATTAACATTTTATTTCCAAACCTGTCTGTAAAGGATACCTCTGTTACTTTCTATGTTGAGACTCAAGTGAATCTAAACAGCATCTACATGGATTTAATTCAGCAATTTCTCACCTTCGCCATTTAACATTGCTTACAAGCCACACAAATCCTTCAAAATATGTAGTAGGGGCCCAGTGTCATTCACTATTTCACAGTGTTTCCAGTGTATTTGCCCTCCTTTGGGACAGTCAGTCCCTGAGTTGTCACAGTTCCACAGACCACACTGTAATAAGTGTGATTCATCTCTCTAGCTCGGCTTCCTGTGTGAGAATAAAGAAAAGAACACATAGAGATTCTTTTCTATAGGAGGAGAAACAGTATGCAGAGGGAAGCTTATCTGAAATATTTTCTGGAGCCTCCCATGAAGAAAACAAGGAAGGTGGTTCTTTAGTACTTGGTGCTGCATGCCTGGTTAAACAACACAGAGCTGGAGACACTGCTGTCTATACCAGTGGTCCCAGGGGTCCTTGAGGGGGATCCAGGGGGTCCCCAGCAAAACTATAGTTGAAAATTAGCCGGCTGGCTATCCCTGGCACAATTACAGAAATGTTAATTAATGTGTTTTGTCCTTTATAAATTAAAAAAGTGGAATCATTTCTTTTTTACTATAATTCCATCCATAAGTAGCACAATGACAAAATGTATGACAATTTAGATCTATAAATTATATACATATTCTATAATAAAACATCGTAATGCAAAAGGGGAATGAAAGTGGGGTACGTAGTCCGTAGGGTCCGTAGTCTAATCTGTTGGTCCTTAACGTAAAAAAGTGTGGGAACCACTGGTCAATGCGATTCCACAAACAAATATGTAGTAAATATACAACTGCAACCAGTAGCCTGTAAGCTTAGCGTAGCATAAAGACTGGAAACAGGGATAACGGCTAGCCTGGTTCTGTCCAAATGTAGTCTTGCTTTGCCAGACCCTCCTTCAAAGCGTATTGAAGGAGGGTCTGGCTGCTCCAAATTGCATTCGGGATGGGAGAAAAACATGCTCTGTTTCATTGGCATTTCATTAAACCAATCAGAATGGTTATGGGCAACGCAAACTCTGTACAGAGCCACTGTAAAATAGTCATGCAATAGAAAAGTCAGATTGGACAGATAGTATAGCAAGCTGTCTCTTTACCAAGCAGCGATCTGAGAAGCAGCCAATAATAGTTCTTGTTAATCCACCAAATTTAAAGTGCTCATATTGTGCTCATTTTCAGGTTCATAATTGTGTTCAGAGGTTTTATCAGAATAGGTATACATGGTTTAATTTTCAAAAAACATCATCTTATTTTCTTATATTGCACATTGCTGCAGCTCTTTTTTTCACCCTGTGTGTTGAGCTCTCTGTTTTAGCTACTGAGCGAAGCATCACACTTCTGTTCCATCTTTGTTGGGAGTCGCACATGCGCAGAAACCAGGTAAGCACTGCTAGCTAGTCAGAAGCAGAGTATGAGGGTGTGCCATGTTAGCAGCTAGGAGAGCATTCTAATGTGTAGTACATAGTGACTTATTTTCCTCACGGAAGTAAAGGCTGGACTACAATAGAGCTGTTTAGAGCTGTTGATGAACAGTGTTTTCTGTTGGAGATGATAAGTCCCATTGGGGTGGACTTTGAGGTTTTTCACTTTGTAAACATTGTTTATACCATGCACACAAAAATATATAACACAATGGGAATGGGAAAAAGGCAAAAAGCATTAATATGAGCAATTTAAAATTCCAACACAAAGAAAGTGGAAAGAAACTTAAAACACATGCATCTGGCGGAATTTCCTGCAGCATGGGAGCAATCCCGGAAGCTGAACATCAAGGGTATAGACTAGTCCGTGACAAAATCCACCTACCGGCAACTTTAAAGAAAACACATGTTACATATTCTTTGTTTAATCTGTACAAAGCCAAAGTGTAAAAGTGACAGGTTGTGTTTTTACAGGTTTTTTTTGCGAGAAAGCAGATGGATGTATTTCCCAAAATGTAAAACTATTCTTTTAGGGAATAGTCCAAGTAAAAAAAAGTGAGTCAGGTGTGGGTCTTCCAAGTATCTGAATGCTGACCATTATGGAAAAACATGGCTGAGATCCTTTCAGGCCTTTTAATACATACGTATAATAATTCAATATGCAAGGCAACCATCCTCAGGATTGTTCTGAGATTTTACCAAGCTGAAACTTTTATTTGAAGGATTTTGCTTTCAAGACTCAAAGTCTTTAGGAAGTCAAGTCCTGGCCAAGTCTTAAGTCCTAATTTTTTAGACTTATAGGTCTAACTGGTCTAACTCCAGTCCAAGTGTCAATAATCAACACCTGTTTAAAATCAGTCAGTCCAATACAGGAAAATATTGATTCAATTTGGAGCAGCAAAAGGGGGGTTATTAGTCTGGTTATTGCCAGACCAGGCCAGCCTCAATAAATTTGAGGTTGAGCTGCAGGCAGAGTGGGCAGGGTTTACCCAGTCTAGATATTTTTTGCAACTCAATCAAAAAGGTATTCCAAATGATAGTTCAGTACCTCTGAGTGTATCTTACCTACGCCCGTGAGAAAATGCATTGATTCTCTGTTTATTGGGAGGGAAAAGAAAAAAACGTGTACAAGAACAAGCTGAAAGGAAAGCGTGAATGAATCAGTCTGGACGCGTTTATTGGAGGAGTTTATGGGAAGTGAATTGGCGGATTCCAGGAACTCGTCATCATCTTTCACATCATCTCTGCAACTTTTCTTCTGCTTCTTCTTTCGCTCTAACAAACGGAGTGGGGGAAGGGAAAAGAGGGAGGGAGGAGGGAAGAGGAGAAAGGTCGACGTCAGTGGGTTGGCTTTATGCGAGTGGTGAATAACGTCCTGAAGAAAGGAGACTCAAGTGAATGAGCGTTTGGGCTGCACCGGGAAGAGAACCAGCGTTTCAAAACAAAGGACAGGGACAGCTTCTTCACGTTTGCGCCTGCCAAAATCTCTCCACCCTGACTTCCCGTGAGTAGAAGACAATGCGACAACAAAACACAATGTAGCTGTTTTAGGTACTTATTCCACACTTCTCCTCTTTAGCTGGCAGATATGACTCATGTTGCTGAAAGTGACATTAATGAAACGGTTGTTTCTGGATTGATTCTCTCTCTCTCTCTCTCTCTCTCTCTCTCTCTCTCTCTCTCTCTCTCTCTCTCACACACAATCTTACTTAGTTTCTCAAACTTTCAGTGAAAGCTCCTTTAATGTATTTTCTCAGGATCAAATGCTTTTAATTGCATAACTGTTTATTCCCAGCTGTTATTAAGGAGTTGGAGTTTGCATGCTTCACTGACTCTGAAATGGCCACCTGAAGACAATGTAAATGGTATTTAAAGGTTATTGGGAGGGATGTGGATTGGGACAAAGTGAGATATTTAGAGTTGCAACTTTGTGTTCAGGTGCAACATCTGGCAGCAGTTGGACATTATAGCACAGTCCCTATCAGAGAAAGCACCTCCACGAGAAGCCTAACTACTTATTACACAACACTTTTTTTAAAAACATTTTTTAAATTGTTTTTATTTCTTCTTGGTCTTTCACACATGTCCATGCAGCAGCCCTTTGCTCTAATTTTTTTTATTTCCACCACAAGCCCATGTCCTTGAAGTGCCGGGAGGAGAGCTACCCATGGAGCTGTCTGCCTGATACACACAGACAGCACTGAGAGGGGAAGTGATGATACATCATAAACTAAACTAAACCAGGAAACCGGTCAGTGTTTATTCTAGCTGAGTTCAAGGACAAACTATAGGGAAATGATGGAAGGAGAAAATCACTACTATCTTTCAGAAAGCATTAACAAACTTTTACACTGTTACAAATCAGCTTTTTAATGTCCAACAAATTCCAAGATTTATTTTATGGTGAAAGTGTGCTGTTATTGGCTTTAGTGTGATTACCCTAACCTGCCTTCTTTTACTAGAGTGAGTTTTGACAACCCTCAGCTGACAAGTGCAAACTTGTTATGTGTCATTGGATATGTGATGGTAGCAAAAGGAGGTATTTTTCGGTAGTGAAAGAATAAGCTGTGCTTCTTAATAAATGAAGAAAAACTGTCTTGTTGCTATGCTGTATGTCAAATTGATTTATTGAGGTTTATACAAGACAGTAGAGAAATTGGTAATGCTGTCTCTTCTGCATAACATAGCATTGACAAAATGTTTGATTACTTATATCACAATATATTCATATTGTAGGGTAATTAATGGAAACCAGTAGCTGCCTGGAAGGTCAATATCTAAATAAGAAGTCATATAAAATATAAGCAATTATTAATTATTAGTTAACATGCAAATAACACCTATGTGGTCTAAACATCACTGTAAAAGGGACAGTCTGGAGTTCTTAAGAACAAGAAAAAAGTTTGTGGTGTATCCATCATCTTTGTAGAAACAGAGAGCAGAAGAAATGAGGAGGGGATAGAGTAAGACCATGTCATTCCTGTCTTTGTGAATGTGAAATGTGAGGGTCACTGAGGGGCTTTGTGCGTCAGAAACTGTGGGGCCACTACAGAGTCGGCGCAGGGAGTGAGGGGCCGTGTTGTTGCACAGATTGAATAGGTTAGGGGCCACAGCGGCCTGTCTTTGAGAATGAGGGCGTGCATTCTGGGCCAACGGTGGCACGTCTTTGAGAGCTGAAGAGTGAGTGAGGGGGCCGGTGTTGGCACGTCTTTGTGAAGCCTTTGTTTGAGTTGAGAGGCACCAGATGAATTGGGCTGATTTTTATTTAGGCTTTTTGGCACATACACTCACAAACACATGTGCACAAACATGCTTGGCTGATATGTTTCTATGGGAAAGTCATGCGTTTTGATGCCATTATAACCTGGACGAGTGCACAGTTTATGGGTGTGTATTTGTTTTTTGTTTGTGTGTCAGTAGAGTGGGCTTTATTGTTTCAATACACTGTTGGAGGGCTTCTCCCTGTTGACTTGTTGTTTACATTTCTATGGCCTTTTATTGTCATCTAAACCTCAGGCCCCCTGGTTGTATTTGAAAGCTAGACCTACTGGCATGTCTTCATTCTTTATACACAGTCGGGGAACAACATTTAATGGCTTCTTACAGCTTGAATTGTTTTTACAGTGTTTAATCTGGGTCTGTAAAATAAATCTAAACTAACTCTGGAGCACTAAACATGCCTTTGATGGCAGCCATCACTCACTGGCTGAAGTCATGAGACACAAGTTGTGGTAAATGCCTATCCATGGGAAACATTTTCTCCTCTTGCAACTCTTCCATTCACTGTTTATGTAGGGCTACCAAAGCACTGGCTCACATGGTTATGGTTAGCAAGAAAGAGCTTTCAAAGAGAGCAGCTTGGGTTGTTTCATAATATCTGGGAGGATTGAGAAAGCTTCATGAACACCAAAGAAGCTGAACTCATCTTTGTGTTTCTTTGGTGCTTTGTATATTTGGCGTAACCTACTGTTTCTATGTTTGTAGCATGCTGTGAAAGCAGGTGACTGTTACAGATTTAGGTGTGACAATCAAAGGCAGCCATAATGTACAACTCATTAGTTATGTGTGCAAGTTCTCTCATTTTACATTTAAAGGTTTTGCTCAAAGGTTTGGCATTTCAAATCTGATAGTAGTCACGGTGCGGGTTTCACAAGTTCACAAATCTGCCTTTCAGACTGCTGGGGGCAAAGAGGAGCTAGGTGTTGATCTGTTGTTGTTCAGTACATATATCCAGTAAATGAGAATTTAAGGGGCATTGCTGAAGGGCATGGGTGTCTCTATTCAGGCTATGTTACGGCTTGCCTGCTGTTCTTACATCATCCCCAACAGAACAGAAACTTGATGATGACTGAGAATGACGCCTCACATGAAAATAAATAAGCAATTGATTGAGAAAGTGAGAATTTAGGGTGTGATAGTTCCAAGATAGATTGGAGGTGTATGCTCAGCATTCAAGCTACATTGCTTCATTCTCCCTCACTTCACCTGGAGCTCCACTGCATTCTTTTATGAACGAGGGATATGTTTGGACCTGCCCAACCCTGACTGGGATCATACTAGTTTCACATCACTTGTTTTTTTGGTATTTTCCTAATTCTTGGAAATACAGAGGGGGATTAGACCCTCATCAGTGGCCTGTGATTCCCTCCCTGTCCACATCTTGTTTGAGTAGCTGTGTGTAGCCCTGAAGATGGCGAAGCAGCCTCTTATGTGGTTTTGGTCGGAGGGCCTTCCTCCTGGCTGGTCCAGATGCATGACCAGGCGCAGCAGCTTAGGGAACAGATTGCCTTGGTTTGAGGTTTCTGGTTCAGGATCTGTTTGTTAAGAAAAAATGAGCTAATGGAGTCCTCCGGGCCTAGATCAACTGGGGGGTCATCTGATCTGGGTGTGTTATCCAACAGCTCAAATACGCTTTCCTAAACAGGGACAAGCTCATGCCCATTAAAGTGTTTCCATCATCTTTCACAATGTAATGTATGTATGTAAATAGATGCAAACTCTGACGGCTCTGTCTAACTTCTTTATAGAACAGTCTGGTTCAACTGGGATGTGCTTAAGATCTCTCAACCACCCGCCTTCAGTCCTCATTCACTTTCACTCTCTAAAGCAGACTACAGTGGCCAGCACTCATTACCTCAGCACTTTGGCATGCCACCAGAGCCTTTGCTGATATCTCAGACCAATTACTCTAGATTTACAACTCAGCGGGCTCCTTTTAACTAACGGCCAACTGACTGACCCACATATGCCTCGTATCCACTGCTTCGTCTGGGGCGTTGAAAGGGCTCGGCTCAAACCGATGTTACGCTTCATTAGTAGAATTTTTTATTGAGCATTCAAGCTACTTGGCCAAAATGTTTTCACAGCCAAACGTGTAGTCCACATGGCTGGCTGTTGGCCTGTGGGTTGTATTTCTTTGTATATTCCTATGAGAGAAAGTTTGTCTCATAGCAGCATGGAGACTATTCATGTTGGCTTGCTGAATGAAGGATTGGAAAACTGTGTAAGTTGGCTTCAGGCCTTTACTGCATGCATATAATCCTGTGTGGCAGGCTTTGTTTCTGTCAGGGCAACAGTGTGGGAATAAGCAGGTCCAGATCAGATGCAGAACCACATTACTGCTTTCAGTTTGTAGCATATCTACTGTATCATCAGTCAAACTCAGCATCATGGAGGATTCATGAAAGAAGCATAAGACTCCCTGATCTATCGGTGTTGGTTGTGATGATGCATATCTATGACAGTGACTCCACACGGACATGCAGAGCTGCACTAACAAAGATCTGACAGGTTGAAGATAGATATCTATCAAAAGCAACTGGGAGGCTGAGACCTCTCACTCGCAGTGCCTTGATCGCCTAGTTATGAGTAAGTTATAATTCTGAGTGTCTGATGTGCTGTGACGTGTAAATAGCTCCTCCCTCTGCGCTCACATAAACACGTGGATAATCTTGACCTTCTCAAGAAAGTGTTGTTACTTTCCCAGAGGTCTGTTCAACAACCAGCAAACAAGCGGAAAGTATTCATCAGTTTCAGGATGTAGTGACCTTTCTGCCCGCTAAATGACACTGCAGCATGCACACTTTAACACATGCTTGCATGCAGCAACACACATGCAAATCACTAGATGTGCAGATATCAAATGCAATTTTTGGAGCATTATTAATCTAGTGCTAAAGACATATTAGGTGTTTTTAATTATCAGCCAATGTGAAGCATTTGAACAGTACTGATAATCCTTTTAGTATGAAATAAAGATGTTAAAAGGGGTCACTGTGGGTGTTAGAATAAGTAATGTACATGTTCATGTATATGTACATGACATACTTCCTCAAAATGATTTGCTCTTTATCCCACTATAAAACATGCCTTCAAGTTTTCATCTCCAGTGCAGTTCTTGGGGAGACTACAGAGAACCATGATGAGGAATGAATGAGGAGATTTCTTGTAAGAACTGGGGGAGCTCACTCTGTCTCGGTGCCTGCTGACTGCCTCGACAAGGCATGTTTAGGCTCCATCCCTGTAGTTTAAAGAGGCCGAGCTGCTAATTTGAGGTCTTTTGGTAGTCTCAACAGACAGCACCATGCCTGGCCTGGATGGACTATAATCAGCTGTAAACAGAGGTCTCCACTGAGAAACCAAAACTGTAGCCTGGATGGCTGAAAATAATAAACTAATTCAAACAAACATGCACATTTACTGTACACACATACCTTTGCACAGATGTTTATTCAGGATGCACACACTGAAAAGAACTACATTTCTTTATTGTCATGGTTGCAATAAATAGCGCTCAAACACTGTCTGTGTGGTGAGTCAGGCTAAGTGAGTGCTATTGTTTGAAACCATTGTAACAATCGCAGAATGGAAACTGTGATCACAATAAGAAAAGCCATGGTTTTGTGAGGAGCCCTGGAATAAACTCAAGGACCGGGATAGAATAGGGCACACCCCAACCATTCTGAAATACATAAACACACTTCAAATACTGTACCTGATTATAATGTACATGTCCTTGTTGCTGTAATTCTCTGGAAATAGAAAAACAAATACAAACAATACATTCTTTTCTTATTTTCTGCAGAAACCTGTGTGACGGTTTAGATTGAAAGAAGATAGGTAAGACTTAGACTTAGACTTCTCTTTATTGATCCTTTTGGGATGACTCCTGCGAG
>NC_045737.1:21593235-21594336 GCF_008692095.1 Etheostoma spectabile | reverse complement strand
AAAATTTCAGCAGCAGTTTTAGCAAGAAAAAAAAAATAGATAAAAAAGACAGTATGAAGACAACAAAATAAAAGTAATAATAACAACAAGAACATTTGTCAAATAAAGACAAAAAAGGCCATAAATTGTTAAGTTGACAGATCATCCTCACTATACATGCCCCTGAAATTCTGCTCAAACTAAGTAGATGGAATGAGATGAACTTGACTGGGAATGTTACAGATAGGCATCACTTTCACGTCAACACAAAGCCAACCTAAGCACAAAAAACCTGTCGCAACTACTGCCAAACTACTTTAAAATACAACCATGAATTTTATACATGACCGAATCCTGCTGTACTGAATTATACCCGCATCTTAAGTGTTTCAAATCTCTTACCTGCACTCTTCAGATGTTCATGTCATGCCTGTGACTTTGTTATTGTGGCCCAGTTCAGCTGGTTTCTACTCAACCCTGACCTCAGATGAATCAGTTTAGCCCCATGAGATAATGCTCTTTTGTGGCTGAAGTTTTTTTCCCTTGATCTGACTCAGATCGTTTGTTCATTCACTAAAGACGTAGTGGAATGATTAATCACCTTGAATGGAAGCTGGCGGAGAATTTATGTATAACCTTCACCATCGTTATTCTCCTCAGGGCACCAGCCAGACTTGTAACTCTTAATGAATGTTTTTGTGCTGAACTTTTCATCACCAACAAAATTACACATTTAGTAAATATTGGGGCAAGAAAAGTTAAAATTATTAAAAAAATATATATAATAAAAAATGTTTGTAGTTTGTGGGAATAGACCTGTTGAACTTCTCACAACGTTTTTCGGGGATCACTGACTATACCAGTGAGGCCCCCAAGACAGCAGAGTCGCCTACGCTGTGTTTAAACTAGATCCCACACATTTTCCTGTGTGTATCATAATGCTGGATGATGACATCAGAGGGCTTCTGAGAAAACCTCTTTGCTCCCATGAGACCACGGCTGTGCCGAGGCCAGTGTGTACACAACAACTTAATCATAACATAGCAACAGTATCATAATCACTTTGATTGGGACCTATACATGCTTCTTATACAGACACACTTGAACACTGACACACACACA
>NC_045737.1:21591237-21593225 GCF_008692095.1 Etheostoma spectabile | reverse complement strand
CACACACACACACACACACACACACAGGACTGAGAGATCTGAAAATGTCATCTGTTACAAGTTATTTGTAATCATATTTTGATTTCTGTTGAATAAAGAACAAAGAAATGAAATGTTTTATGCAGTCTGTAATTTGAATAGTGAACTGAATGATGGAGTTCGAGTTGATGTCATCTGGGTTCTTGACAGAAGTGAGGATCTGGCATGTTACACTGTGTGTTACTGTAAAAATGCAGCATGCTGCAACAGAGCTCTGTGCTGATCTGTGTTGACAGCTGCTCTGTGGCAAAACACACAAGGCTTCTGTCATTTTGCAGATCAATCACACAAAGTCCCAGTAATCTTGAGTAAAATGACGATGGTATAAACCTGAAGTTTTGTGTGTGTGATTCATCTTGACTGTTCCAACAGACATCTGGATGTGTTGTTCATGCTACACTCACAGCTGGCTTTTAGTGAATGTGAAGTAGCACTCTGTGGCAAGATCTTGGGTCTATTTGATGACAATGGTACACATTAGACATCCTGTGAGGCAAACACAAGAGAGCTTGATGATTTATAGTAGATGAGAAACAGGTCCCTGTTCATCCTTCTTAAACTCAGTCCCTACTTTTCTCTCCTTTTCCCCCTTGTACACAGTCTCAGTTACTTCCACGTCATATGTATACAGATTCTGTGTGTCTCTGACCCTCTTGTGTCTCTGTGTTTGTAGGTGTGCTTTCCAAATGGTACCATGGCTGAAGGAAGCTGCTTCGGTGCATTGTAGCTGTTTAGGGATGACCAGAGAAGAAGAAGAGGAAAAAGCAAAGAAGAAAGTATCGTGAGAGAAGGGAAAACATCTGCTCAGAGAGGATAAGATCAGAACAGGGAATCTACTGGACCTTTCTCTTTGTAAGGAAAGGAATTTAAACTCCCCAGTATTAGTGCTCTTTCCCTTTTAAAGGGCTTCAACGCTTCCCATTTTATTTTTTATTTTTATTGGTTGTTACCTTCTAAGAAAGAGTTAACACCATGTGCCATGTTATTGTAACATGCCGCTCCATGCTCTGGACACTACTCAGCATTGTAGTGGCCTTTGCCGAGCTCATTGCCTTCATGAGCCCTGATTGGCTGCTGGGATTCCCTCGGTCAGACTCCAGTGCGAGCGGGGCGGGAGTGGACTCCGGGGAGTACCGGCCGTCACTTGGCCTCTACAGCCGCTGCCTTCGTGTCGGGGCCCGGGGAGTAGGGGTGAGCTGTGGGCCTTATGCTGGGACATTTGGAGAAGTGGCCAGTGGCTTCTGGCAGGCTGCCATGTTGTTTCTGGCAGCAGGGGTGTTAGTGCTAGGAGGAGTAGCCTGTATCTCCATCTTCAGCCTGTGCTTCCAGAGCATCCTGAAGAAGAGCATATTCAACATCTGTGGACTGCTCCAGGCTATTGCAGGTGAGATATCTGTCTGTGTTTAACACATCTGACACAGAAAAAGTAGTTCTGTGTCAAGATCTTCCACACAAACTGTGCTCTCAGGAATCAGTTCCACTTGTCTTGTTACAATTGACATTGTAATGTTGCACTGTACTGTATATTGTACCTTCTCTAAAACAATCAAAATACTATTTCTATACTATTACAAAATATTATTTGAGTTTTTGAGAAAGATAGGAAACATTGGAAGAGAGTGAGAGAAATGACGTGTAACAAAGATCCCCAATTCAAAGCAAACCCCATAGCACAGTAATGTGTCTTAATCCCACATAATTAATACACATGATTTAATTTTCTATTTTGCTATTTCTTATTTTTTCAAATGTGTTAATGTCAGACATTGAATCTCTGTCTCTGTCCTAGTAAAGGCTGGTGGACTGTAAAAACACAAGGGTGTGTGTGTGTGTGTGTATATGTATGTATGTATGTATGTATATATATATACTGTATATGTGTTGAATGTACAGTATATGATAATAAGATGTTGATAATGACCAAACTAAATGCATGCTAAAATAACACT
>NC_045737.1:21571011-21591227 GCF_008692095.1 Etheostoma spectabile | reverse complement strand
TTTTTTTTTTTTTTTTGCAAAAAAAATATGTGTAGTGTTGATCATGAAATATATATGTATATTGCATGCCACCCAAAAAGACTGAAATATACACATTTGTATATATTATATTCCTCTGGGTTCACACGTTTAAAGTTGCCAGAAAAAAAGGAAGGAAATTGGATTTTCCACAGAATAAGCATCCTCAGGGAAGCAGGGAAGAACCATGGACAACCAGAAGAGCTTAACAGCTCCTCACTTTCTACTAAATCTAATGGTAATAATTTGGGATCTGTGACGAAGAGTTTGTAATGATTACGTGTCCATGCAATCCATTTGTATGTTTTATAACCATGCCATAGCCTTAAGGGAATTTCTGTGTCACTATTGAGTTTATAAGTTGAAACATCTGACTTTTCAAGTTGGCAACATCTTGTGGCGTTCCATTGAGCTTTTTCCCTAGATGGAGGTTGGATATTCCAACCAAACATCTCCAAATCTTTTTGCGTTATTCTATGACAATGAGCTCTTTTTGATGTGTTTGGCTTGACAGGTCTGCCGAGTAGGTAATCTGTCATTATGTGACATCACTGTGGAAGCGGTCAAATGGGGTCTTTGCTTTCATCACAAATCAAATGCTTGTCAGCTGGAAAATACATGTATTCTTCACAAGAGCTGAGTCACCATGTTCCCAGCTGCACTGTGATCTGTTTGTGCTTCCAGCCCCGATGTTTACGTGTACGTGACTAAACCCCTCATCTTATTATCTTCTCTCCCTCCAGGCCTGTTGCTGATGGTGGGCCTCATGTTGTACCCTGCCGGTTGGGGGTCAGAGAAGGTGATCAGCTACTGCGGCCCTGAGACCTTGCCCTTCAGGCCGGCTCTGTGTTCACTTGGCTGGGCGTTCTACGCAGCGATAGGAGGAACTTTGGGATCCTTCCTGTGTGCCGTTTTGTCCGCACAGGCTGAGATTGCAACCTCCAGCGATAAGGTTCAGGAGGAGATTGAAGAGGGGAAGAGTCTGATCTGCCTGCTCTGAGCCTTCAGAAACCTTGGGAAACTCCAGGAAATCATCATTGGTGTAATTTCTCTGATGTGGCCACTTGTAGATCTCAGTGGAGGAGGACAGACATTGTATTGAGTGATTTTCTTCATAAACATAATCAGCTGGTTTTTGAGAAGATAGATGCCTCGGTAACCGCTTTCTAAATCGTAAGACGTGGTGTTCATGCCTAAATGATGATTAATGAAACTGCCTAAAAAGGCTACAGCAGCATTACCTTTAGACTCATCCAATGTTTTTGACCAAGATACTGTTTATTTTTGTAAAAATGATTTGCTTAAACAAATCACTGTTCTGAAAAAGCAGGAGATTAGTTAAAGAAATTGGTAGTGGATGTGTTGTTAGCGTTATTGTGGACAGGTTAAACAATGCCAGTCAAACAGTGTACATGTTTGTAATGCCATTATAATGTTCCTTCACGGTTCACCTGCAAACCTCAACAAACCACTGAATACAAGCAGATGTTTCCACTCGAGTTAGTTCATCAACAGCGTGTGTGTGTGCATGCATGCGTGCGTGTGTGTGTTGAGGTTCTCTACATTTCCATATGCTCTGATTGTATGGCACAGCTGGACAGTAAGACTCTAGCTAACTTTACACATGCCACTTAAGGGATTGTTCACTTTAAAGGGAGTTTCCCCTGTTAGATTGTGAGTGGGTCTCTTGCAACTTATTAACTGGCAGTGTGAACAGAGCAGAAAAGGAACAGACTTGTCCTATGTATCACTGTGACGAACTTTGAGGGGATGTTTGCTCAGTGCTCACAGCCAGATAAAGCAGGCTGCACCAGAGCTTTTCATGGGTTACTTGACACACCATAAAGACACAATCTGGCTTTGTAAAGATGTCCAAAAACAAAAACAAGTTGATCAAATTTCAAAAGGTGTTAGTGGAGTCTTTGCTAAATGAAATGGGTAATTAGCGTGACAATGATTAAGAGAGACCTCTTTGTTTGTTTGGTACTTTTGGAAGTGACCTATTGTCTTTTGCACTTTGTTCTTAATTAATTTCACATTGCTTCATTTTCTATTCACGTTTTTTTATTTTCCCAACCATGCTTCATTCACTTGCTGTAAATGTAACATCATGGGATTGCTTTTATTCATTGTAGATGAGATGTGCAATAATTCAACTATAGTGTTTATGCTGTGAGAGTGAGTGGACAGAGAGGATGAAACATTTCTAAACTCTGTGCTTAAACTAATATGTTGACTGTCTGCTGTTTTTGTTACATTAACAAAAGAGTAACAGCATCTGTGGCACATTGTATGATACTGCATGTATGAGAGGTTATGTGTTAGAAGAGATTGTCTGCATTTTGTACTCAAATAAACCTTTATTAATTCTATCGGTGATATGTTTGTATAAATGTTTCTTTCCTGGTAAAACCAAACTTCTTGTGGAAACACTGGCACCTAGAGATGGAAAGAAGACAACACAGAACAGTAGCTCATACCAGTGCTTCCCAACCAAGGTTGCAAAATAATTTAAGGGGCTTACTTTGTCAATCCTCTTAAACTTGGTTAAATGTAAGAGTTTGACAAGTGAACATCAATCTTTTGCTTGAACTACTCAGAAATCCTGTATGCACAAAAACTGAGAATATGTTATGAGGAAACATGGCTTCATTTTAAAAGGTAAATAGGCAAATTATTGGTAAACATTTTAGTAAGTAAAGTATTTCGTTAACAATTTACACAGATACAAGTTATGTAACTTTCTGAAAATAAGTAAAACAAAATTTCTTTCAAATTTTATTTCATGTTAATACCATAAATATACAAAACTCAAATCTATTCCACATGCAACAAAGGCCAGACAAGAGTGCATTACATTTTCTTTTTACATGTTAATGGGGATCAAATTGATTAACTTTACAAAATATACAGGTGTCCCTTATGAATTGGTTTCTTCTCTGATTCAGTGAAATAACATGTTCACACGTCAAAAACACAGTTTTGTGTCAGAAAACTTCAAATACATCTTTCTGTACTGCTGACCAGCACACCCAAATACATCAAGAAATGACCCACTGTGGCATTGCTTCAAATAACAACTGTTATAGTATCATGGAAATGATGTGGATGTTTGTAGCAAATGTGTAATATCTTAAAATAAAACATGGCAAGGGAGCACATCACAAACCAAGATTTAAAAACAAGTCCATATGGACATTTGGTAGATTTCTCACAGCTTTTCAGGACATAGAATAACACTTGAGGGAGATTTGCCTTTCATACCAATCCTACACACATCCTCATCCACACAAGCACACTTCTTGCAGGGTCAAGTTGCAAAGTCATTGAACACTTTTAAACCTAGCTGATGCTATGATCATGTCATTACAAAACCACACAAACATAATACATAATGTCAAAATAAACCAAACAAAATTGAAATGCAAACAACTTAAACCATAACTTACACCATAAATAAAAACATTGTTGTCTTTTACAATACAACATAAAACAAGAAATGTGCAATTAATTTAAAACAAGTATTTCCAAATAAAAACAATACTGTCGAGATGTAGGCTTATTCCACAACCAATTATTGATCTTTAACTTTTAACAGTCACAGGAGTATTTAATCCACTATGATGTTCAGTCCATACATTTGTAATAACAGCCATCAGTTATCTATCATTCACATCTTCAGACACTCACCACCACTATAAGAGGTGCTAAAGTTGACACAAATGCAACCCACGTCCATATTTCACTTCGGTGACTGTAGTCTGTACAATTTAGTTCTAAATAACACTGTTATTATTGTATATAAATAAATGCTTCTTAGTGATCTCACTGAATGGGCAGCAAGTCCAATCCTGTTATCTTGATGTTCATTTTGCCTATGAAAGGTCTAATGTCAGTAATCCAATACTGACAAATGGACTGACTTTTTCTGTCTGTAAAAATGAAAACTGACTGTTATTGTATGTTGTGTAAATATACACAGTATCAATGTTTTTACTGTTTTATATATGCAGGTTAATCTCTAGAAAAGAAAATAGCTTTACCACAGGTCATCTTCTGTGAGAAAAGGCAGGTCACTCCATTCCATTCTCCCTATGAGTGAATGGTACGTGTCCTTTTCAACAGAAAATATGACAGCAGGAGGCCACGACCTGGTGGCTCTCAGATTACTAGCAGCGTTAGTTGTTAACTAAGTGTAAAGGGCTACAAAGCAACCAAGATGTCTGTTAATGTCATACATACATAATGAAAATATGTAAATGTGTTTCCCCTTTAGTGCACCCGGCCATTAAAGCATCTGACTAAACCTCTTTTAGGTTTGAGGTGAGAACTGGTGACCTGTAACAGAATGACTGCTACCTTGAGTGTGCTAAACATGCATGTAGTTATCATGCTGTCAAAGCCACAGACCCAGCCCACATTGCCAATCAAAGTAGCACACAAAGTGGCCATAATTGTTCAACTGACAGGTGTCATTTGGGCACTGCTGAGGGCTGCAGGCAAGTCCTTAACTAAGAACATATCAACATGTTCTACTTATATTAATTACCAAGATCGTATTTGTCTCAGAATAGAAGCACATTTGTAAGACAAGGTACAATTGACCTTTTGGAGCTCAATGACCAAACACTGAATTTAAAAAAGTCAAATAAATCAGATTTAAAATTCTGAAGTACGTATTCACACACAGGCCCAGCCAACATATGCTGTACTTTCGGTATGTGAACAAAAAAACAGAACTATGTGAATATCAGATTATCACTTTACATAACTCTAAACTGTATTAACCTGGCAGAAAGCTGTTTGGAGGTCATCACCATGGCAAAAAAAAACATATGCTAAAACTGCTAACCTCTGTCTGACCTAACATCTCCCCAAGATGACAGAAGAACAAGGAAAGCAAAAGAGCGAACGAGAGTGTGTGAAATGAAATCCCACACACACTCAGAGCAAACCTTGAGTCACTTAGTGGATGTTTTAAAGGATGTGAGCAGTCATCTGACTAAAAAGCAGACAGGAAGGATGTCAGATAGCTTTTACTGAACTTTGATTTAACGTTAAGGTGAACAACTCTGGTTACTTTATCTGACTAACTCCTCTGTTATTTCTGGCTCTGACTCTTTGTGCTTTTTAAGCACAATGCAGGGCAATCTTAGCATAACAACAATCATAAATAGAATCAATTTGATCTGAGACCCTGCAGGGCCAGAGTTGTGCATCTCTAACTTTTGGGTGTTTTTTTGTATATGCTTGTATGTGTGAGCATGTGTGCATGTATGCGGGTGTGTCAGTTTATGGCTGAGGTTTGAAGGCCCCACGAGCAGCATTGGATGCAGCATTAGCTGCAGCGTTGGCAGCTGCAGTCTGAACGGTCTTGTTAGACATGACCCCAGTTGCAAACTCCTGCTGAGCCTTCTCAAAACTAGCACCAGTGGTACGATACAGTGCGTGCACCTGGAAAGAGCAGAAAAAAATGTTAGTTGGAATCATGTCAAGTGAATTAAATCTACTGCAAGGCCTTTAGCGACGTTGAATGATTCAGTTAGGCAGATGTTTCGCCTTCTGTCTAATCACAACACTGACGTTAGTATCAACACTAGTAGTGAATGAAAATGACACACAGTGTTGTGTTTATTCTTGCAACCATGGTAGTGCCTGATTGGACTCACATTTCCTATCACCATCAGTATGTTAGTCAGAGTTGGTCTGTCCAATCTCCATTCAAACTAAATAAACATTTATTAATAGTGCTTGTGTGGAAATAATTTGTGTCATTAGCCTGTTTTTAACCATATTTTAATGGGCTGTGTCCCATAATCAGATGCTACTGAAGCTACTCAGGTAGAGTCTATTAAACATGGGAATCGGTGCTAACATCTTGGAGGCACTTTGTGATTGTGTTACCTTTTTAAACATAATGAGCGAGCCCACAGAGAGTGCAGTAAACAGAGCTGCAATCAATAACATGATGATGCCCACTGGGATACTGGTGTTCAGACCAGTTAAAGCTGCGATCCAACCACTAGCAAAACAAAACAATGACAATGTGAGTGAACTTTAGTACACACTCATGGAGATACAGAATTAGTAAAAGCACAAAATACTCACCATGTTCCCCAGCCAGTGATGCCAATAGTTTGTAGAACGTGAACTCCAAACTGACAGATATAGACGAAGAAGAAGACAAAGAAGCGGAATGAACTGTCACTCCTGTAGTGGACACAGATAACAAGGTAGAGAGAGATCAATGTTTGGACAATAAAATAAAATAAAAGGCATTTTTTACAACTCCGTCACTAATTCATCCTTCATTAAACGTGAATTTCTCTGTCAAAGTCTATCTTTATCCATGTCTTCACTTTGTACTCTCTTCCTATACAGCAAATTTATTATGGGCGAATTAGTGTTGGTTAAAAAACGAAAATAAGATAAAGAATGAGCTTCTACAATTTTAACTGCCCACCTCTTTTTCCTAGTTTCATACTTGCTTTATCAGCAACACAGTGGTTGTCCACAGAGACATGTTTCTGCTTCTTTCTAATGCTGCAGAAGGCGGTGTAATTATCCATGTATCTGCTTACCTGAAAGCCCCGTAAAGCGGTCTGTACCAGCAGACAAAAGAACAAGGGGTAAACAGCAGAAACCATAGCATAGCCAGGCCAAAATCTACACCGCGAGATGCATCCACACAGAACCAGGCCAGGCAGCCGAACATGTTCACAAAGAGCGTGCCTGCATGAACTGGTAGAAAAACAACAAAATGTTGGTCACGGATCATGAAAAGTAAAACTTAAATCTGTCATGCGGCAGTTGGATTTATTCACACACTTTATTAAAAGCTTCTTTATTTTCACATATGTATTTACAGCCATATGTTTGTATTAGCTGCCATTGGGTTGAAATAGCAGAGTATTGGACGGTGGCTGGCTGAAGCTTCAACGAGCGACCGCGACGTGGTAATGTGTGACTGAAGAGAGAGAGTGGCATTAGATTTTTGCTGTTTCATCACTAGAAATGCAACAGTAGCATGCATTTCACTATCACTAACGTTATCCACATTTATAACATACACCCTAACCCCAACTGTTTCTCCCCCTACCCTAACCAGGGTTTGTATCCTATCCCCCACTTTGACCCTCCTGACCTTCCTTACTTCCTTTGACACACTGAGCTCCTCTATCTTTCTATCTTTCCATTTATGTGCATCCATGTCCCAGAAATGCTTGTAACTAACCTAGCCTTGTTCTTTTTTCCCCAGCATGTTCCCTCGGATCAGAGAGGCTCCAAAATCATGGTAGCAGCTGTCGCCATGGTCCCGCTCCATGTTCTGCGATACCATGTTCATCTTGCTACACTCTGCGGTGCCCAGCTACATCCTGCTGTGCCTTGTAATGCCCACAGTGCCCTGATATGCCATGAACTATTACAAAGAACTGCTACAAACTACTATTTTTTTCTATTTTTGTTATCTCCACTCTTCATTCTGACCCCAACCGGTCGTCAGACGCCGCCTACCAAGAGCCTGGGTCTGACCGAGGTTTCAGCCTATAAGGAAGTTTTTTCTCGCCACTGTCGCACTGTTGCTTGCTCTGGAGGAAACCACTAGAACTGTTGGGTCCTTGTAAATTCTGGAGTGTGGTCTAGACCTACTCTATCTGTAAAGTGTCTCGAGATAACTCTTGTTATAAATTGATACTATAAATTAAATTGAATTGAAATAGAATTGAATTATATTTAGATGCAACGGATGATATATCCAGCTACACAAAAGCCATAAAGTCGGAAGTACAAAGAATTATTCATACTGCATTGGTGTAAACTGGCAGGTTTCCGAACATTACAGACTGGCGCGTTGCAAGTAGTGCAAGTTTTAACGTGTATTGTCGCCAACCTTTGGTCTGAAGTGGAGCTTTACGTTGCGAAGATTCGACTATGAGATTGGAAGCAGAACACGGCTCCTTTGATCGAAGCATTGAATATCTGACTATTCAGGGTCACTCCTAGTGATTTTGTCTTGTTAACCCAGTGTCTGATGGGAGTGTGTGAACTAATTAAAATACATGATGATGATAATATTACAATATTGCCCTTTTTGGGGTGTGTCAGATAATTCACTTACACATCCAAAGGTTGTACATGATCTTGACGGTCTTTTGGAACTCCACAGGAATGTCCACTGTAATATCATGGTAGAAACATGGCCCAACGGGGAGCTTCTCTGGCAGGGGAGGCCAGTTGTTCTTACGGCCTGTGTGGACAAAGGCAACAGTATTTAGATGATAAGCCACATATAGTATCACTAAATTAATATACTATGAAGAATACTTATATAAAATGAGTGAGCAAGAATCAGAACAAAATTATGAATTACAGTGCACTTCAAATCAACTGAGAAATGTTTGTGACTTTTTATTATATTGTAAATGGCTTGGATAGCTTTACAATTGATCTACATATTTTGATGACTCTAATTAGGATCCTTTAGCATTTATTTCAAAACTGAAGCTAGCATATTTTCTACAATTGTCTTTTGAAAATTTAATGCAAAAAGTTCAAATTTTCATTTTGCATAGCACAAGTTGTCTTTGCTCTGATGGGAGCTCACATTTGTTTCATGACATGTTAACTGCTGTGTGTCTAAAAGGCTGGACACATTTATGACATGAAGTAGTCTCGTAAAAAAATCATTTATTTGAAATGAAATCATTCACATTCACAGAGAAAAAAAAATCAAGTTAAAGTTTTGTGACTGTTGATATAACCATGACTTAATTCATTTAATTATTTTCTAATCTAAAATGACACCATTTAAAATTAAACAAAACATTCTAAACAACAGGGTGTTGCTTGAGCGCCTCAATTTTTTCCTGCTCTACATGCCTCATGATTCCCCCCCCTATTTTGTGTTATTTTCCTATTGTCCAATCAAAAGAATTGAGAAGCGGGCCATCTGCGGTAGTGACAACAACTAATGAGAACAACATTAATGAAGGAGAAACTAGTGGTGGCTCTTGCTGGATACAGTACGTTCACTAGGTCAGGTAGCTAGCTACTAACTAGCTAGCTAACCAACTAACAATCTAAAAAGTAAAAGGTACATATGTTTGAGTTTATGCACAGCAAAATAATTGTTAGGCTAAGAATGGGGGATTTGGTTGTTGCCTAGTAACAATCAAAAAAATTTAATGAAGAAAGAAGAAGCAAGCTGCTTTTTTTTTTATTTGTAGGCTTCAACAAAAAAAGCAGTGCAGTGTTCTTAATGTTTTTCAACCTGCAAAAAGATTGTGGCCATAGAATGTTCATCAAAAACGGTGTAGCTGCCATGGTAACCCATCAACTTTCCGAGTCTTAACACGCTGATGAATCTAGCTTTGATTGGTAATGACCATTCAGACTCTGAGGTTGATGAATTAAGAGAGCGAATAAAGTGACTGACTGACCTCCCGCCGCCCCGTGGGACTGTAACTCTCTCTCCCGGCGATCAAGCTCTGCGGCTTTCTTCTCCAACTCCTCCTGCCGTTTTAACAACTCAGCCTGAGCACGCGCTTGGTCCTAACACAGACACAGAAATGCTCTTAAAATTCACAATCCAACATCTGACAGACGTTATGATATCTTATCGGGTAAGTAATGAAGGTTTTTACCACTTAGGTAAGCTTAAAGGTGTGTTAGTTTGAAAAGGGAAAAATGGGGTTATGATTGGAAAAGCAATCAGCTACTGTTGTTAACTCGCTTGTCTTCTTTAGTTAGTACTAAACGAGTTCTGAAATTGTCCTACAAGAGGAAAGCTACAAGTGGTTAATCAAGTCACTAATCAAGACCAAGACACAAAGGGGTACGGAAAACTGACAGTACCTCATTACGCCGCTGTTAGGGCCATCAGAAAACAGACGCATATATGAAGGACAAGAGTAAATGTGAACCAGAAACACAGAGACAGAGTGTCTGTATACGTATGTGCTAAAAAAAACTACAATTGATTCAATGTAAATGTTTTGTGTGTAGTACCTGAGTCTGTTGCTGTGTGTAAGCTGGTGGCTCTTCTGTGGGCTTCATGATGGCAGGTTGTGTGTTCTGGGAGGGGGCAGGAGTAGCTTTGGGGGCATTCCCAGGGGCCGCCTGTAAGGCAGCATAGACCTACTATATCAATATTTGTGCAATCAAAAGACAGACCCTGAATCAAAACTTTAATTCGGCCACATTCATATTTTGTCAGTGAAATACTTTGTGTTGAGAGGTGGAGGAAGAGAAAAGGGGGTAGTGGATACAATTAGGTTAATGACTCAGAAGCACACAAACACATGCATGCACACACTCATCAATAGTGATGCTAGTTAAGCTGACCGTTCTGGCGTCTGTGAAGGGGTTATACTCCTCCAGACCACCAGGAGGGGCAGACTGGGTCACCTGCGTCACCGAAGGATCCTACAGGACAGACAGGACCATGAAGGGTTTCAGGGGGGTAAGAATTCCAACCACAAAATCAAATAATTATAATTTGTATGAAAAACTCCAGCTGGTCACACAATAACTGGGTCTATTAATTTCTATGTTCTGATCTGTTATTATTGTTGTGTTGACAACAGGTAATGTTGAGAGCAGGATGTACGTCACAATAGAAATGTTAATCTTTCAAAATTCTTTGTGAAGTGGCCTTTCTTAATCTTGTGGTTATTTGCAACTCTACTGAATGGGATCAGGCGTAGGAGAAGTGGAAAATGCCACTAATTGCATGCTTGCATGACAGGACAGTATATGGTCGTCTATAGTGGCCCATCATGTGCCATGAAGAGCCAAACGTTTGCAGGATTTTCATTCCAACCCAGACTCCACCCACCACTCATAACACACCTGCAGGGGGGGAGGACTCAACATTTAAATTACCCACTCAGGTGTCCTGTTAAGATGAAAACCAACAGACTATTGGTCATGGTAAAGGATAGTTTGAAAAGGGAGAATGAACTCTTCTTTACACAACGGTAGCACAAATAAATAGTTTGCCCTTGCACACTACCATGAAAAACAAGCAAGTAGCTATATTCACGGAACTATCAGAATGTTTAGCTTTTCAAGAGAAATCTATCTTCTGTGTCATTTCACATTGATGAGTAGGAAGTCAATATGCAAAGTTAAATTCATGTTAGAGAACTGCTTTGACAATATACAACTCCAATATCCTAAGCATGCCTTCCAGCGACATTTAGAGATAATCATAATAGGCATACAATGTAACCGTAGGTACACAATGCTAACCAGACGGTTAGCTAACTTATTTAAAGGTACATCTAGCTATAGCTAGCTGTACGGCTGGCAGGTGCCAGCAGCAAATGTTTACTGACGGCGGACAGAGCTAGCCAGCTAACATCATGTGTCTTTGTTCTTAGTTGGCATAACGGTTATTACAATGTTGAAAACAAACACCTCAGCTAATCCTTCACAGCGTATTCTACAAAGTGAACAGCCACATAATGTGTCAGTGATGCGATAAATAAGTGAATGATGATTGGTTCGCTCTGGTACCTATCCGTATACCACGGAAACGCTCTAGCTAAGACAGTTAGCAGACCCGGCCTCATTGGGCTTTGAAGCGTACGTTAGCTAGCTAGCTAGCTACCTGAAAGGGATTGCTGAAGTCCGGGTCTGCGAACGGGTTGCTGTCAAAATCGGACATCGTGCAGCCTTTCTAATAACGGTTTCCTGTGTGTAAGGGCTCCCCGGTTCTCCAGGGAAGGTTCAGTCTCTTGATTTGACTGCCTCTCTCTGCTTGCCTGCAGTCTTCTCCGCCTCCTGCTGATGGAGACCCCTTGCTTAGCAAGCTAGCCAGTAGCACAAAAATGGAAGGAGAGGATGCGTGATGAGCGGCATCTTCCTACGTCACTGTTTCAGCACCGCGGACAGCATGACGCCTGGACAGGTAGGCCATCAGGAGATAGTGCACAGAGTACTGGGATGAGCAACATCAAGCACTGATGATTACATTTAAATTACAGAAATAAGCCCCTCTTCACAAATCATTTAATTGAAAACATGGCCAGGTTAACATGTGAGGGAGCCCTGACGGCAAATTTGATGTTGGGCTCGATTGACCTCTAACTCAATCTCCCACCTTCTTCTCTGAAGGGTGTGCAGATGTACCTACATTGACCACAAGTTTTTAAGTACATCACACAGCACCACATGGCAGTTTCATTATTTACCCACAGACACAAAAATCAGCCAAACCTGTGCTGAAATACTACTGTCTTACCCCTCATTTTGCATGTGTCAGTTTGTTTGTGGTAATATAAATAATAGGTAATATAAGCAGGCTTTTTATTTAAGGATATGTCTAGCATGTGCGCTGACAGGGCCCCTCTATAAGACAGCACTACAAGATTATTTAATAACACAGGATCCACTTTAGTTGATATTTCACCTTTAAGTGGTGCAAATTCTCTAACAAATGCAGTTGTGCAAGTTGACAAAAACAGACACTCAACCTGAGGGGCTTTTGGCAACCCTAAAGGTCTTAAACCCCCTGGCTGTTGCCCAGTTTGCCCTGTTGGTTACTGCCTTGAGAGTTTCAAAGTATTGTACATAGCTTAAGTATTGCCATTGTTATTCTACTGTTTACTTGCACTATACCACTCAGATGGAATATTACTTTTTTTTTTAACTCTACTACAATTATTTGACAACTGAAGTTACTTTGAAGATTGAGAGTTGGATAAGAAATATATGCATAGTTTAAATGAGTGTGTATCATTTAATAATAATCCCAAAATACAACACCTCAGACAGGGAAGTACATGTTGCTGATAATAAGTTATTTTTAAGTAAACCTTTGAATGCAAGATTTTTACTTGTAATGCGGTATTTTTTTACATTAAGTAATAGCAATTAAGCTTTCAACACTTCTTTCATCATTGCGTGCCTGTAGGCAGTATACAGTAGTGCTCTGAATGGAATTTGGTATACTTTCCATATCCTGAAGATATCCACCAATATTTTAATTTATTGCTGCTTTCTTTTACCTTCTCCATCTTTGTTTTTCAGACACACGCTCTGAAAAGAAATTAAAGAATCAAATTTGACCAAAACACAGTTGAAACTAAAAGACACACAAATAGGTTGTGAAGTCGACAAAAAATAAAACAAAGAAAATTATTCCAATATTCTGGTCAGCTTTTTACATCAGTTATTATACTGTGTATGTAATGCCTACTGTGCTGTATGCACACATATTATTTGATGTCATGTAGGTCAAATGCCACAGCAATCTCCTCCAGTTGATGATGATGATTATATCACTGAGTATGATGAAGATGACACTATTGTGTCTGCTGCTCAGTTGGTCTCTTGCCTGTGTGAAAGAGCTGGTGAGGTGAAACCAGACTGCTTATTTCATGATATGTAACACTGACCCCTTTTTCGGCAGAAATCCCAGACACTTTACTGAAAATCATTTGTATTTCACTCATCCCTATAAGAAGTAACAGATCCTTAGAGATTGCGTGCATGTGTGCATGTGTGCATGCGTGTGTGCGCACACATTTTTCCACATTGGCTTTGAGGTTCTATTAGTTACCCAAAATGGTCACTTGGGGGAGCTACTATCCAATGGGTCTCCTCAACCTGTTCAGCAGAATCCTTTCTCATTTGCCATCAATTTATTTTCATTCAAACAAAGGGTGACCATGTGAAGAACATCACATCAGTTGACAGCCTGTAAATGTGATTTAAACATTTAAGCACCATTTACTCAGATTAAGTTTCAATTGACGTACAAATGCTATTAGGTGGAAATCTTACAGTATGTGGTAAATGATGGCGGTTTAAATATTCCTTTTTATTGTTTGAATCCTATTGCTCACTTTTAAACAAAGGCACTGTGTTGGTTTTATTTTGGCCTAATACCAAATGCCTTTGTGTTAATTAATAACTAAGCCACTTCATACTCTACTAATATGCTCCTTCTGCTTTATGTACTGTACCTATATAATATTTTGCATTGATAGACTCTAGATATACACAAACTGTGGATTCATTACAATTCAACTCCTGTTCACAAACACACATACACAAACACATACAAAATGAGCATTGGTTCCTTTCCTAATCTTGTATTAATGGACCCAATCACAGACTCTATGAATAATCAATGGCCAGTGGTCTGCAACCGCAGTGCTGAGACCTTGAGTGAAACTGAATTTTCCTAATAAGACACACGCACGTACACTCACACCTTGAGGCCCTAATAAGCACTAATGCACTGTGGGTTGAGAGTACGTTGCATGGTTTGTTTGCTTCAGAATGTGAAAGATAAACATGCCGGGCAAGGTGTGTGTGTGTGTGTGTGTGTGTGTGTGTGTGTGTGGTGTGATGTTGGTCGTGTGTGTGTGGTGTGTGTGTGTGTGTGGTGTGAGAGAGAGAGTGTGTGAGAGTGTGTGTGTGAGAGAGGAGTGTGAGAGTGTGTGTGTGTGAGAGTGTGTGTGTGGTGTGTGTGTGTGTGTGTGAGAGAGAACGAAGAATAGTGTGAAAGCAGGGACCTGTCGGGTCCTAGCCCACTCTCTTCTGCCTTTCTTATACTGCTTTCCACAGACTGTGAGGAAACAACCACTTTGGCTAATAGCCGCTACATTAGTCTTTTAACCAGCTGGTCATGGCCATTTAGAAATGTTCATTAGGTCGCTGACCAGAGTGGATAGGTGTGATAGTTCACTTGCCAATGTTGACTGTAGGAAGACAAAAAAAAGAGAGGGAGAGAGAAGCAATTTACTGGCCAGCACCGACAAAGTGTTAAAAGCCGCAGCTGCAATTATCATCATATTGCCCTGAATAAGAACCTTGTGCATAATTAGATCTCATTATGGTCTATGAGTGTTATTTTAGGGCCCTAAAAAGGTTGGATAAGCAGGACTTGATATTATGGGTTATTAATGCTGCAACATCTGGTGCCATTCTGGCAATAGTCTAATAGTTGTCTGAATGACTGGAAAATACAGTATTGAACAAAATGTATGACCATATAGAAAAATGCATTATCCTTTATCTGTGTGAACGCCATATAAAAGGACTCTATAAAATAGTGGTAATATATAACTTTATTATTATATATATATATATATATATATATATATTATATTTATATATCTATATATATATAATAGTATGTCGGGTATGTTGTGTGTGTGTGTGTGTGTGTGTGTGTGTGTGTTGTCTGTATGCATGTGAATTTGTTTGTGCTGGTGACCAGTCAGAGCACATTACACACCGCAGAGGGAAACGGCGCTTTGTCGCCGGAAAAGCGATTGATTCTCCATTTCCATATTAATGAGCAGATTTGTTAAGAGCCTGCAGGAGAGGGAGAAAATAACAGGGTCTTCATAGGGCACGACATTTATAAATAAAGCTGATGCAGAGAAAAATGGAAATTAAACCTTTTAGTTTAATAAATTTGAGGCGTCCGCAGCAAAGCGAGCGATTTGCATTTCCATTTGTGGCCAAATAATGAGAGTGCCGGTCCATGATGAGCCTGCTAGTGCTGCTTTTTGGTCTCAAACAGTTAGTCACTCCAGCGTGCAGCCCTCCACATCAATGTCATTAGCTCAGGCCTGTTAACTCTGGTACTTGGCTTTCGAAGATTATTTGATGAACTAGAGTTTCCTATTGTCACTGAATGAGGAATAGGATTAGACTCAAAGTAAAATGTATATTATATCTATATCTTTTTACTTAATATTCAACATCCTCTGTACTTTCAGCTGTCACTTTTAAAATGATCCTTGGTTGTTCTAAAACAACCCTGTCAAAAAGAGTCTCTGTCTTTCGCTCTGCCTCTCTCATAAACACTTGCACTTCAACATACAACACGCAACTCACACTCGCACACACAAAGCATCACTGATTGAATTTATTGGGGAATGGATGTTGACTAGACCACTCCAAGTAGGCTAGATTGTTGTTGTTCTCAGATTGACAGACAGACCCAGAGCGGCTGATTGAAAGTGCCTTTTAGCTTGCTCTCACTGTATATTTGATTTGGCAAAATGGAAGGGGAGTCCAGTCTTTTCCCGGGATGCAAACACAAGTCCCTGTGTTTATGTGGGTGTGTGTTTGTGTATTAGTGCGTGCCATGCACACATTGACTAGTGGATGCGTTAGTAAATGCTGCATAAAATATACCCCTTTCAGGTATTAATTGAATAATGCAAGCACTCCTCTTGTCAGCCATCAAGTGGGCCACTTTCTCAGTGGCCTGTGCTGCTCTTCTTGCCTGTGAATTGACTAGATTTATATGTGTTGTTCCAGCCAATGGATGCCATTTGTTCCAAATGTTTGACATAAACATGCAAAGAGCAGAGGCGTGCACTCATAAAATAAGCTTCTAGACAGTTGTTTTACAGCCCAAAGGGACTGATGGGGGGGGAGCTCTCAGCCTATCAAATCATGTGGAGCGCTTGCTGAGCCAACAGTGTGTTAAAGTTCTCTTTCTACCAATGATGTGATGAAAAGGAACAGTTGACACCATAAAGAAAGAAAGGAGGAGAGGGGAGAAAAGGAGCATGGAGGAGAGAGACAGAGTGCTAGGAGGAGGGAAAGTGCAGTTGGAGGAGAGATGTGCAGTGTTCTGCTAAATATGCATACTTATTTTCAATGCCTTTAATGGGACACATCTCATTGGCTGCCTTATGTCTGCTTCCAAACTATAAAAGATATTTAGCTTTGCAACTGCAGGAAATTCCCCATAATAAAGACAATATTGGCATATGGAGGCATTGCTGAATCTGCTTTATGCTTACTAGTGGTGTTAAGACAGCTAGGGTATTAATGCAGCTTGAAAAGAATAAAACTGATTAGATTTATACATATTTGACTTTTAGTTTTGTGCGGAAGTGATAAGAGAATAAGACTAATCAGGATATGCCTTAATCTAAGTGCTTCAGTTTTTGTAGAGGTAGAAATTCCACTCAGATGTTATCTAGATTGTGTGTATGGATTAGACTCAGGTGTGTGTGCATAGATTTGTCTGTGTGTATGTTGTGTACATTGAGGTTCGATTTGCTGATTTAGCCCTTTTCTAATTTTCCACAGGGTAATATTTTGCCTTACCTACTGCCATCTGTATTTATTATCTGCGTGAATATGTTTGTCTAAGGATATCAATAATCATAAACAAAGCCATGACTGTTTCACCTTTCCCTCTGTGTACCTCTCACAATATCTCCGGCTGTCTCTCATACAAGGCTGCTCTCAGCTTGTACTCTGATTGCAGACAGTTTACATATTTCAACATGTAATTGGTGAAAAGCAAACATTATCAACCCTAGTTTCTTTAAAACTATGTGCACGCATGCAATACATAACCACACACATAAATTCACACACACTGTGCCGTGGCTCATCCTTTGACTGAGTGTGTGCTCTCCTATTACAGACAGTAATTACCGTCAGTCACCCTGTGTGTCCATAACAAGCCAGCATAATGCCCTAATCAGGCCTGGATTAATCCAACCCTCTCTCTAATCACTCTAAAAGTGATTTATATTGTTTTTCCTGTTCGGAACAAATGAAATCTGTAGCCTAAATTAATACTGGCTTTTCATCACTGGGAAGTTAAAAAGCCAGTTACCATCACATTCTTGTCATTAACACTGCGTCTGAGGGAATGCGTACATGCACACACACACAGACACACACGTGCTAACATTCGATTTAAGTTGAAAGGAAGAAATATATAATGTAATATTCCATTAACTTGGCAAACTAATAACATTAGTCTTCTGCTGAGAAAGGCTTTCAGACCACGCAAATGGGGTCATCAGAAGAATAACTAAAGTTTTATTGCTACTATTTTATATTACATATCATGCTTTGATTTAATAATTACAATCTTAAAATGGTTGCTGATGCATTACTTTTACATTAGCCATGAATTGCCAGACCTATCTCCACAGTGCTGTGTCAGCACTAAGGTAAGGGACATGCACCAGATGTCAGGCTTCATCCCAGCAATGTTTGTTCATTGAGCCAGTCAACTTTTACATTGTACAATTGTATCCGCTATTTTTCAAGAACTTTCTTGAGATTTAAATCAAGTGCACAGATTGGCCAGCCTCCTGTATGTCAGCACATGAATATTTTTTGCCCTGTAATGGACATAAAATCGTTTTTTTTATTTTTATCCATCTACCAATTATTCTGATAAAAAATGCTCTATATCATGCTGTACAAGTCATTTGTCAAATTGTATCAGCCACAATCTTGCAATTTCTTGGTCCGGAGCTCTCATTTAAGAAAGCATGCCTCCTATTTTGGTCTATGCCTCCTACTTTGTTCATTTCCATTGTTAACAAATCAATTCCAACCCTGACTCACTTCCCATTGTTTTTCATTATGAAGACCGAAGGCCGGACACGAATCATAACAGAACCCTGACATTTCCTGCTCACTACTCAGTTTGTGCTCGGAATCCAAACCAACTCACAAGACGCACATTTAACAAATGCAAATTGTGTGCCAATCTGGTCGAGCTATCTGGGGCTCCCGGTTCCATATTCATTTCCTCCACCCCACTGTTCACAAACTCTAAAAACAATCCTGGGGTTAACCTGAGAGGGATAGACTCTCTTTTCTTATCCTTTATCTCTTTCTCTTCCACATGGTCTCTCACCTTTGCCCCTCTCTCCTTCCTCCCCCCTCCCCCTCAGTCCCCTCTCCCCTGTTCTCTTCATGCTGTGTAATTCTCATCTTACACACTCTGTTGCTCTGGACTATGAATAATGCATGGTGTGTGAGAAATCCTCAATCTCATGCTTGGCTCCCAGTGAGCATTACAGAGCTTGCATCTCTATTATGGAGATGAATAGGAGAGAGGGGAATATCGCATACTGTAAGATACGCTCTAACCTCATTGTTTGTTTTTCAGCATTAAAGCCCAAATCTGGGATTTCTTTAAGTACATATAAATAATATATATACAAGTGAAGGCTTTGCTGATTAAAAATATTGTCAAAACCTTTATAATCCAACAGATTGTTAACATTTTCCTCTAGTGTCACAACATCAATAGAAATGAACCCATTTACAGCTTCAGAATAGATTTAAAATGCATGCACTTGCCAGCCCTTGAAAAATAATATATTTTCAGTTAATTTTTTTTTTTTTATAGAGAATTACTTTAAATTCAATTAAATGATGCTATAAAACGTAGTTCCATAACATTATTGCTGTGGTGTGTGTCAATTCTATAGGGTTTTCATTTTTACCTTCTCTGTGATTTGATTTTATGGAAATGATAAGATGGCAACTACAGGGACAGAATACATTTATAAATACAGGAGTCTAGTTGGGTGCTTGTGTACATGAATCTCTGTCTGTTCACGGTACCAACTTTGGAAATGAATTTCTGGCTGAAATACTGCAAATTCCAAGCAGAATCAATTTGCTGCTCACAGTGGGAAAATAACAGACATTGTAGAAAGTGTGAACCATCTCAAAGTGACAGCTGCAATAGTTTTAAAGTGGACATTTTATGCTTTTCCATATTTTCATATAATATCGTCATATCGCCAGTCTTATATTGTCTGATTTTCATGTTAATATTTAACATGAAAATCAGACAGTATAAAAAAAATGAATTATGAGGTAAACATATGTTAGAGAAATCCCTGTGAGCTAAAGCGTTCAGTTTACAACTGCTGAATGCTCCAGTTTTCTCTACTCTTGCCTAGGTGTCACATAATAACACTTAGCTGGCCTTCTATGGGACATGGGATTGGTCATCTGCTCCTGGCAGGAACTACTGGACTTTTGTTTTTTAAGATGCTGTGGTGTTAACATTGTTCATGTAGCTACATGCTAACGCCAGATAGCTGTAATCTTAGCGGCCAATGTTGGTAATTTCTCCCCAATTTCAGGTGATATTACCGCTGGGACATGTCCGGTTAGGTAGAATTTTGTTTACAAGCCTTCATTTGTGATTTTACACGGTCCTGCTATATATTTGCTATATACTTTGCAGTAGCTCCAGCTGTAACTTTTAAAATAAAATTGGAGCGGAGATTCCAAGAAACATGCTGGCCAATCAGAACAGTTTTTTTTTTTGGGAGTGAAAGGTCCCATGGCATGTAAATTTCACTTTAGGAGGTTTTTTAACATTAATATGAGTTCCCCCAGTCTGCCTATGGTCCCACAGTGGCTAGAAATGGTGGTAGGTG
>NC_045737.1:21570820-21571001 GCF_008692095.1 Etheostoma spectabile | reverse complement strand
CGAGCCCTGGGTATCCTGCTCTGCCTTTGAAGAAAAGAAAGCTCAGATGGCCAATCTGGAATCTTGCTCCTTATGAGGTCATAACGGGCAAGGTTATCTTCCCTTTCTCTGCTTTGCCCAACCAGAGAATTTGGCCTGCCCAAGAGAGAGAGAGAGAGAGAGAGAGACATCATGGCTTTCA
>NC_045737.1:21551939-21570810 GCF_008692095.1 Etheostoma spectabile | reverse complement strand
GAGCAAAGTGGCAGTTGGTTAAGGCCACACCCTCAGCCTCCACCTTGTAAACCTTTTGAACAATAAAGCATGTAAAGGTGTTCTAGTACAAACACAAAATACAAGTATGGACCTAATAAATGTTATTTAATACTTCCCCTTAAAGCTTTTTTGAAAATCTTTCCCACTCTGTTGCCAACCTCTGCTTATTGATTGACATCACTAGCCACTCAAAGTAACACAATTGTTGTTTTGCTGCTTCTGAGTGAGAGTCATGCATGCCTTATATGTGTGTATGTGTTACTGTACTGTGTGAGCCATACTTTGACATGCACCAATGTTTTATGGAGTGTGTACATGCAATAAAAGCACTGACGAGTTAAAGTGCTTTTCTACCATGCTTAAAGCCATGTGTCAGCACTAGACCACTAAATCCACACAATTCCCTTGAACAGTTTCCTTTCCTCTCATAGTCTATCATTCCTCTGTTTCAGGTGGCTGGCCACTGTCGCTGACAGGGCCGAGTCCTTGAGGAGATCATGTATCTGTGGAAAGTCCAGGACAAACACTGATGTTGGAGCTTTCAAACCAATGTCTCCGCTATTGCCTCTTTCCTTCTGTCTCGGTTGTGTTTCATTCAATGTCCCTATGACAGAGCTCCATGGCTTGGCACATTTTTTTGCATCGTTGGAGTGCCTTGAAGTATCATATGCAGTGTCGGGAATCATTAATATTATTCATTCTGTAATCACAAGAGTAGTTATCCTTTCTGATGCTCTGGAATATGTTTCTTTCACCAATCTTTTTATTTTCTATCTTGATGATCTGCATCACCCAGTATCTTGCATCATTTGTAATATAATACAGGCATAGAGAATATTATGGATAAAAACCTCCCCATTATTCCATGGTGCTGAAATCTTAGAGAAATATGCCTCCCATTTTGGTAGACATGGCTTATTCTTTCTGTCTTTTTCGTGCCCATTTTGGATGACGCCCAGATGAATCTCACTAACGACCTGGGCCCTGTGCTGCAGCACTGCTATGAAATTAATATTTAAGGAATGGAGAAATAGGGGCAAATAGATGAGAATAGGAACCCTATATTCACTCTTGGGTACTACGTGCTCAGGCAGAGGCACACACACATACATGCACTCCTATATACTACACATAGAGCCTGACAGGCAGGCTATTATCCCCCAGCCCGGGCTGCCGTAATTGGCTATCGCTTTTTACAAATGTGGCTCCGTCTGACTCGCATATCAGCTCCCATCTCATCAACCGTGTAGGGGTCACCATGTCCGTGCTTGTGTGTGGTGGTGTATGTGTCTGTATATGTGCATGTATATATGTAGGGGTCACTAGTGTGCCCATCCCTCTCATGTCTCCATTTCACATGCTCATTTATGTCCATGCTAAACGAGCCAATGGGTGCTAAGTGTGTCAGTGGCTGACTTCTCTTTAGCAGTGCCGGAGTATTTAGCCATTAGTCTGCTAATAGCATCAAGATCATTCCAACACTGGCAAGCTGATGATGAAATATTAGCTTAGCTCAGACCATCATTAGTTAGTCTGGGCATGCCGTGGAGGTCAGGTTTATCTTATTTCTCACACACAGAAATCAAACCAAGTTATTAACTTAATGTGCAGATTCATTTCTTAATGCTGTCAGTTTGGGAAAAAGAATATTTTTTTGACAAAGACTACTGCATCTTAAATCAACTGCTTTCATTATCAAAGCTTTACTTTGCTCTCCACAGTTCTTTCTTCGTTTATCTGCTTGGATAGTCTTGATGTACTGTTTTGTGGCATTTTTGCCTTATTCTTCAGTTGACACTAAAAAGGGTGGCGATAGAATGACATGCAACAGAGATCCCCCCCAGCCGGAATCAAATCGTAGACATTGCAGTCATGTGGTTAATGCGCCCCACCCTAATGTAGCTATACCAGTGTATTTTGTTTAGTTGTTTATTTTTTAATTTTTATAAATGTATTGTTTTAAACATTGTGTAAACCTATGTTTTACTGTAAAGGTATGGATGTTTTTTAAACTCTGTCTTGATTCAATGTATGCAATTCAACTTCTTTGTTCACCTGTAAAATTAGGCTTCATTCTAAATGTCAGAATACAAATAAAAAGACAAGCATCATATGATCTGTCACATATAGTAAGATCACAGCATAATATAGTCAAATATACTAACATCAGTGCAAATGAGCTGTATCAATAAATTACCATATATACTGTGTGTGTTTGTGTGTGTGTGTGTGTGTGTGTGTGTGTGTATATATATATATATATATATATATAAATATAAAATTAACAACCTAACTTTAGCATTTAAAGATCTCAATAAGTAATTCTCTTCATATAATAAAACCAAGAGCTGAAAACACTGCAGTTTAAAACTCACTGATTATAAATAGCAATCAATACTATACCATAGTATGTAACCTGCATGCTGTCCTGGATCTTCTACACCTTTGCTGTGCCCTGTCAAGCTGATGTGTAGTGGACATAGCAGAGACTATCTTTCTATAAGCAATCACAAGTGTGATGTTGGTAATATGTTTACCCCTTGTATGTGGCACACAGAGAGAGTGTAAAGATGAGTGCATCAAAACCCTCTGAAAACTTCGTAGGGTGTTACAGCTTTCACACTGACGTAATTGCACAATGTGAAATGTTATGTGACTTATGAAGGACACAATGAAATTAACTGATTTATGAATGGACCGCCTCTCATTTGTGTCTACAGGTGTGTGGTTTTACTTTAAGAAGCGTCACTGAAGTCATGGCATAATTACTTTCCCACTAGGCGGGGCTCTGGAGCTGAAATTGCATCATGCATAATGGGGTTGATTTAAACCTAGATTCGAGAAGGCAACTGCTTGCCTATCATACTCTTGCTCCTTGTTAATCCTTAACCAATGAATTAACCCTCATTACCAGTGTTTGAATATAGATGAGCCCTCTCTCTCCCGCTCTTGCTCTGAGTCTTCTCCCCTCTATCCCGTTCTCATCCTCAATCTAGCTTTTCTGAGATGGAGGACGTCTAGGGTCAGTGATTCTGTCCTGTGTCGCCCCTGATAGTTCCTCCTGCATTCAGATTATTCTGACCTTAGATCAGCCCCATCAGCTGACCACTAAAGCACTTTAAACCACAACCAACAAACCAACAACCAGCTGCTCCCCACAGAGATTGCCTCATGTCTCTCAGCTTGTTTGTTTATCTGTCTCTGTCTCGTATGAACAGAGGGAACAGTGCTACTAAAAAGGAAACCATGAGCAAATGCTCTTTGGCAACGCTTCAATTTCAAATGACAAAGTAGAGACAGAGGGCTGAGCACTGGTGTGAGATGAGCTTTATCCTCAGGTGTCTTTTAAACCCGGCCTCCTCTATTCTGTAAATAACATACCTCAGCTCCACTTTGAACATGAGAATTAAGGGCTCTTGGCCAAGATTTGGGTAGCGGAAGGTATGTATGTGATTGTGTGAGACGGTTTTTATAAAGCACATGACTCAAGAATTTTCTCCTGCTGTGAATGCATGGGTTTGATTTTCTTATAGCTCAAAATCCAATATATTTGGGAACAGTATCTATTGGATCACAGTTTTATTGCCCCTGGTGTAGTGGAGGTATTTCCTCATGATTGTATTTGATTGACATCTGGCACCTAGTTACCTTTCGCTGCAACCAATCTTTCAGACCACTGACAAGAAGCTAAACACTAATAATATGATGTTGAGATCATTTGTTTCACACATTTACAGAAGATGAAAATTAATTTGTGAATGGTATTTTCCACTCAAATACACAATTCCAACGTTTCCTAGTCTTTTTGGTTGTACATCCTGTGAATGGTGGCATGCCTGTGCTTCTGTATCCAGATGAACGTCCGGTCTTATTGTGTGTGACCTCCGTCTCTCTGGCTGTTTGCTGTCTCGGATAACATTTTGGCATTCCAGTCTCCTCTCTCAGACACTGCGATGCCTCGGACCCAGGGTGGATGGGGGGCCCAATGATAAGGCTTCACTCACAATTAGCAGGCAGGAGCAGGGAGGCGAGAGGGGGAAATTGAACTGTCAGAGAGAGAAGAGAAGAGAGGAGGAGTGGAGGAGAGAGGAGGGTGGGATGGGGGGGTGTGACCCCATCCTGCAAAATGGAGCCCGTCATAATTTGTTCATTTGGTGCCCATCAGGCTCTACCTTCCCTCTCTAACACTGCTCTGCTGACCTCCCTCCCTCTCTTTCACCCTCTCCCGTCCCTCCTCTCTCTTCCATCTCTCATCCTCCATTTCACCTTCCCGCTTACAGTACCTTCACTCATCTCAGCATCCCTTCCTTAGTTCATACTGTGTTCAGTGACAGTACATGCGATATGATTGTGCTCTCCCCTTTTGCCACACTCACGCTGCAGCTATTAACAACAGTATTGTTATTTAATGCATCAATTGGTGATTTAAAAAAATTACCCAGAGGCTTCAAGGAGAAAAGGAGACAAGACCAAGGCCTGTGCCGGACCTGCCTCTCCGGAGTATGTGATGGATGGTAATATTAATATTAAATAAGCACAGAGGCTTTTAGCAAATCTATATTTAAATGTCAAATGCTGATGGGCCCTAATGAGATAATACTGCTGAGAGCAATTAGCCTGCTGGACACAGAATACTATTCACACCAACACTTGTACACACATACAGAAGTATACAAACATATACATACTGTACATTGCAGAGTGGAGAAAGTAACTGCCACCTAAAGGAGAAAAAAGAGTTTTTAACAGTTTAGTTATTCAAGGGGCAATCAGATCTGAAAATGTTCCAATAAGCAACACAAAACACTACATACCAGCATTTAAACAGGTGAGGCCACATTATTTTTATGCCTACTCATACCTGTTACATGCTGTTGTCACAGGCTGTGGTGATTTCTCTCTCCACCACCACAGAAACTAGAACAAACCAGCTTCTTATTTATCGTTCTTCTTCATACATGATACAGTTAGTGTCTGTGACCACCTTTGCACTGTTTTTCCTTGGTGTAGAAATCCCTTTTTGAAAATGGAAAAATAAAAACATTTTCCTCACATATTGGATTGCTTCTTTCTGGCTCTGGAATGAATGCCCTAAATCACACCAAATTAATCCCAAAGACATGACAGAAAACAGTTGCAGTGTAACATATTTATGATGGTTATAATGGATAGATAGATAGATAGATAGATATTTATTGATCCCCAAAAAATTGGAAATTATGGTGTTACATCAGCAAACATACATCAGTCACACAGCACAGAATATAAATATAAATGAAATACTAGGATACAAGGTACATACAAACAATATACATCTTAGTAGCGTTGATCCAAGAAGGAATAAAGATGTTAATGTTCAGTTATTAAACGTTATTGTTGTAATTTAACAGGGTATTAAAAAAATATATTTTCAATTTATTAACCGTACATTATTTAATTAATTTATACAGTATATATTTTTATTAACATAATAGCATTGCGATATTAAATCATTTTCTTTGTTGGAGGTACAGCATCCTTCACTGTGCTTCAGCTGCATGCCAAAATATCAGTCACAATTGATTCTGTGTAATTTACAGCCATGTCTCTGGAATAAATTACTTTGTATGCCATACACACTCAGGTTTTTTGTTAAAACGTTTCCTCTAAATTTAATTGCTTAGATATTATTTATGTTGTCCGACTTTAAATGGTTAATTTTCATTGGTCCGGTATCTCATGAATGGGAATCAGGCTTTCAATAAAGAGGTTTTGCTCCGAAGTTGCTCCTTATTTTAGAAAATTTAAAAAAAAAACTACACTTAGTGTAAGTGTAGTTTCAGCAGTTATGAGTTTGGCTACAGGCTGAACTGTGCAGTCACATAAGAAGGTATAGATTTTTACCTTTTTAAATCTCACACTGTCTCTCACTTTCACAGTACACTGTGTGAATTGTTATGTCAGCAAAAGATTGTGTGTGTGTGTATGTGTGTGTGTGTGTGTGTGTGAGTGTGTGACAGAGAGGATACAGGTGTTGTTAGCAAGCTCTGAAGGTGACTGCTGGTCTCATCCATCAAACAGGCTTTCCTCAGGCTGATCCCTAATGGATCCCCTCAATCAGAGCCGCTCACTGTCATTCGCAGTGAAACAAAATGAGAAATCAGGCAACTGGTCGCGCAGCCAAGGTTGGGAGTCATATAAAGGGGACAAAGTGATAAAGACCAGCTCGTGTCCAGCCTGTTGATTAGTATTGAGTGATCCCGGCCTTTCAGCCAGTCATGGCAAAAGCAGGACATCAATCTGGACAAAATACTACTTCAACAACTAATTCAGCTGTACATTCACTATATCCAAACCTGCAAGCTTATCTTTGGTGTAAGGTGATGTATTGGCTATGCATAGTGGCCACTATGAGTCTGTGCCTTTTTTAATTGCATTTACTGTCTCAAATTAACTATTTTTCATAAATGAATATAATTTCATAACAGGCTATGGACTGAGTGTCCCAGATGTTTTGATTTCATTCTGTGCAATTTATAACAGTAATGCAAATGGAAATAGTAAATGGGCTAAGCCCTCTCTGTTCTTTATAAAATAGTCCTGGGCTAATGTAGTTATCAAGTGTCAACACACTTCACTTTACCATAGGCCATTAAAATCTTTGAAGGGAGGACAGATTCAAACAGAGAATTCACTTTATTCTTCTGTGTCCAGGCCTTCTTACTATGTAAAATGCTGGTTCTGTGTTGCCTTCACAGTGATTTGATTTGAGAAGCTAATATACTGAAAGCCTGTTCTTGCTATTTGTCTTCAGGTACTCATTCTCTCAGCTTTAAAAGCCCAAAGCCTTTATTATTAGAAAAAGGCCTCTATTTGGTTTAGGGTCTTACAATATTGGGTACCACATTTTCTTCTGTGAACACAGAATGAAAAGGGCTTGAGTGCCGTCAGTGCCTAAAATAGATTCATTATACAGTATGTTTTGCTTCTAAATAGACGGGAAAGACACAAGGTTATTCATAGAGGTACAGTAAAGTAATCACACTAAAAGCTCTCTGTCTAGCTACAGGTTGTGCATCAAAGTTGAGCCCATCACTTCCTGTATGAGTTGTAATATTACATCCTGTACAATACGGATGCAAACGGATGCCAACTGTTTCAAGGCTGGATAATCAACTAGGCAAAGCCAGCAACTGCTCCAAACGCCCAGGTTCACTGTGTCATTGGGTTTGTATAGTAAATCACAACTGTTTATGCACATCTACAGCATAGTATCAACAGAAATGCTAAAGTCTTCATACAGTAAGTCTTGCATCATCACCTCATTCTGAGGCTAGGTAATCACTTTTGTGGGGCAATGTCTTCACGTTGAGCATATACTTAAATTAAAAACGTGGTGTATATTTGAATCACCAAAACTAATGGACACACAAGTAGGTAGTACTGGTTCTTTACTGGGTCTCTATGTGAAATATCAATTGGGTAGTGTGTTGTGAAAATGCTGAAATGGGCTTATAAAATACCTATAATTTGTAAGTTTTCAACTGTAGAATGTAAAGTCACACTATGTTGCTAAAACCCCCAAATTGATTTTGTTCTGCTCTTGTAAATTAAACACACTGATAGTGTTAGTAAGTCATATCCATTACATTCATTCATTCTTTGTCCTTGTTGCAGGCTCGCTTGTTGACGTATGTGGTGATATTAATATCGGTGGCCATATTGATTTGGAGGCCTGCACGCAGTCATACATACAACAGCTGTCCGGTGGTGGGCTTACCAATCACCATAAGTCAGTGTCTAGCTGGGAACACCAGGGGTGGTGTGAGCACCCTTCTGAAATAAATCAAAGAGATAAGTCTCTACTACTTAACGAGTTTGTACAGTTCTCATATTATTTATACAATGTCATATTGTTTGGCTGCAGTGTGACATAGCATCATGGCGATCGGATTTGGTCCAAAGTATCTTACTGTTACAATCTATGCAGCATTGGTTCTAGAGCTGAGATCGTGCTCTAAATTCTGATATACAAACATGTTGAAGATCTCTCCACCAGCAATGACATAGACTGGATTTATTAAGACACCATCTGTCTTGTACATCTGTTTGAAGTCTTACTGCTTGCTGTCTGCCTCCTTTGTTGTACCCTACATGTTCCCTTCTCTCTCTGAGGCTAATGAAGGCTCCTTGGTTACAGTCCATGATTATCATACAGATAGGATCATATCCCATTGATTTTATGCAGATGATCACCTTTCTGTGTACGCAGGGCTGATGGTGGTAGTAATTTACAGAAGAAAATCAATTACCCTTCTCGTCTGCAGAAGTAATTGTTTATTATTTTCCTATTAGACAAACTGTGTTGATCAGTGTTATGGAAAGATTGCCCATGAATACTATCAACATAAACAGATTTGCCTTTGACATTAGTACTGGTTTTTCTTTTAATGACCTGTACAATGTCAAACCAATGCCACAGGCTGAGGTTTGTAACTGTGTGTGTGTGTGTGTGTTTGTGTGTGTGTGTGTGTTTGTGTGTGTGGGGAAAAAAGTCTCAATATTTTAACTTTTTGCAAATCCACTGTAGATTTTGAATTTACCTGCAGGTCCATGGATATGTACTCTGTGGAGGTTTGGCAAGATCAAACGATTACATCCACGATACTAAGCACAGGATCCTGCAACGACACTGTTGTTGTTTCACAAATGTGCTGCTGATTTGAATAGTCAGTGGTTCCCCTGGCCCCGTCCGCAGCCTCTTTGCCTGTATCAGCGTGGATTGATCTAGACACAAACTAATCAGTATTACTCACTGAAGTAATTGGCCAGGCCCAGATCACAGAGTAGCAACCGATCGATTGATCCGGGGGATCGATACTCTGATCAGAAGAGATGGGAGCAGAAAGAAAGGGTTGCAGAGGAAGGAGGAGGGATGTTTTGTAATGTGGCAGATTAATCTGGCTGAACAGCACAGTTTCTGGGTGTGTTCTAGTCCACCTATCACATTCACTGTGCTGCCCATTTTAACTTTGCTACTGAACTAATTTCTCAGGTGCCGTGCTTGACTGCCTGCCAAAAATCTGGATTCAGAAGGGGCTTACAGTCATTACAAATTCTCACACACTTCTTGTCCCCGTCTCATTAGGCAAACGCCTGTGCACAGTAACACCTTCAACAAGTTACCAATCGACCAAAGATTGAACACTGGTACACCAAAACAAATTTCATAGCTTTGGACAATTTAAAAAACCAACAGGAGATTCCCTGATATTCAAAACATATGAGTAGAGTAACCAGGAGCATGTAAATTACAGGAAAAAACAGGCAGACACGCATGGTATTTATTAGCTGTAGTTTTCTGTCCCCTCTACCTGCTCCTGGTTTGAAGTGAAACCAAAAGTTTGAAACTACAACAATAACTGGCTTTTTAGAGTTACTCCACTCCTTAAGTCAATCTATAGACGATTGTTGGGGGTTACTAAAGGGGGCTCATAGAATATTCCATTTTAAGATATAAAACACAATTGATTTATTTTGATGTAGTGCTGATTAGTCGTTTAATGGAGAAAAGGAATTTACAACAATCTTTATTTCCTCAAAATTCTCATCCTGTTTCTCCATATTGTAATTCTAGTATGACTCTGTACATAAGATACCTCTTGCATGTTTGTCGTTCCTGACAGAGGGATTTCTTCTCTGTTGCTCCAATTGCCTTGACTCTAATCAAATTTGTATTAACAATTGAATTGATGATTTGAGTCATTTACCATGCATTTGCAGCTTCCAGTTTCTCAAATGTGAGTGATTTTCCTACTTTAAAATAATTGTGAACTGTTTGTTAATGAAAACAAAATATTTGAAATTTCTCTGTGACTTAAAAATAAACTTTATTATTGGTCACCACTATCGTAGAGTACTCTATGTAGTGAAATTCAATCTCTGCATTTAACCTATCCTAATCATTAGGAGCAGTGGACTGCCACATACAGCGTCCGGGGAGCAACTTGGTGGTCTGTGTTTTGCTCAAGGACACTTTGACATGTGGCTGGAGGAGCCTGGGATTGAACCAAAGTCTTGTGGTTGAGGGCAGTCCCGCTCTACCTCTGAGTCACAGCCAACCCCAATTAATGATTATGTGGCATTTTTCCCTATTCTTTAACATTCAATGAACAAATGATTTTCAAAAAAATCAAGTGATTAATTTGAGAATGAAAGTAATAATTAGTTACAGCCTTATTTTGAAACTAAGACCTCCAGCTATGAAAACACTAGTGAAAAGAAAAATGGAACATACCTGTGATTGGGCTCTAGGGGAAATGCATTACAGTTGATCTGTTTTACTAGCAGAAAAAGTTATTTAAATTCATAAATAAAAGCAAAGCTCTATAACATTATAGAAATCACAACTGGAAATAGTAACCTGGAATTGTCATTCCAGCTGATGTGGACTGTGACAGAATTGTAAACAAATTCCCAAAGCACCTGTAATGAACTACAGAAACAATACATCTAAACATGCAAACAAAATGCAGAAAATTCTGACATCTGTAATCAAACCCGCCTCTTTCACTGCTAAGAGGTGACAGTGCTGACGCCTGAGCTGCTGTGCCCGATCCCGCAGATTACACAAAACACTGGGATCACTTTCCTTTCATTCGGCCGCAGCCGTGGCATTCTCCTGCTCATCCTATTTCATGGAAAGAGCAGGTGGTCCTAATTTTTCATGCGTTCAATGTGTTTGCGGCCCTTTTCCCCCCACTCCAGCCCCTGTGTATTCCACATCCCACTAAAGCCCATTTCTCTTTCATCCACTCTGGTTGTCTGTTTTTAGGAGGTTCCTGCTTGGCCAGACAGAACACTGAGCACAGTTTCGGAGCGCTGGCCCTCCTCAACATTCTCATCTCAGCATCTCCCCCAACGCTGCTCCTGTCTCGCTTTCTTTCTCCTCTCCTCCATCTCCCTCTGCTGCCCTTCTCCCCCCTTTGGTTTCCTCTCTTCTCTTTTACCTTCCATCTCTCTTTCTTTCTCTCTGTGGTTGTTGATTGGGTGTCTGAGTGCTTGTGGCAGCTGTGTGTTGTGTGTAATAGAGCAGAGAGGCTAGTCTGAATACAGCGATGGGAGAATTTGTTTATGTGAGAGATGCATAGATGGAGACAGGTCTCCAGACGCTGCGGGCTCTCTCTTGCTGTCATCCTGCATTCAGGCCCTGACAGGAGATCTGAGATGGCCAAATATGCCAGACGCTCGTCCCAAATCCCAAAGCTGCACCCTCCAATCCAACCGATGTGTGTTTGTGTTTATTCAGATTTGACAGAGTCATTCTGTGTGTGAATGCATGTGTGCGTGCGTGCATGTGACTCCAGGATAGCATGCTTGATCAGATTCCCCTGCCACAGGCTTGGACCAGGGTCCATTACCACTGAGCGATAGAGGGGAGAAACTCTACCAGCTATTCTCTTTTTATCCCATCCCAGTGATCTCTTTCTCTGTCTCTGATATGTTAAGTCTGTTCAGTGGGGCAAGACTTCAGCTTCCATCGCTTCTCTGAGATGTGTGTCCACCTCCAACAGCTCATTTAGCATTTTCATTCCCCTCTGCTTGGTGCACTTGTAGTTGCATTTGTATCTGAATGTTTGCAGCAGTTTGTCCACGTTAGCCTTGTCACTTCAACCTCGCATCTTCAGGGACTCTTTGCTTTGTCTTTGTGTCACTGTGATGTACAACAATGTGTTATTTAAATCAAGTGTTTCAATTGAATAAACTTTGCTTTTCGGTTTATACAGAGGTTTCCTTGACTCTTCTCATGGCTAGTGTCTTGCTTGGTGCTGTACTGAGCGAGGCACTCCTTTTTCCTAAATGAAAACAAACTAATGTATTGGAATAATATGCTTCGAGGAGAATACACTAAAACACAATTAAGACTGAATCTGGAGTGGATGGTTGGCTCTACAGCTGTTGTTCCTATTAGAATACATGCTTCCATCAAGGCAGCTTGACTAAAACGCGAAGGCTACATTCTGAGAGCAACCACAGTCGGCATTTTGTGGCCTTTTAACTGCCTTTAGCAATCACATTTGATGCTCCTTAATTATCCTTTAACACTTTCCCCCCTTCCGCCTTGCTGCCTTCTTTCTGCTCAGCCGCAGAGACGGTGCGTTTGCTTACCGCTCTGCCTAAGTGTTTGCCTGCATGTAAATTAATCTTGATTCACTTTGCCCTGCCCTGCTGAGTGCTACAAAGTACCCTATAGCAATGAAACAGCACAAGTGAAAAAAGCCAAATTGCTGCACTTGATAGGCTGTTGCTCCTGTGTGTTATGCTATTACATTAGGGCAACATAATGAATGTTTTCTTGTGAAAAGTAGTGTGTTGTAGGTTTTTAATTCATCCTGAATAGGGAATGTTTGTGCATCTCCTTCTCACTGTGTGTCCGCATGTGTTTCTCTAGAAGAAGCTTTAATGAAGGAGGCCTTGCTGGATAACCCCCCCCCCCCCCAAAAAAAAAAAAAAAAGAAAAAAAAACCTAAAAAAATGTCAACATCCATCATTCCATTTACAGGAGCTTGGCAAAATTAGCTGCCTTTGTGCCATAGTCACACTAATTGGCGGAGGAAGAAAAACAGGCTTTTGACACAAACACAGGCAACCCATTCACTTACTGCAGCACTTGTCTCTCTAAGGATGTTAATGCAAGAGAGGTTTAGGTTTTAATTCAACAGAACAGAATTTGTTCTGACATGAGTGCTTCGTTTTCTACCTTGAATGCTCTTCACAAATCTCCCTGCCGTCTTTATTGCTTTTAAACCACAGTTTTATGTTCTTTCTTTACTGATGGATGTTCACTCAGTACTTACTAGCTTGTCTGGTGAGATTACGTCCCTTAAGAAGTCAGTCTTTGTTCTGCCATCGTGGAAAAAGTATTTTTTATTTGCTGTGTTTGATCTCACCATATTAGTCAAAATATTCTACTGCATATGAAATAACCTTGACTATTTACAAAGCAAGGACGCTCACTGTGGGTATGTTCTTCTCTCTCTGTGTGTGTGTGTGTGTTGTGTGTGTGTGTGTGTGTGTGTGTGTGTGTGTGTGTGTGTGTGTGTGTGTAAATCAATGACAGTGAATGGGAGGAACCCCTCCACAAACCCTCATCTTTCATCTTGAATAACCGATATCATAAACAGACGCTACTCATCAATCTCACCTGTGTTCCCAATACAAAGATGGGAGGCAGGCCTATTTCCCTCTGTTTCTGCAGACCTGATGACATTTACTAATCAGCTGTGTGTGTGTGTGTGCGTGTGTGTGCGTGCGTGTGTGCGTGCGTGTGTGTGTGTGTGTGTTTTCTGCGTACATGTGCCTTATGTTTGTGCTTGGCAATATTTGTGCAAACTTGATGCTGTCTGTTTGTATTTCAGTAATATTGTAGATCAATTTGGTTTGATTGGACGCTTTGGTTTTCAGTGATCTTTACCTTTTTTCAGTTGTTGGCAACCCTGCAGCTCCATTACCATCCACAGAGGGGCAGTGCAGCAGTTTGCAGCCACTGTGGACCTGGGAGAGAAAATGACATAAAAGTGGGGATAAATCAGGAAAACCGGCACACATGAAGAAGAGGTAAAGATTGAATTATGTTTAATGATGTCATTACGAGAGGAGTGTGCTTTATTATAACAAATGATAAAAGTGTGTTTTAATGAGTAGTCATAAAGACTCAGTGGACAATCTTATTCAATAGGCCTCAGAATTGGCTTGCAAGCGTCCTCAGAGTTGAAAAAGAACAAAGTGACTTTGGGACAATTATTGCAGGCCTGTTTATTACTCACCAATTCCATGCCAAAGTGTGTGTGTGGGGCACAAGGTCATGGTAAACATTGTACATCACTACCTTCAGACAAGTGATAATCCCTGGATAAATAATAAATGGAGTATATAAATCTAATAGCATACACAACATTTAGCCTAGACTAAACTTATTACCAAACTAAGACCCTGTGTGTGTGTGTGTGTGTGTGTGGCTATAATGTGAGCCTGTTTATTAACATATTTCTCCTCACCCAAAACATGCCTTCCAAACTTCCATCTTTAATATTATTATCTTGCATGATACATTACGCACTAATTTTTCACCAAAAAAAGGAAGAAAAGTGATTGTGATTAAAAGGCTCTCTGTAATGAAACATTTCAAGTTTAAACATTGCTCAATGAAGTGTTCTCCAGCCAACTGTTTCTTTCTGAACTAAAACCAAACAAGTTCCCAGCTACTTCAAAACAAACGATTAGTTGGTAACAATTAAATATCATTATGTCGTAATTAATCTGCACACAATTCATTAAATACTAATTCCATATGAAAATCGGAGAGAGAAGAATGCCATCAATATGCTGCTTTAATTAGCATTTGATTGACAGCTTGCTGAAATAGAGAGTTTTTGTATAGGATGACTTGGTCTGCGTGCCCGTGTGCAAAGTGGATCATCTTAAGTGTGTAAAGATAAACTCCCCTCTGTCTGTTGATGGTAATTAAGTTTGCTCCCTGTGGGGTTGCTGGTATGGGCAGGTTGCGGGGAGTCGGGTGGGGTGCATGATCTCTGCTAATTGTTGTACATGAGAGCCTGTTTTGGCCCTGATGAGCACTGCGGGGTGTCTGCGTGTTTGTGTGCGTTCAAGAGGTGTGAAACTGAATGGAGCCATATGACTACAGGTCACACTCAGAGTGCCGTTGCTAGGATACAGCTTCTGAAGCATCGTGGAGGGGTGGTACCGGGGTACTCCATCTTCAGCCCCCCCACCACTGTGATCCTGCTTCCTCCACTCTGTCCCCCCCACCCACCCCCTCTGCCACTTCTCCCTGGGGTTTGGCTGAATGGCCTGGGCTGACAGGGGCTGAATGGTTCGGGGTGACAGGGGGGTGGTGTCCTATTTGTCCCTAAATGCTTCTCTATAGACCCCTGATAATAGACTGGCTGCCTGTTCCCCTTCCCCACCCACCCCACCAAACCTCCGCCGCCACCTTCACCCACTCTGTCTCTGTCTCCTTGTCTCATTGTCTCCCTCCTCGTCCCCTCTGTCTCGCTTTCCTCCCTATCATGTCTCCTTCTCTTCCTATTGCTTTCTCTGTCTCTCTTTTTCTTTTCTTTTTCTGCTGCTGCATTTCTCCAGGTATAACAGCATTGGTTTAAGTCTTCTGATGTATAAGCATTCTTTGCTGCTTGTTAGATTGTCTGTGTGCTGCGTTTAAGTGTTGGCAGTGTGCATGTAAAAGCAGAAGGTCACTGCTTATTACTCACCTCTCCAGCTCCTCTGCATTGTCCAGCAGCTCCGACTCTGCCAGTGTAACTAGGAGCTGCTTTTGATGATGGTCTTTCATGCTTTGTCGGAAGACAGAGCTGAGGATACCTTTGATGACTGCAGGCCTGTTAGTTAGACTGTGTGATAAATGAGAGTGCCGTCATTAAATAAAAGGCTTTTCCTTGCTTCCTGTGATCAAATAATAAAGCAATGAAACAATTTTGAGCAGAAGCTTTGAAAAACATACCAAGATCAAGCCTCTCTCTGTGTTCACCACACACTCGAAAGGAAGGCACGAAGAGAAGTCACCAACCTGCATCTGGATCATCCTCTGCTTAGTGGATTCACTTCATCACATGTTTGTGTGCTTGCACATTGAAAAAAAAATCTGTTTACTAACTTGAATGTGCATGAGTGCATGCTTGATTTTATATATGTCTGTGTCTATGTGGGAGCATGCACGCCTGTGTTAGGGGTTAGAAGTGAAGATGTTACCCTCTGGTCATTCATCACAAGCGTGACACACTCTCCCCTGCGCTCCGGTACGCAGAGGCAATGTTTTATAAAAGAATAACACGTCAGCGGGCACCCGCCGGCCATCCATTACCACCCCGTACAACCTGCAAAGATGTACAATAGACTCACAGATCTCATGCACTCGCTGCGCACCATACTTGTCGTATTCATATACTACAACACTCATTGCCCTGCTATTTTTTGTTTTAGAGGTAATGTTAGTAACATTTATTGACTATAAAATTCTGCTTTCTTTTGCACTGGGATTGATTTGTCAAGGAAAAGTGCTCTACAAATAAAATTATATTATTATCACTGTGTGGGATTTGTGTTGGAGGTAGAAAGAGGCAGATGATAAACGGAATGGGTAGGTTTAAGACACAATCCAGGAGCAGAGTTGGTGGATGGGAGCTGAGCAGATCTTCAGTCATATTGTATTCATGCAAATATACAATATGCCTCCACATTATGATTACATATTTTTGTATAATATATTATTTAGTTACACTATACAACGTGTGACAAACAGTAATCAAACACGTCACATAAAAAGAGACTGTCTGAAAGGCCAATTTTTGGACCAAATTAGTTGTGTGTTATACAATGGGCATAATTTACAGAAACAACTCCACATTTCAGTAAATTAGCATATTTATCTTCTAGCAGTGTTAGATAAGAAGATTGATACAGCTCTCTGACATGAGAGGGGTATTGTACTCTTATTTAACTGTCCTCCAGAAATTGAATAAGGGCATTTCCCAAAATGTCAAACTTTTACTTAAAGTTTATATAAGTTTATATATATATATATATATATATATATATATATATAGTAAATAAGCATTTTATTTGACAATCGTGTGATGCATACATCTGTTGTAAAAACAATTACTAGCAACAAAACTGGTATAGACCTAGATTTGGTTGTTGTCCTGTGTTGGTTTCTGTATTTAAATACCAATCAAGAGATTTAGGTATGATTGAAGGTTCCAGTCTTCTTTTTCTCTTTTGTTTGCATTTCCAGTGCATTTTGTGCCTTTGGGCACATCAGTATTTTGGATGCGACAGCTTGTGCTGTGTAAGACAGAACAAGTTAAGGACGTTGAGAGTTATAGAGCTCTTAGACCAGTTTACGAGGACTATTATCTCTCAGTTAGTCTCAGTTTTATGTGCATTTTCTCTGGGCTGGTCTGGAACCATCAATTTAATGCTTTCATAAAGCAAGGTTAGATAGCACTGAATCAAACAGAACACTCACTGACACTCTCCTCTGCTTTAGAGCTAAAGTCACGAAGAGGAGACGAAAGAAGACGACGAGGAGAGGCGATGAAAGATGAAGAGACAGTTTTATGATGTCTTTTTAAAGCCAATTTAGAGCAAAAGTTTAGTTTCCAGCTGCAATAACAATTTGAAATGTAGTCACACAGTGAAACCCAAACAAATACTTGCCCCTGTCCGTTTAAGTGTCTGTTGCATGGACACTTTATTGTCTGACATGACTCTGTGTTCATGTATCAAACAGACTTAAATGTTTTGTGAGGCACCCATTTTCATTGTGCTTGCTGCCTGTTTTATAGCAGGCCGTTCCTTTCATGATGTTGCTCTATCACCTGCTTTTTCCTGTCAGAAGAGACTTTGTCGTTCGTCCAAATATGTACGTACTATTCACTTTAAAACAAATAACAAGCAGAGATCAATATGGGTTGAAACGGGAGTGTATTGCTTGTGTGTTTTCAAGCAGGCATTCATTAGGTCCATTTCATCTCACTGTGTGTGTGCGTGTGCGTGTGCGTGTGCGTGTGCGTGTGCGTGTGCGTGTGTGTGTGTGTGTGTGTGTGTGTGTGTAATCCATCTGCTGGATTGTGACACCTTAATTTTGAATGCTGTTGGAGACACAGCAGGCCAAGAGAAAAAATGGATGATGGTAGTGAGGGAAGAGAGAACAAGTAAAGAAAGAAATGCTAAAGTGACCCAAGTAGAGATTAAGTTGTGCGAGTGTCTAAAGGATGCAGTGCCATCACTCTCTCTCACAAGGAAGAGGAGATTTACCACCTCTCAGCAGTACCTTACACCCTGATAGAACGCCAATATGAAAATACCCCCCCCCCCCACACACACACACACACATCAACACAGATGTACCCAGGTGTGTTGACTGTGTGTTTTGTGACAGGCTTCAGGTTCTTTTGTCTGGCTTTGATGAGTATGTCATTAGCAGAGACCACAAGAGACAAGAGGGCCTCATCAGTATTTAAATAGTCTGACATCTCTGCCACCACATTTCTGCAGGGGCTTCCTGCTCTCCATTCCCACTCTTCCACCTTGTCCTATCTGCCCTTATAATCCATCTGTCCTTATTTATGTTCTATCCTTGTTCTTCTTCCACCAGGCCACTCTCGTGCTCTTTCAATGTGAAATGTATTCCCTTTCTTACGTTTTGTCTTGCTGTGTGTTGGAATTTGTCACAGTGTGTTACCTGTTGTGCCTGACTACCTGGTTTAAAGTATTAGATTATCATTACTTTGGCTCTGGGTGAGTTTTTTTCTCTAGTGAAATTCAGCATGGAAACAGGCCAAAGGCTAAATCTTAGTTAAAGTTATCCAGAATCCTTCTGACAATTGTCTATGGAAATAATATTCGCTATAATTTTGTACACTTGGAGGCAGCTCTTGTTTCTAGCAGGTGAACACAACTAACAGTAGTCTTGCTCATGCATAAGCTTATCATCTCAGCCGTGAGTCACTTGTGCAAAGAAATACTTAAATCTACAGAGAACAGAGAATGAAAAAAACACAAGTCAGGACGGGCTTAATTGCGACTCTGATTTGAATAAGAAAGCACCTAACAAAAGGGCCTTTGGAGGCAGAGAGGTAAAAGGTTTTACCTTTAACAAGCACTGTGCTAGAACAACTCTGAACCTGAAGAGGTACGCTCTGAAAGGCATGTATAAAGCTCTTTGTAAGTGTCTGTTTATGAGTGGTTGTATGTGTTAGCAGTTGTACATGTGTTTATATGTTTTTATTTGTGCATGCCCCACACACACACACACACACACACACACACA
>NC_045737.1:21549078-21551929 GCF_008692095.1 Etheostoma spectabile | reverse complement strand
CACACACACACACACACACACACACACATGAACAGGGATGATTTATTCCAAGCACAGGGCAGGTAAATTGAAGCAGGCCTTACAGGTTGGTTTTCAGCTCCAGGTCTAATGAGAGCAGCGTTTCCCGTCTCTCCCAACAATGCGCTCCTGTCTCTTAAGAGCCCTTCCACCCGCCTGCAGCCTAGCCACTCTACATTAGATCTGTGGCCTGCAGAAGCCACTACAGTGAAAGGCCTCAGGCTCTGAAATGGCTGTTTGATTCTCTCCCTGCTTTGCCTCTAAATGAATGATTTATTGGCTGTCAATGAGGAGGCCAAGCGTAATTGACAAAAGCAGCACTGCAGAGCCCCATTCAAGGGGATGTTGTTGTGGATGTTCTCTTTGAGGATCTCCCTGCCTCTGTCTGAAACTGTAATGAAGAGTAAACATCCTTGCTAGTACCAGACCACAGATAGTTGGGCGGCATTAGGAACCGTACAACTTCAAGTTGAATGTTGACACCTTGTACCTTAAGCTACTAATACAATTTTCTTAAATCTAATTCACAGTTTTTGAGAGAGAAATTGTTGAGGGAAATAATACACATTTTCATGATATTGGGGTAGTGTTGCTTTTTAAATTGGCACCAGAAATGTAAATTAAAACTATGAAAAAGGTGGATTTACTGACCCACAGATGCAGGATGGTGTAGGCTTGAACCAATTTCTTCTGCTAGCACAAGACTTCAATCAATTTACAATGCTGAGTAACCTACCACACTCGCACTGTAACTGGAGTGGACGCAGGCGGCAATGGAGATGTGTTATTTAAAATCCCCACTGCTTTTGTTCCTGTAAAAGGGAACATTAACACCCGCTCGTCCTTTGGCCTCTGCTTGTCATCCAAACGGCTAATTTCTCCAGATCCCTCTAATCCCCCAGGAGGGACAGCAGGGCTCCGGGCCAGCAGGGACGAGGGCCTCATAGGCCAGTCGCAACAATGGAGAGTCGATGGGTGCTTTTAGAACTGACGTTCTAAAACGTGCCTTTGTTTGCATCGTGCTCCCTGGTGTCCCTCCTTTCAGCAGTTCTAATGATAAGTGACAGGCCATTAATTGAAGCTCTTTAGGAAGCCATCATCAGACACACGTCTGATCCTTCTCCTCTGAGACCAGTACAACAGTGTTGCCGGATGGTAGATGAGAAAATTGTGGGGTTAGGTAGCTTAATCGGTTCGATGTTATTGGTGCTTTTAAGCCGCTGGTTTCTCACAAAAACAAAGGATTAGTATATTATTGGCTGGACAATATTTTTAATTTCTCTTTAGAGCTTTAGCTCAACCCACTGCTTCTGGTGATTTGTTTGAGTGGACAAATATTGTATGGTATGGACAAATATGATTAATTCAAGTTGAATGTTGAATGATTTTAGAGAACTTATTGTCACAAACTTAGTAGTCAATAATGATACACTACAGTTTTAATTTAGTTTTCTGTGCTTTTGTGTTAATTTTGAAAGAAAATGAAGAAAAAGAAAAAAAAATTACAATGCAAATGGTAAACGGCAAAAAGTATTTTTTATAGTTTTGCTCCAATGCTTTTTAAAAACCTTACAAGAAACAAATAGAACGGTAAATAGTAGAAATGTAAATACTTATTTATTCTGCATAGCAGGCCAGTGTAAACATAAAAACTATCTCCTGTTTCATAGTGTTTACTCCGATCATAATATATTGCATTCATAAAGCACAGTGTGGCGCCCTCAACTGTTTTTATTTTGTTTCCAATGTGTGCTTCCACTATGAGCTTTAGTCTTCCACTTCTCAACATGACATTCTCCAGCATAAAACAAACACCAGGAGTTTCATGCTGCAGAGGAGCTCGGCTATAATTAGAGAATTGCTTCCACTGCTGATGTGTGGAGGAAAATAAAATCATAATATGGGCTTACTGAGCTCTTGATAAGAAAAAAATAGAAGAATATTACAATGCAATTGTCCACATAGAATGATATAAACATACATTTAAACGCACAACAGGTACCAGGAATTATTCTAGGACTGGGATTGGGTGCTGTTTGTCACAAGCAGTTGACATGTGGTCTGTTTGACAAACTCAGCTATGCAATTGAATGTTGTCAATTTGTGCCTCAACAAACAGAGCCGAAGATAATAAAATATTTGGAAAAGTTGAAAGTACTGAAATTACCCACTAAAGATGTTTTCACAATAAAACATTTGCATAATTTTGATAAATTAGGTCAAGTTGTTTTGCTCGAGAAATAAAGAAGAGCAATTGTCTTTGCTTCTGATTTATAACCATTATATGTAAACAGTACATGGATTTATTTACGTGGAAATAGAGTTAAAAATAAACTACAATAAAATAAAATTAGGAAGTATTTGATTCAACTGATTATTTTCAGTCTGCCTATTTACATCCACAATCCCCATAAAAAAAGTGGTGATCCTTTTATAAACAACAAAATACTTTATGAAGGACACTGTCATCTCACCAGTGATCATTTTGTAATCTACAAGGTCAAAACCGTCACTGGCCACAATAAATAGCCCAGATAATCTCAACTCCAGAACTAAAACCTGCATTGAATTTATTTCTACATCCCCAAGTCCAGTCATCCAGCTACAGTTCATTCCCCTCCAACCAATTTACCATCTGTGCATCTCTCCATCTTCTCCCTGAAACAGGGAAGGAAACAATTGTCGCTGTTTGGGTTTTAGGGGCTAAATGATGTTGCTAATCACCCGCTTTTAGTGGGGCTGATTTATGGAAGGGACATAAATTGTTATAGGCTGACGTGTCTCTGTGTCTGTATGTGTGTGTGTGTGTGTGTGTGTGTGTGTGTGTGTGTGT
>NC_045737.1:21548066-21549068 GCF_008692095.1 Etheostoma spectabile | reverse complement strand
TGTGTGTGTGTGTGTGTGTGTGTGTGTGTGTGTGTGTGTGTGTTTGGGAAGGTGTTGGAGAGGCAGCCTGTGGGATAGGCTAAATAGTCCTATTATTTATCGTCTCAGAGCGGCCTCTCTGAACGGAAGAGCGGCTCTCCAAATTGAAATATAGCTGAGTTTACCCTTCTGATTACCGCAGTAGTTTACTCCCAGCGCCCAAGGAGATCATTAAACAATGGCCGCTACTAGCAACTCAGCACCCCATTATGGCCCAGGATAAATGCTCCCACTGTGCCTCACAGGCATCATTTTTTCCCAAAAAAACTACAGTTGTTTCCTCAACCCAGGCTGGCATCAAAAGAGAAATTGCGTAATCACTGATATGGATTTCTACGAGAAATATTCATTGTTTTCTAGATGAGAAAAGGCACTCAAAATCCCAGCTATTAGACAAAGCCATTTTGAGAGTAAACTGGCCAGCTAATGTTGTGACAAGCAATGTAATTGGTTAAAAATTTTGATAAGATGATTAAAATAATGTAATGAATTATAAATAAACATTCAGCACACATGAGGGCCTTACTGTCCTTATTATTGTTCAACTGAATTCCTGATATTACACTGAGCCACCAAGACAAGATACTTAAGGAGAATTCCGGTCAATTCCAACATGTAGCTCTGTTGTTTGTAAATTTAGAGTGCTGTCAGTAGAGAGAAAAACTAAAACAGTTGGTGCTGCCTACAGCGAGTTAACCTCTTGCTAGAGTTTTAAACATGTTTTAGTCTCTTAACATGTTCAAAGGGTCATTAAAAGTGCCTACCCATGTGCAGTGATTTCTTCTGAGTAAGCACAGTGAATCTGACTGTTGTAGATGAATGAAGAAATGAATGAAAGTTGTGTTAACTCAGCTCTGTTTAGTTCCTGTCTTGACACGGCAGTTAGAATGTTTAGGGACCGTCTACAAACTACAACACAGAAAAGAAATAAAACAAGAATATGTAGGCTGTCAATTTAATGAT
>NC_045737.1:21542261-21548056 GCF_008692095.1 Etheostoma spectabile | reverse complement strand
ATAAGGTAGTGTCTCCAAACTTACCTCAATTACATCTTGTCTCCTGCTAGTTGTAGTACAGCAATTACTTAAAAAAAATAGGGCACATGCTTATTTTTGAAGATATGTTTGTATCTTTTTTGGTGTTGTATTTTGTAGATGGTCCCTAAGCACTCTTTGCAGTATCAACACAGGAACTAAACAGAGTCAAATTAGCATAACGTCCATGCATTTCTTTAACATCTACAAAAGTCAGAGTCCCTTTGTTCACTGCACATGTGTAGGCACTTTCAATGACATTTTGAACATCTCTGGAGGCAACGCTCTGCGGTGCCCTGCTACATCCTGCTGTGCCTTGTAATGCCGCACAGTGCCCTGCTATGCCATGAACTACTACAAACAACTATATTTTGTGACTGTTATTGCCACTCTTCATTTTAACCCCAACCGGTCGTCAGACACCGCCTACCAAGAGCCTGGGTCTGTCCGAGGTTTCAGCCTAAAAGGAAGTTTTTCTCGCCACTGTCGCACTGTTGCTTGCTCTGGAGGAAACCACTAGAACTGTTGGGTCCTTGTAAATTCTGGAGTGTGTTCTAGACCTACTCTATCTGTAAAGTGTCTTGAGAGAACTCTTGTTATGAAATGATACTATAAATAAAATTGAATTGAAAATTGAATTTAATTAAAAAACACTTTTAAAACTTGCCCTGTTAAAGCCTGTTGGGTACTAACTCTAGCAGGAGGATAACACAGTGTAGGCAGCACCCATTGTTTTCTTTTTTCTGTCTACTGACAGCACTCCAAATTTACAAACAACAGAGCTACGTGTTGGAATTGTCCGGAATTCTCCTCTAACATGAAAGCAGCAAGCAAAGTTCAATAAATCAAAAGAAGTAACTTTATTTAGTTTTTGTAAAGCTTTTGTTTTTGTGTGTTTTAAGGTTGTCAGGGAGAAATATGAGCATATAAAGAGTTAAGAGAGCCACTGATGGCAGCAGTATTGATGTGAGAAAAATTGGTTATCTCAGTGGAACCATGTCTCATTCTATTGCAGCCATCACCATCACCCAGCATTTCCACAATGACCTTTGCAGGCAAGATGTTGGTCCGGGTTGCAGACTGAGTCCTTCACACGCTGCTGCTCTGATTACTGCAACATCTGTAACATAAACAGTAGAGCAGGACATCAGCACAGCAGACCTAACAGCCATGACAATGAAGTGACAGTGTCAGCTCAAGACAAGATGACAATGATGTTTCTGTCTCCAGCGTGTTGATTATGCACTGTACAGTGTGTCTCATAGAGCTAGAGGCTGTTCTGGATAAATAGGAAATGATGCTCCGGCGTACTTCATGGCATCTTTTTATGTCACAAAATTAAACTTTGACCTATGATTACTTAGTACTGGTTTGTGCTGCAACATGCTACCTCCAGAGATGTCTGAGGCTTTATTAGAAATTAGTATTTATGTTGTTACACAAGTCAGCCAGGTCGGGCTAGAGAATCATCACCAGTAATAATGAACCTTATTTGATAATAGCAGGGTAAGAGAAAAATAGGCGTTCATACTGCTTCAACTGGAGCTAATATGATGAGTTGGCTCTGGAGAGGCATTTATTAGACTGCTGAATGGAAGGCTGAATCTTTGTAAAATAAGCAAAGTGGTCTTTAAGGTAGTGTAAAGACACTGCTCATCAGGTTTATAGTCAACTGCTTGTGAAACTTTATTTGACTTTACACAAAAGCCAATAGAATTTTTTTTATTGAAAATCATGTTGTTTAACATGTCTGGAAAGAAAAGGAGCAGGTTTCTGCTGTTTAGTGGGTATACATCTCTCCCATGTAGCAGGCTGTTTTTGTGGCTGTTGTTGCTGTCTGTCCTAACACATTTACCTTAAGCCATCAGCACTCATTAAATGCCTGCTGGTGCAGGGAAACAAAAGGCTGCCTGGCAAGCCAATATGCGCCTCTGACACGTCAGCCAATCCCCAGACGGTCCGCAGAGCCTGGCTGTGCCACGGAATTCTCAAACATATTTTTCTAATTTATGGATGGATAATAAATCAACATTAAGGATTGGACAACGAGTTATACATCAGAGGGAGAGATGGCTGCAAACTGGGCCACAATGTAGCACAGGAGACCAGGCGAACATCTGCAATAAAGTCACCGTGTGTATGTGTTGTGTCTGTGTGTCTGATTGTGTGTAAATATATGAGTGTCATCACTGCCAAACTCGGTTTAATTTCAACCTCTAAGTTGGTGGTGATGCAAACATTTTAATGTCACTGCTTAGAGGTGGTGAGTATGAATATTATGAATAGGAAATAAGACCATTTGGATTTACTACTAGAGGGATGGGGCTTTAAATGCTTCATAAAATTTAACACTGTGAAATATGCGTGCATTTGCATTTTAATGCCCATGAATTGGCCTTTCACTGATGTGGTAGGTCACCGGTTCTATACAGGGCCTATGTGCTGTAGCCCTGCATTAAGTAGCTGAGAGCTGAGGAAGGAAACCATATCCTAGTGCTGATTGATTGACTGTTGCCTCACTATCTTCATTCTTCTGAGTGCCAGGAGCACACATGCCAGCAAACCATCAATATTCCAAAACAAATTGAGTTATTGGTCATTTAAAAATATAGCCTTGTTATATTTATATACACAGTATATGGCTTGCATTGTAGAGATTATGTTTTGATGTCAGATCTATTGTTTTCATTGAACTGGTAATAATTGTTTATATTTCCAATGACAACATGAAGCCAGCAGTTTGGCTGACCAGATCCATTCTGGATAATTTAGGAGGAAACAGGTTTTCATTTAAAATGAATTAATTTTCTTTATCTTGTATGGTAATCTTGTCGGACACATTTCTCAATTAGTCACATTTATTTCTCTGACTTTAAATTCAAACGTGAATTCAGATTCATACACATAATGGTGTCATTGGGAGACTGAATAATGAATGATTTCAAGAAAAGTATCACTAATATGTTATTTTTATTACCAGTAGAATATTTTTTTTGAACTCAAGCATTCCAACACCACGGACAGCACACCTGATGATCAGGACATAAAAGCTAAAGAGAAATTAAAAAATGTAGTGATGATTTAAATTTAATGATAATGTTTTACCTTTATTTTTTTTTTGACGTTTTCTCCTTTGCTTTCATACTACCACCACAACGCTGATGGTGAGTTTGTTTCTTGCTGCTCTCACTCTGTTAAGCGTTTGATGCATTGTGTAGCTAAGCTAGAGCTCCGCTCTTAAATTATTAGACCTAATCATTCATTAACCTCCATTAGACTGATAGGAGGGTAAACCTAACGCCTGATTACATTCTCAGTGTGTGTGGATATGAGTTTGTGTGTGTGTGTGTGTGCGTGTATACACAGTGTGCATTGTGTATGTGTGGATGCATATGTGGGTGTGGAAGATGCATCCTATGTGTTTCTCCTCACACTAGTCTATTCTATTGATACATTGTTTAACAGTTTCCTTGTTTGTGTATATGTGTGCATGCATTTGCAGTGGAGGTTTGTCATTCATTAGAGTGGAGCACAATCCGAGCTAAACTAGCCATGGCGGCCCGACTCATTATAAGCTGAAGGTCTATTTAAAACCTCACACTGCCTCATTCCCAATCCACTCAATGCCATATGCATACAGTAATTACACAAGTGAGGGGGAGTGTGTGTGTGTGTGTGTGTGTGTGTGTGTGTGTGTGTGTGTGTGTGTGTGTGTGTGTGTGTGTGTGTGTGTGTGTGTATATATATAAAAGTGAGCCTGTGCATATGATTATTTTTCATTCCATGTTTCGCCTGAGTTCTGCCCCTATAACTGAGGATCTAATCAATCTGCCGGCTATTAAGTTTGTTAATTGATAATGCATACTAATTAGGCCTGGCTCCGTTACCACAGCAACAACGAGAAGGTGATTGTAGGCAGGAGTCCAAATGGACTTTTAAAAGCAGGGAGCGTGAGGTAGAAGCCATCAAACCTGCACATGTGTACGCAGATGCTCATGACACACACTTACAAACACGTAAGCATAAATTCATTTACTATTAAAAAAAAATTGGGTGGACTAACTTCATCAAGCTGTGTTGACCTATGTCTTCAAGTGCTTATATCTGCTTACAACTATATTATTGTGCATTATAAACCAAATATATCTGTACACTACATATATATGCTAAATGGTGGCTGAGGGGAGGGTGTTACATGTTACAGAAAAGAGTTATTGCTAATAATTCACCATCTTATAGAGGGTTTGTAAATTGTATCGAATGGCTTTGTTAATGGTTAATAAATATTTACTAATGGATCGTAGATTTGTTTTAGGTGATTAATAAGCCAACAACTTTAGGATTGCCAATAGGTTAAAAAATAAAATGCATAAAATTAATGACAATTAAAATAACAGTTATAACAACAACAACAACAACAACAATACATATTTAATATTAATGTCACGTATGTGAAAGAAATTTGTTTTTGTAAGAACATCAATATTAGTAGTGGGATGTAACTAAGTAAATGTACTTGGCTGAGTACACTGGAGGTACTTTACGTGAGTTTTTCCATTTTCATGCTACTTTATCTACTATAACTCAGAGGGTAATACATTATATACCGTAGTTTAACTCAACCACAATTATTGGACAGCTTTACAGATTTTGATTTCACATACAAAACATGATTTTATACAATATGATGCAATGCCATAGATTAAACAACCAACAGCTCATAAAATTGTCAAAAATGTAAAACTGTAAAATGCTGCTCAGGCATTATAATACATCACTAATAATAAACCAAAAATATGTAATATTTTACCGCTCAGGAGACTTTTTTAAACATTATGAGTACTTTTACTTTTAAAACGGATTACCTGGGTCACATCTTCTTTGTAGGACTTATAATTGAGAACATTTATGTTCCAATAAAAAAAAAGCAAACAAATAAAGACATATATATATATATATATATATATATATATATATATATATATATATATATATAATCATTATCAAATAGATTGTTATCATAATCATACATTATCAAAGTAAAGATAAACATCAGCCAAGTCTCAATAATTGCTTCTGAACGTTCGGTAAAGCGTTCATTATTTTTTAACCATTAGTAGTAATACTACTAATATTAGAGAAAAGTCAAAACAAACATAATCCAAAAGAACAAAAAAAGATTCAATTACTCTGCAGCCTAATGAAACAAAGTTGATCTTAATTGCAAAACAGCAATTTCTGTTACAATCTAGTACATTACACAACACCGTTTCAAGTAGCAGGTGTTTTTAATCATGTGTGTGTGTGCTAAGCCTCTGTTTGTCTGTCTCACTGCATCGCCATTTGTTTTCGCTTTTGTGAATTAGATATGGACACACACAGAGACACATGCACGTGCACACATTCACACAAACCATTCATCACCCGCCCAAAACCCTGAATTATTATCTCTGTGGTTCAAGGTCAAGGAGATGCAGCAGGTAAATTGAAATCTGGGAGGTCAGCTCAGTTTGATCACTTTGTTTCTTTGTACTCCTTTGAAGAGATAAAGCCAAAAACAGTGACAGTGATGATAGAGACATTACCTTGATTTGTCTTTGACAGGCCTTATCTCTCCTCGGCTGTTCCCTCTGACCTGTGTCACTTCCTGCTGTCCAACAGGAAGTAGTCCTCCTTGGCTCACCTTTGTTCTTTGTGACATATTGTCACAAAGAACACGGCTGTCACTGCTTCTCAAACATCACTCTACCCCTGGTGTGTGTGTGTGTGTGTGTGTG